>NC_047092.1:75810719-76113750 GCF_902459505.1 Geotrypetes seraphini
GTGACCCAGACACTTCTGAAGCTGAAGCAGTGCCAATGGGTGCTGGAAGGCATGCGTGTGTGTTTCAGGAGTGCTGGGCAGTCTTCAAGAAACCATCTGGTCTATTCGATGATTCTGGGTTAGAGGGCATGAAAGAGCATCCATTTGAGGGGCTTGGGATCTTATGAGGCTCTCTGTGGTCAGTATACAGTCCTCCTTGATCACTTTTTTTGTCAGATACATGTTTGGCATAGGGTAGAGAATGACATGGGGACTGTTTCTCATGACTAGCTGTGGCTATCAGCAGCAAACCCGCAGGAATGGGGAAAAAAAAAAAAAAAAATCAGGCGTTTGCCAGAAGTATGGGAACAAGACTTTTTACCACCCCGCAGAGCCTTGTCCCCTGCAGTATAGGATCTGTTGCGAGTCACCTCCCTTCCCACCCCTCCTGCCCAGTAGCCCCCTTCATGATCGCGGATCTAGCAGCCCCTCTCGTGAGTCCAGCAGCCCCCTCCCTCACTCACTCCATCAGCCCCTATCCCTCCCTCCCTCCTTCCCTTGCTCCTGATCATGAGTCAAAACCGGCAAAAAAAAACCCTGCAACTCCATAGGGTTCACCCCATTTGTACCTCCTGTCCTGGGCCTACCAGCCTCTTAGAAGTTTGTCAATGTTGAGGCAACATCGCTGGCCTATTCCGGGACCTCCTTCCAACTGAGTCCCTCCTTCCGATGTAACTTCAGTTTCACCGGAAATTACATCGGAAAGAAGGAGCAGGAGGAAGGTCCTGTAGCAGGTCTGCGATGTTGCCTCTTCTTCAACAAAGCTTCTAAGAGGCTGGTAGGCCCAGGCAGGAGGCATAAAGGGGTCGACCCAGAGAAGTCGCAGGTTTTTTTTTGTTTGTTTTTTGCCGGTTTTGATCCGCGACCGGGAAATAGGGAGGGAGCAAGGGAGGGGTACTGTTGGACCCACAATAGGGAGAGAGGGGACTGCTGGGCACGTGAGGGAGGGCTGCTGCTGCACCCATGTAGGGGGGAGGGATATTTTTGGGCTGCTGGATTGGCTGGAGCTGAAGGGAAGGGAGACAGGTGCTGGATCAGGTCTGGGGGGCTAGAGTGAAGGAAGAGAAGTGCAGGACCTTCAGGAAGGAAGAGAGAGAAGGGAAAGAGAAAAGCTAAACCAAGGGGATGAAGGAAGAGTGAGTGAAATATTGAATATAGTAGAGGGAGGGAGGAAAGAGATAGTGTGAAAGACACATTGCTATAAGGGAGTATGAGAAGGGAGAAGCTGGACACACAAAACGAGGGGAGATGTTGGGCATGGACACAGAGGGGTAATGCTAGACATGGGAGGGTATATGGACACAGAGAGATGGCTAGACATGGGGGAGAATAAGAACGCAAAAGGAAGATGCTGAATAGGAGGAGGCATAGGGATATAGAGGAGTGATACTGAACACAGCGGGAGGAGATCATAGAATGGTGAGATGATGAAGGCAGGGAGATGGGCACAGGGAAAATACTAGAAAGGGATATTTAGGATGCTGAACATGGGGAATAATACATAAACAGAGACAGAAGATGGATAGTGAGCATGGAGAAACAAGAAATGTCAAATGGTCAGGAGACCCTGGCACAGTACGATCCAGAGCATTCTGCGGGCAGAGATGAAGTACACTGACACCTTAACCAAAACTCACATAAGGTCATACAATGCATCACCCATAATATCTGTCCCAGTCAAAAGAAGTTGAGGAGGGGGATCCACCGCCTCACTCTCCAGTGTGCGCAGTTGAGAGACAGAAGCATGCAACAAAAGCAACTGCATCAAAGAGTTTCCTGAAAACCATATCCACACGGTGGTCCTGCATATCCTTTAACCCTACACAACCCTCATTAGGTTGAGAGGTGTGCTTAGTCACCTGCACCACCAAAGAATCCACCCTGGGATGACCCAAAAATCTGCTGACACTCCTCTGCCAGGGGATACGTGCGACATAGCTATAGCAATTTTCAAAACACCCTCCGGAGAGTCAAACTGCTCTGAGACCAGAACACTCATAATGGGGGGGGAGGGGGTGGGGGGTGATACGAGAAGGCTGGGATGTGGGAGGGCTGTATTTGGTTTAACTATTACTGGGCTTGAATTGAGGACCTTTGATCCTTGGTTGGTTATGGTGGGCCGTTAATAATGTTATGTCATGGTAGATATGGTAAGTGATACTGATCTGGGTAGGGTATGGAGTCTAGAAGGATCACTAGTCCCAGGTATTGTGATAATCTTTCTTTTTGGTGTACTTTCTAGCTGGATTTAGTATTTTGATAGTGATTGGATAGGGGAGGGGAGGGAGGAGTAATGAGAGAAGGGGTTTATTATTGTAAAATATTATTGATGACTGGTAATGTTAATTATTTCTTTGGTGGTCTATCTTCTGGCAAGTTGGCCTTTGTATTTTGCTTTCATGCTATGGTTGTCATTAATAAAAACGTTTCAAACTAAAAGTCAATACAGCCCTAACAAGGGCTGCAAAGCTCACACAAACCCGTGGGAAATGAAAAAGAAAAGAGAAACACTAGTCAGGGTTTTTATTTTCTGGTGGCTAGTGGGCAGTTGAGAGCAATACACTGTTGCCTCTGTCCCATCAAACACCTGAGTTCCAAATGGTGCTGTTTGACACCCCCCCCCCCCAGCAGTAGTTTTGCATTACTATTGGTAGGGGTCAAGTTGCAAAATAAGGGCATATTTAAAAGCAGTCCTAAAAAGATAGACGGTTATATTGCATTCTGTATTTTCTTGTAAGGTAGCTGTGGCTGGTCTTTCCTTTAGGCCCTCTTTTACATAGCCATGCTAGCGAGTGACCTGCAGCAAAAACCCTGAAGTGCTTCAAATCCCTATGGGCTTCGGGACATTTACCACACTGGCCCATGCTAAAATGCTTTGTAAAAGGGGGAATGGTGGAGAGGTACTTAACCTTGAAAACTGTTTGGTGATTCTCTCATGTTCTGGTGTTGACTCCTGTTATTTTACTATCTTGCAGTTTTCATATTGTGACCACCATTGTGGTCCAACCGGGACTCCACAGCACCTCACAGTGGTTACACAAATAATAACACCTGCATGTGACCCGGACTGGAGTCACCCTGCAGGCCTGAACTGACACCAATAATTAAAAAAAAACAAAAACCCAATTCTCTCTCAAAAAAAAGAGATAAATGAAAATGCTTCACTTTTATTCCTTGGTAAAGCACAAAAGTTAGGTAATTATAGGTCCATACAAAACAGGTAAGTAGACCATAAACTTAAACAGTCCAAACTCAAAAGAAAAGAGCAACAAACAGTGCAATATAAAGTCCACACTGCTTTCCTTCTTAATACTTCACCCCTGAGGTTTGGGCTCACCTCAGAGCTTAATACAGCCTGCTCCCAAGCAAATTATTAAGTTTAGAAACAAACAAAAACAGAGTTCAAGGCACTGGCTCACCTCAGAGCCACTACAGTGAAGCCTCTGGCAGTCATGCACTAAACTGCCAGGCACAAGAGAGTGCCTCAGGTTTGCTTTATCTTGCTATAATATAGCCTCAAAATGCCCTCCCAGGTAACAGCAAACCTCTCCCAAAATAACAGACACTAGCAGCTTCATAAAAGCAAAAATGCAAAACAGTAAAGAAAAACCAAAAGATCCTCAAAGGTTCAGCTTCAACAAAACAGTCTCTCAAACAAAGCAAGCTGAAAAATACACTCACTGTTTCTTCCAGTTAGCAGTTGCAGCTGGTGGAAAAACCAACTTCCATGGCTTCCTCACCAAGGCTCATTTCCTCTGGAATGTTGTCAGTTTCCATCGGGAGTTCCAGCTCAGATACTGATCTCTCCAGCATGTCTCCAGCCTCCTGCACCTCCATAGGTGAGGCTGGTTCGCTCCTGTTTGTCCCAAGGAGACTCTCAGGGAGGAAAGGTCTCAACCTTCTCCCTAGCCTGCCTCCTTCCTTGTTCCCCACTGCTGGTTTATATATTCTAGGGACACACCCTAACCTGGCTGACTCAGCAGGGAACAACTTAGCTCTAGGGCTCCTCCTGTGGTGGCCTAGATACTGCTGGTCTAGTGGATTATTGGGAATTTCAAGCTCCCTCTGGTGGTCAGCCTGAGAATCAGCCAAATCCACCCTAGGACAGCCTTTACACACTCCCTTCCGGGTTTTACTAGGGGTCTTTGTAGGAGCTTTAGCTGGGACCAAGGCAGGCAACGTGTCTGACTGGTCACAATATGCAGATATGTATATTTTGTATTGTTGTCACCAATAAAAAGTTTTTAATCTAAAATATCAAACTCCAGCATATACATTTCATGTTACAGTGCATACACATTGAAATCCTGTTGTATGTCTTTGCTTGTGATTGTTCTGCTTCTAATTAATGGTGCTATTTTCACAATTAGATCTCATTTGAGACATTCTTATCTGGAAATTCCTCCTTCTTTGTGAATGAAATCCAAAACAGTAAAATGGGTGATGTGACAATACTTGTCAAAAGTGAATATGAAAGGATTGAAAATATGCTTCTTTTTATTCTAGTTAAAGAAACATCTTGACATGCAAAGAAATCATCCATAGCTCTTTTTGTTCAACAAAAGGCTGCAAGAGTGATGAATCTGCTCTTTGGAAAGAGTAAAAGTAATGGCCAGAGACATTAAACAAAATTATGAAATATGGTCAGATCAAAGTTCTATTCAGGCCAGCATCCTGTCTGATAGTAGTCAACCCAGGTCAAAAATACCCAGCAGGATCCAAAACAGAGATATTCTTTCATGCTTACTGCCAGAGAAAAGTGGTAGTTTCTTAGATCTACACAGCCGATAATGGACTTTTTCTTCAAGAACTTATCTAAAACATTTAGTTTCATAGCATAACATAAAAGCCGCCTTCTATACCACATAACATTAAAGATCCATGCAGTTTACAAAAGTAAGGAGACATTCAAGATGGATAAAGTCAATTACCTAAGAATTTAGTGAACAAATAGGTTTTCATGCAATGTCACCAAGTTTTGGTACTATTTGAAAGAGTAAACCATTCTCTATAACGTTTCCACACTACTCATGATTTCCAAGCTGAAAAGCCCTAGTTTGTTTAGCATTTCTTTATAGGTGAATCACACTACCTCCTTTATTATTATGGTTGTCCTTCTCTGAACCTTTACCAGTTTCACTATTTTAAATTTATTAAAATTATATAGAACAAAACCAGTTACTTCAGTGCATTCACACTTTACATCACCATCTCTGACACCTTTTGACAAATTAAGCACAATAGTTAACAATGCAACTTCCTAACAATAAAACACCACCCCCACTTTGTGGGCAGTTACAAAAAAAAGAGGTATACAGGCAGTCCCCAGGTTAAGAACGAGTTCTGATTTTTAAACGATTCTTAAGTTGAATTTGTATGTTACTCAGATTCTAGTATTCTTCCCACCTTCTCTATGTCCTTGAGGCCCCTTTGCATCCCTTTCCATACATCTCACTGTTCCCTCTCCACCACTACATCCAACATTACTGCCTCTTATCTCTCTCTTCCCCATGCATCTCTACCTCACTCCTCTCCCACCACCATGTCCAATAATTCTCTCTCCCTCCCTATGCCCAAAAATTCTTCTCTTTCTTCATCTCCCCATGTGCACCATCTTACCCTCTCTGGCACCCAATTCTCCCTTCCTATTCCCTCCCGCACTTCAGCATCTCTTTCCCTCACTCCCTCCATTCTTCCATCCTATGGCTCATGCTCCCTTTCCTTCATTTTGTGTCCCAAGTTCATACCCCCCCTCCTTCCTTCCATCATTTGTTCAAAGTTTGTGCTCCCTCCCTCCATTCTGCACCTCAAATACATGCCTCCCTCCAGTGAGTGTATACTTTCTGGCTGGCTTCATCCTCCTTCCTGCCGCAGTCTGCACAAAGCTGCAGGCGGCAGCTCCTAGGCGTATCCCACAGCTGAGCCAGAAGCCTTCCCTCTGACGTTGAAGGAGTGGCATCAGAGGGAAGGTGGTGGCATAGGGGAAGGGTAGACGGGAGAGAAAAGAGGAAGGAAAACTGGTGGCACAGGGGGAGGGAAGAAGTAAGAGGAAGGAAAGTGGGTGGAACAAGGGGAGGGGAGGGTGAGAGGCAGGAAAGATGGTGGCACAGGGGGAGGAATGGGAGACATTCATGGTGAAGGGAGAGAATGAAATTGCACATAATGGGAGGGGAGGAAGAGAGAGATGGTGCATGGACAGGAATAGAGAGATTTGGCATAGGACACAAGAAATGGAGAGAGAGAGAGGTGTTGGACATGGGGTAGATGAGAGGGAGAGAGAGATACACAGGAGATGGAAGGGGAGAAGGAGGAAGATGGATCCAGAGCAGAATGGAGAGATGTCTGGAAATGGGAGTGAGGGAAGATAATGGGAGAGTGCAGCAGGGAAGAGCTAGGGAGATGTCAAGCTACGTGGGTGGCGATGGGATGCTGGACTATAAGGGTGGAGAAAGGAAGATGCTAAGAATGGTAGAACCTTGAGGGGGAGGAGAGGGTGGCATGGAAATGGATAAGAGGATAGATATAACAAAGGGTAGAAATATGGAGGTACATTAAAGATGAAAGGGAATGGAGGGCTGAGGGAGGAATGAGATGGGGAATGGGAGAGAAGATCGAAATTTGATAGGTAGCTGAAAAGTGGAAAAGAGGAGAAGGGTAAGAGTCAGAAAAGAGCTAAAAAGGAATGATCAATATGTCTGAGGTAGGTATATAGTAAGGGAATACACAGGAGAGAGTAGAAAAGACAAATGGATAGCAACCACTTGAAGGAGAATTAGCACATGACAGGGAAGCAGAAAAAAGAAAATGGAACCAACCTGATGGAAAAATAAAACATCCAGACTACAAAAATAGAAGAAAAACATTTTATTTTAACTGTTTAAATGGAATATGAATAACAATTAGCAAAAATATTGTTAAAATTTTTACAAATAAACTTGCAGAATTTAAGAACATAAGAATAGCCAATGGTCCATCAAGCCCAGTAGCCCATTCTCACAGTGGCCAATCTAGGTCACTAGTACCTGGACAAAACTCAAGGAGTAGCAATATTCCATGCTACCAATACAGGGCAAGCAGTGGTTTCCCCCATGTCTTTCTCAATAACAGACTATGGACATTTCCTCCAGGAACTTGTCCAAACCTTTCCTAAAACCAGCTACACTATCCGCTCTTACCACATCCTCTGGCAACGCGTTCCAGAGCTTAACTATTCTCTGAGTGAAAAAAAATTTCCTCCTATTGGTTTTAAAAAGTATTTCCGTGTAACTTTATCAAGTGTCTCCTAGTCTTTGTAATTTTTGACGGAGCGAAAAATCGATCCACTTGTACCCATTCTACTCCACTAAGGATTTTGTAGACTTCAATCATATCTCCCCTCAGCTGTCTCTTTTCCAAGCTGAAGAGCCCTAACCATTTTAATCTTTCTTCATACGAGAGGAGTTCCATCCCCTTTACCATCTTGGCTGCTCTTCTTTAAACCTTTTCTAGCGCCACTATATTTTTCTTGAGATAAGGAGACCAGAATTGAATGCAATATTCCAGATGAGGTCGCACCATGGAGTGATACAGGTGCATTATGACATTCTTATTCTTGTTAACCATTCCTTTTTTAATAATTTCCAGCATCTTGTTTGCTTTTTTGGCTGCCGCCACACATTGGGTGGAAGGTTTCATTGTATTGTCTACAATGACACCCAGATCCTTTTCTTGGGCGCTAACACCCAAGGTGGACTCTAGTGTCCGGTAACTGTGATTCAGGTGATTCTTCCCAATGTGCATCACTTTGCATTTGTCTATATTAAATTTCATCTGCCAATTGGACGACCAGTCTTCCAATTTCCTAAGGTCCGCCTGCAATTTTTCACAATCCACATACATTTTAACAACTTTGAACAGTTTAGTGTCATCTGCAAATTTAATCACCTCACTTGTCATTCCAATTTCCAGATCATTTATAAATAAGTTAAATAGCACCGGTCCTAGTAATTTTGTGCACAGAATTTTGAATTTTTTTTGCACAGAATATTGCCAGGAGTAAACAGAGGTAGAAAGGGGTGAGGGAGAAATTGTGCATATGGTGAAGGGGAGGGAGACATGCATGGATAAGAGAGAGAAAAATGTTAATTATAGGGTAGAGGGCAAGGAGAGAGAAAGAAATGTTGCACATGATAATGGAGGGGGAGGAAGGAAGAGATGCATGGAGGAGAATAGAGAGGTTTGACCCAGGGCATGGCAGGGAGAGAGAGAGAGAGAGAGATGGTAGACAGTGTGAAAGGAACAGAAATGTTGGATATGGCAGTGGAAGGGAAGGTACAGTGGCAAAAAATGAATGGTGAGCACGGGAAAAGAAGAAAACATCAAATGAACAGGAGACCCTGGTGAGTGAGATAACATAAGACAAACAGAAACCAGAGCCTGGGACCAACATGATTTGAATAATATGATGAACAGACAACAAAAGGTAGAAAAAATAATTTTATTTTCTATTTTGCGATTGGTCAGATTTGAAATGTATATCCTGCCAGAGCTGATCTTAGCGAGTGTGAGCTAGGACCTAACAGAGAGAGAAAAAGTCTTTTTTCTTTTGTTTACACCTCAGCACCGGCAAGGGGTTGCAAAGGAGGGTGGGGTGGGTGAAGAAGCTACAAAATTAAACCTGCCAGGCCATTTTATAAAAAATATCACCCGATTGTGCAGGAAAAGCGAATTGAAAAAGCAATTCAATAGGCCAAATCGAATCGCTTCAAATTTTTTTTCCCTGAATCGGGCAGCACTAGCCTGGAGTGGGACACACGGAGGAGAGGAGGACAGCAGGTAAGAGCACTCTATGTTAAATTGCTAATACAATGTTAAAATTCATGCTTTCTGGTTGCTGAGTTATTCTAAAATTAGTTTTGTTTTATCTCCCTTCCCTTCTCTCCCCCTCACTTATGGGTCCAGCATTCATCCAACTCCCCTCCCCTGCTCTTTACCTTGCTGGACTAGCTAGACCCTCACCCCACACACACTTCTGGTGCACCTCCCTCCATGCAGATCTGGCCTCCTGGAGCAACCCCCCCCTCTCCCTCCCCCCCCCCCCCCCCCACACACACCCCTCACTTACCCAAAGCAGCAGTGGCAGCTGGTTAGCAGAGGCAGCTCTGTAAACAGTCCGCTCGCAGCCAGGCCTGGCAGAAGTGACGCAGAAGAGGAAAAGCCCTGCTGGGGCTGGCCATGAGCAGCCTGGAATAAGAGGAAGGGAAATGAGAAGTGTGGTATGAGAGACAAGAGATAGAAAGCTGTAGGTAGGCAGTAAAAAGAAGGAAACTGAAGACTAGAGTAAGAATGAATGAAGATAGTGAGAACAATAAACTGAAGAACACTGAGAGGAAAAAAACAATGTTAGAGTTGGATGTAGTGGAGGAGATGAAGAAGACAGGAGGAGAGAGAAAAATGACAAATGAACACAGAACCCTGGTACGAGAGTTAAGAGGAGACAGAGGAAAGCAGAAAGCAGACTGAGACCAACATGATTAGAAAAAGGATTGTATTTTTAATTTTGAATTAAGTACAAAACTCACAACTGAAAGTCTGATATATCATAGGGAAAAGGGTGGGGACAGTACAAGAAAGGATGGGGTGCAATTATAACTTGCTACAGCCCTGACTGCACACAACAGGCAACTGCCTAGGTGAGGGGTGAAGCTAGGGGTGGGCTGGGGTGTTACCGGGGTGTGACCATATGTCCTCTTTTTTTGTCTTCACAAATATGGTAACCCTACCTCAGAACAACCACAGGTTTACCTCTAAGATCAGGTAGAGGCCTTCTCTCCCTGCCTCTTACTTGCAGACATACATACCAAACACATTAGCTCATGCATATGGTTTTTTTTCTATCAAACCTCTTACAGAGACTCTTCCTTAATCAATTTTGCTCTTAAGTAGGCTTTTGAAAAGGATTGTATTTGTGCTCCACGATACACCTATGGGGATCTCTGGAAGGAAGCTCCTATAGACTCATCAGACAGCTCCAAATCTCTTCCCAAAATTGTTGGATGGTAGACAACTCCAGAACATGTGTGTCCCCTGCTTTAGTATAGGAAGATGACCCGGTCTATAAATTCAAGTTTTAGTTTAGTTTAAAGAAAGCCAGGGAGCCAAACCAGGAAAAACAGTTTGATGCAGATTGTCCCTTTTCCCCCCAATCCCTAACACTATTAATGATGTTACTACTGCACTACTTCTTTAGGCTCACATAGCCCACTGCCCCCACCATTTCTACCTCCTGTAGGATGTAATGGGGAATATTTTTAATTTTTGTGAGGAATGGGAACAATATTTCTCTCCATTCCCCCACCCACCCAGTTCAATCTCTCTGATCATAGCTCAATATCAGAGTTTCCAAGAGAAAGTAAGTTTTAAAAGGGAGATTTTCAGTTTCCATCCTTCTAATTAAATGCCTTATTTACCCCAGTAACTGCAATGTTAGTAGAACTGAGCAGATACCAGCAGCTAACCAAAACTTACCCAGCCTAATTAGTAATATTATATCTTCCACCCAGTGATTCTTTGGCTCACTCAGTTGTGGAGCAGCTGATAGATTTGAACCATGAGCACAAAAATCTCAAAATTATCATTTTACTTGTTTGTTCCTATTTTTTTCTTCATAGTCTCACCCCTCCTGCCACTTCCATCCCATTCTTCACCCTTTTGAGCTTTTTGCCCTCCAACCTTAGCCTCTCTCTTCTCAGAACCCTTTTCTCAGCATATCTCCTCTATCAGCCTTCTACTCTTTGAATCCCACACAGTTCCTCTTCCTGTCCTCATCTCTGTTCCTCTTTCTTCAGCCCATCCCACACTCACTTATCTTTGTATCACAGCCCATGCCCCCCCCCCCACTAGCTTGCATTCACTTCAGCTCTGTTCTCCAGTTTACATTCCATATCTCTTCCCTCACAACCCATGTCTTCCAGCTCTCAGTGCCTGTGTCTTTTCATCTCCTTCATCCATTCATTCAATTTTCTATACTGTTCTCCCAGGAGAGCTTAGAATGGTTTACATGAGTTTATTCAGGTACTCAAATTTTTCCCTGTCTGTCTCGGTGGATTCACGATCTATCTAATGCAGAGTTTTTCAACCTTTTTACACCCATGGACCAACAGGAATAAAATAATTATTTTGTGGACCGGCAAACTACTAATACTGAAATTTAAAAAACACATTTCTGCCCCGTCTCCGCAAGCTCGGTCCCCGCAAACCATCTGATCCCATCCGCACAAGCCTCAGTTATGATTTTATATTGAACGCATTTTATTAAAGTATAAAAAGAAACAATATTCTATACAATTGTCATTTCATAAATATAAATATGTAGAGCAAGGACCAACAAAACCCCTGTCTCCCCTCCCCTTCACATATATCCCCTCTACTATCAAGAAAACTGAACAAGCCAAATTATTACAGAATGCTACACAGAAATATCATGCTAACAGAATACTGCAGTCACACATGACAGGAATAGTGTTAGGGGAATGCCCCCTGGTCCGAGAGAGCCCTAAGCCAGCTGGAAGCTAAAGAAGCACTGTCTGGGCTTTGCAGTCCCCAGTTATGTTTCTAGCAGGATATATATTTCAAATCTGATATATTCTAATGACAAAATAGAAATAAAATTATTTTTTTCTGCCTTTTGTTGTCTCTGGTTTCTGCTTTCATCTTCTTTTCACTCTTAGATTCAAACTGTTTTTATTGATGCAAATATCATCAAATACAATAAATACAACATCAAAAGACATCAATAATGTATCAATTATTAATATACATAATAAAAGACAAATTCCAATATCAATAAACCCCCACTTTCACTATTTTCCTTCCAGCGTCTGCCCTGTCTCTTCAGTCCAGCATCTGCCCGTTCCATCCACTGTCTGCCCTCTCCCCCTTCCATATGTATCTGACTTCTTTCTATGCCCCTCTCCCCTTTCTATCCAGCCTGTGCCTCCTCTCTCCTTTTTACATCATTCATTCCAGCTTCACTGCTTTCTTCATTTTTATCTCTCCTACACCAGGTCTAGCATCTTTATCCCTCTCTAATTTCTCTGCTGACCCCCTTCCCAGCATCAATCTCTCTCTATTTTCTCATTCCTCTGTCTCTCCCCTTTACCTCATCTGATCTCTCCATTCCACCCTGACCCCATTCCCCTCCTGTAATCTCCCTGCCAGCTGTTTCCTTCCTTTTCTCCTTCTCCATTTCCTCCTCCCCCTATCCAACATTAACTCTCTTCCCATCCCTTTCCCTCCTCCCCTCCCAGCAGCATCTCTCCTTTTCCCTCCCTCCAGGTCCAGTAGCAGCTCTCCCTTTATCCAGCAGCTTCCCAGCCTCCAACAGTGGTTTCCTCCCCTTCCAGCAGCTCTCGGTACTTGCCTGCAGCAGTGATTTACTTAGGCAGCCTTGCCACCTCTGAGGAAAGAGGAAGTTGCCAGTGAATCACTGCCCTGGCAAGTATGAGAGCTGCTGGGATGGGAGACAGCCACTGTTGAAGGCTCCCCAGGATCTTGCTCCCACTCCCGCTGACCATCTCCCTCCACTTGCACCTGTACCTGCAGCTTCCTCACGGCCCTTTTCAGCTGCCGACGTCGGGACCTTCACTCTCTGAGTCTCGCCTATTTTGTTTCAACTTCCTGTTTCCAAACAGGTGAGACACACAGAGGGAAGGCCCCGACGTTGGCAGCCTGTCTTGATCACCCAAGGCTGGGCAGAACAGAGCCTTCCAACACTACCGCAGTCGGCAGGAAATTTAATCGCCGACTCGATCTCGCCGGCCCTGCACGGACTGGCAGAAATTTTCTGTGGACCGGCGGTTGAAGAACAGTGATCTAATGTACCTGGTGCAATGGGGGAATTAAGTGACTTGCCCAGGGTCACAAGGATCAGTGTGGGTTTGAATGCACAAACCCAGGGTGCTGAGGCTGTAGCTTTAACCACTGCACCATACACTCCTGTCTCAGGCCCTGATGCTTTAAAAGCTTACCATGCAAATTAAGACTGATGATAGCTGTTGTAGCTTGCATGTTAGTTCAGCCTCCAATGCACAAAAGGGTTCTTGGTGGCTGTTATGACCTATGCAAATGGATTACAAAGAGCTCATTAGTATTAAAATGAGCACTCCATGTAATGTACAGCAAGGAACAACCTTTTCTGGCAGGTCTGAAGCTGTTAGTAGCATAAGAGTGACTTCTCTATGAGCATATTGCTTGAATTTAGGAATTTATTGTATTTGAAAGTCTGCTAGTGTAGCCCTGTGAGCGTGTGTGTCCTGCGCCTAACAGCTGTGTCCAAAATAACTGTGGAACTCAAAGCCTTTTAAAAAAATAAAAATATCTTCTGAACTATCTATAGCAAAGAGGCTTCAGGATTTTTTTTTTGCTTTTGCTGCTGCTTGCCTCTTCAATCTCATCTCCAGTCACTAAACGATGAAAAAAAATTCACTTGGTCTTCACAGAGCATTTCCAAGTTCTCCTGACAGCACTGGAGCCTCGTGGCCTTCTGACATGGTGTCAGCATTCTTGGAACCCATCTTGCACTAACCTTGGACATGCCCAACTTTTCATGAATTATTTTCCAAACTATACCTGCTGAGATGCCCATTTCTTCAGCTATTCGGGACAACCTTAATTTGTCTGTCTGACAAAATTAAATCCTCAACTTTCTTGCACATTTCTGTGGCCATTTCACAGGCCTTCCAGTGTGAGGGCCATCCTTAATGGACTCACATATCCAGGGTGGGGTGGGTGGTGGGGGGATATTTTGTTGGTTTATTTTGATTGTACTGTTGAAAGGGTGGGATGGGATATTTTTCTTTGTATTATTTTTGATGGAATTTAAGTGCTTATGTTGATTATTAATGTTTGTAAAATTTATGGCACTGTATTAGTTTTAAAATTAAAGATTAAAAAAAAAAATGGACTCTCTACTGCACTTAAACTGCTTGCTCTAAAATTTTACTTTGTAGGATGATGGGGCAGACTCACCATAAACTGTAGTTATGCATTCATGGATCTCCTTTGGCTTTTTCCCTTCTATTGTGAGAAATGTTATCACTGAACAGTGCTCCTAATCTAGCAGTTTCTTACTTGATTCACATGAGGACTCTCTAGACATGTTGTCTCTTGGAATGAAAGACTCACACTGAGCCACAGCTGTGCATGAATAACCTTGAGACATGTCACAACATGCAAAGACTTGTTTCAACATGCTTGCTACTTTCTTTAATGTTCAGGTAGATAAATTATTGAACGCCTTTCGTAATCCAAAACATTGCAATCATGTTGATTTTCCACTTAAGAAAATATGAAGCAATATTCAACTACCTCCATAAACTGCACTGGTTACATATAGCACCCAGAATATACTTCAAAACATCCTATATTCTGCACCAGATACACCACTCAGCAGATGCAATAACTCATATTTTCTCTGAACTCCAATTCTCATCTGCTAGAATCTTCAACACCCAGTGGCGTACCTAGCATAGGTGACACCCGGGGCCCATCATTTTTTGGCACCCCTCCCCATCTGTATGAAAAACATGATTTTTAGTAACAAGCCACACGTCACACATGAGTACCTAGGAAAAGGCAGCATCTTACATATGCAGTGAGCAATACAACAGCAATACATCCATTGTAAAACTAAACAAGCCAGACTAGTACAGATCAATCCTACACCTTCAATCCTAACAGAAAACCATGTCTTTTAAACACTCAGAACACAGAAAACACCTTCGCCTAGTATGGAATGTCATCACAAACTTAACCTCTCCCCTTTTACAAAACTGTAGTGTGGATTTTAGCCACGGTGGTAACAGCTCTGACGCTCATGGAATTCTGAGCTTCAGAGCTGCTACCACCACGGCTGGCGCTATAAAACGCTCCACAGTTTTGTAAAAGGGGGGGATAAAATAGAAATACATAGACAAAGGTTAAATTGAACCAGAAAGAAGCTGGACTCTGCATATAATGCAACACCACAGAAACAGTGACACATGTCTCCTAAAGCAATAAATAAATAGAACATTTTTGTAATACCTTTGTCTTCTCTGGTTTCTGGTTTCCTCATCTTCTTGTTACTCTCTTCCTTCCATCCACTGTCTGCCATCTCTCTGCCCTATATGGCATCTTCTTTCCTTCTATGCACCTTCCAGAAACTGTATGCCTCTTCCTTCCATCTCTCCTTTCACCCCCATTGGTCTGGCATCTCTCTTCTCTCCTTCCCTCTCCCACACCACTCTTTTGCAATCCCTTTCTTCCCTCATTTTCCTTTTCAATTTATTTTCTGCATCCATCTAGATTACGTTCTTACTACCCTCTCATCAATTTCTTTTTACTGTCTATCTACAGCTCGCCACCTCTTTCCCTCACCCCCTCCAGTATTTCCCTAACTCAATCCTTTTCCCCCCATCATATGCCCTCCTTTTATTTATCCCCTCCTTCCATCATATGCCCTCTTTCTCTACCCCTTCCATCTAGTACCTTCTCCTCTCTCTGTCCACTTCCATTGTCTGCTCCCCTCTTTCTCTCCTCCCATTTCCTTCCTGCATTTGCTCCCTTATCTCTCCCATCTGCACTTCCATCCAGCATAGGCTCCCCCTCTACCCACCACATTACCATCTAATGTCTGCCCTTTCTCTCTCCATCCACTGCTCTTCAATCAGCATCTGCCCCCTTTCTTTCCCTCCGATCCAATTCCATCCAGCATCCTTCCCCCTTATGTCTCTCTCCCCTTTCCCTGTACATCAATTCCATCAGCACCACCTTTCCATTCCACCCTTTCTCTCCCTGCACCACTGTTTCATTCCAGCAGTCCTGCTCCTTTCTCGCGATGACTGTAGCTGCCGGCTGCCAGTCCACCCCACTCCGACATACTAGCTCTGGAGCAGAGTCAACAGCCATGTACTGGAAGGTCCCGCGATGACTCCAGGCTTTGCTCCGGAAGAAGTAAGTTACGTCGGAGGGGGTTGACCCGGCAGACACAGGAAGTTGCGGCAAGGATCCGCGATGACTTCGTCTGCCGTGTCCATCCCCTCCGACATAACTTACTTCTTCCGGAGCAAAGCCAGCAGACGAGTCATCGGGGGACCTTCCTGCACCTCAGCGCAGCTACCGACTCTGCTCTAGAGCAGGGTTTTTCAACCTTTTTATACCCGTGGACCGGCAGAAATAAAAGAATTATTTTGTGGACCGGCAAACTACTAAAACTGAAATTTAAAAAACACATTTCCGCCCCGTCTCCGCAAGCTCAGTTTCCGCAAACCATCTGATCCCATCTGCACAAGTGTCAGTTATGATTTTATATTGAACATATTTTATTAAAGTATAAAAAAAAACAATATTCTGTACAATTGTCATTTTATAAATATAAATATACAGAGCAAGAACCAATAAAACCTCTGTCTCCCCTCCCCTTCACATATATCCCCTCTACTATCAAGAAAACTGAACAAGCAAAATTATTATAGAATGCTACACAGAAATATCATGCTAACAGAATATTGCAGTCACACATGACAGGAATAGTGTTAGGGGAGTGCAACTAGGGCAACTGCCCCCTGGTCCAAGAGAGCCCTAAGCCAGCTAGAAGCTAAAGAAGCACTGCCTGGGCTTTGCAGTCCCCAATTATGTCTCTAGCAGGATATATATTTCAAATCTGATATATTCTAATGACAAAATAGAAATAAAATGATTTTTTTCTACCTTTTGTTATCTCTGGTTTCTGCTTTCTTCATCTTCTCATTCAATTCCTTCCATCCACTGTCTCTCTTCTCTCTGCATCTTCCATTTGCTCTGTTACTGTGCCTCTCCCTTTCTCCCCCTTCCAAATTGGTCTGGCACCCATCTTCTTCCCTCCTCTCCCACCCATAGTCTGGCATCTCTGTCTTCTTCCTTTCCAGCATCTTCTCCCCACTCTGTCATCTCCATTTCCCTTCAGCGTCTTCTCCCCACTCTCTCTTCCCCATTTCTCTTCATCGTCCTTCTCCCCCTATGTCTTCCCCATGTGCTTTCAGCGTCCTTCTCTCCAGTATTGGTCACCGTACCTTAAGAAGAATATGGCAATACTTGAGAGGGTCCAGAGGAGAACGACATGAATGATTAAGGGCATGGAAAACCTTACATACACTGAAAGGCTGGAGAGACTGGGGCTCTTCTCCCTGGAAAAGCGGAGACTCAGAGGAGACATGATAGAGACCTACAAGATTATGAAGGACATAGAGAGAGTTGAGAGGGACAGATTCTTCAAACACTCAAAACATAAAAGAACAAGAGGGCATTCGGAAAAGTTGAAAGGGGACAGATTCAAAACGAATGCTAGGAAGTTTTTCTTTACCCAGCATATGGTGGACACCTGGAATGCGCTTCCAGAGAGCGTAATAGGGCAGAGTATGGTACTGGAGTTCAAGAAAGGATTAGACAATTTCCTGCTGGAAAAAGAGATAGAGGGGTATAGATAAAGGATTACTGCACAGGTCCTGGACCTGTTGGGCCGCCACGTGAGTGGACTGCTAGGCACGATGGACCTCAGGTCTGACCCAGTGGAGGCATTGCTTATGTTCTTATGTTCTCTGTCTTCCCCATGTGCTTTCAGCGTCCTTCTCCCCCTCTGTCTTCCCCATGTGCTTTCAGCATCCTTCTCCCTTCTCTGTCTTCCCCAAGTGCTTCCAGCATCCTTCTCCCCCCTCTGTCTTCCCCATGTGCTTTCAGCGTCCTTCTCTCCCCTCTGTCTTCCCCATGTGCTTTCAGCATCCTTCTCCCCTCTCTGTCTTCCCCATGTGCTTTCAGTGTCCTTCTCCCCCTCTGTCTTCCCCATGTGCTTTCAGCATCCTTCTCCCCCTCTGTCTTCCCCATGTGCTTTTAGCATCCTTCTCCCCCTCTGTCTTCCCCATGTCCTTTCAGTGTCCTTCTCCCCCACTCTGTTTTCCCCATTTCCTTTCAGCGTCCTTCTCCCCCTCTGTCTTCCCCATGTGCTTTCAGCATCCTTCTCCCCCCTCTGCCTTCCCCATGTCCTTTCAGCGTCCTTCTCTTCACTCTGTCTTCCTCATGTGCTTTCAGCGTCCTTCTCCCCTTCTGTCTTCCCCATGTGCTTTTAACATCCTTCTCCCCCCTCTGTTTTACCCATTTCCCTTCAGTGTCTTTTCCTCTCCACCCCACCTTTCCTCCCTTTCTCCCTCCCTGCCCCTTACCTTTGTGGTGTTTTCACTTCCCCCTTACCTTCTAGGCGCTTTCACACACCCCCTCCCTTACCTTCGTGGTATCACCCCTTCGCGGTATCACCCCCGCAACAGGCCCGGTCCAACAAACCTCCCTGCCCTGTGGCCGGAGCTTCTTCAACAGCCGTAGCATTGTAGTTGCATATGGCTGCCGTAAAGGTCATCTCTGATGCAACTTCCAATTGCATGTACTAGAGAGTTGCGCAGGCACAAAAATCCCACCCGTCCCCACCCATCCCCGTCAAAGTCCCACCCTTCCCCACCCGTCTCCGCGAGGAATCCCCTCCTTCCCCACCCATCCCTGCGAGGAATCCCCTCCATCCCCGCCCGTCCCTTTAATCTTCAGAAATAGCTATTTCATTTAATTATGCTACTGAATTAAAGGCTCTGGTAGAAACCCATTTACAAATAAGCAAAGAGACTTTATTAATTTGGAAATATTAATTGGGAAAAATACATACTTTGTAAATGGGTTTCTACCAGAGCCTCTAATGTTTATAAATTTTTATCAACACAACTAATATACTACTTTATCCTGAAGCAAAAAAATAAATAAATAAATAAATAAATAAATAGAATTTTTTTCCTACCTTTGTTGCCTGGTTTCTGCTTTCCTCGTGTTCTCATTCAATTCCTTCCATCCACTATCGCTCTTCTCTCTGCGTCTTCAATTTGCTCTGTTACTGTGCCTCTCCCTTTCTTCCCCCTTCCAAATTGGTCTGGCACCCATCTTCTTCCCTCCGCTCCCCCAATAGTCTGGCATCTCTGTCTTCTTCCCTGCCAGCGTCTTCGCCCACTCTCTCTTCCCCATTTCCCTTCAGCGTCTTCTCCCCACTCTCTCTTCCCCATTTCCTTTCAGCATCTTTTCCCCACTCTCTCTTCCCCATTTCCCTTCAGCGTCTTCTCCCCACTCTCTCTTCCCCATGTCCTGTCAGCGTCCTTCTCCTCCCTCTGTCTTTCCCATGTGCTTTCGGTATCCTTCTCCCCCCTCTGTCTTAAGAACATAAGAACATAAGAAGTTACCTCCACTGGGTCAGACCGAGGTCCATCTCGCCCAGCGGTCCGCTCCCGCGGCGGCCCATCAGGTCCGCGACCTGTGAAGTGGTTTCTGACCACTTCTATAACCTACCTCAAGTTCTATCTGTACCCCTCTATCCCTTTATCCTCCAGGAACCTATCCAAACCCTCCTTGAACCCCTGTACAGAGTTCTGGCCTATCACATCCTCTGGAAGCGCGTTCCATGTGTCCACCATCCTCTGGGTAAAAAAGAATTTTCTAGCATTTGTTCTAAACCTGTCCCCTTTCAATTTCTCCGAGTGACCCCCTAGTGCTTCTGGCTCCCCACAGTTTGAAGAATCTGTCCTTATTCACTTTCTCTATGCCCTTAAGGATTTTGAAAGTTTCTATCATGTCCCCTCTAAGTCTCCTCTTCTCCAGGGAGAACAGCCCCAGCATTTTTAACCTGTCAGCGTATGAAAAATTTTCCATACCTTTTATCAGCTTAGTTGCCCTCCTCTGCACTCCCTCGAGTACCGCCATGTCCTTCTTGAGGTACGGCGACCAGTATTGAACACAGTACTCCAGGTGCGGGCGCACCATTGCGCGATACAGCGGCATGATGACTTCCTTTGTCCAGGTTGTGATACCCTTTTTGATGATGCCCAGCATTCTGTTTGCTTTCTTTGAGGCTGTCGCACATTGCGCTGATGGTTTCAGTGATGTGTCGACCATCACCCCCAGGTCCCTTTCCAGGTTACTCACCCCTAGCAGTGTTCCCCCCATTTTGTAGCTGAACATCGGGTTCTTTTTCCCTACATGCATGACCTTGCATTTCTCTACGTTAAAACTCATTTGTCACTTTTTTGCCCAGTCTCGTTAGGTCCCTTTGCAGGTCTTCACAGTCTTCCGTGTTTCTAACCCTGCTGCAGAGTTTGGTGTCATCAGCAAATTTGATAACCTCACATTTTGTCCCTGTCTCCAGATCGTTAATAAATATATTGAACAGTAGAGGTCCCAGCACCGACCCCTGCGGAACTCCGCTCGTGACCCATTGCCAATCTGAGTATTGGCCCTTTACTCCAACCCTCTGTTTCCTGCCCACTAACCAGTGTTTGATCCAACGGTAGATATCCCCTTGCACCCCGTGGTTCCACAGCTTTTTAAGTAGCCGTTCGTGAGGTACCTTGTCGAAGGCTTTTTGGAAGTCAAGGTAAATGATGTCTATGGATTCCCCTTTATCCATCTGACTGTTTATTCCCTCAAAGAAGTACAGCAAGTTCGTGAGGCATGACCTTCCCTTGCAGAAGCCATGCTGACTCGCCTTCAGTTGTCCATTGTTTACTATGTGTTCGCAGATTGTGTCCTTTACCATTGCTTCCATCATCTTTCCTGGAACCGAGGTCAAGCTCACAGGCCTGTAGTTTCCCGGGTCACCCCTTGATCCCTTCTTAAAGATGGGCGTGACATTTGCTATTTTCCAGTCCTCTGGGATCTCCCCAGTTTTTAGGGAGAGGTTACATATTTGGCGAAGTGTCTCTGCTATTTCGTTTCTCAGTTCTTTTAGTACCCTTGGGTGGATGCTGTCCGGGCCTGGTGATTTTTCGCTCTTCAGTCTGTCTATCTGTCTGAGGACATCCTCTTTGCTTACCTCTAGTTGTACCAGCCTTTCGTCGTGTTCTCCGTTTATAATCACCTCGGGTTCTGGGATATTGGATGTGTCCTCTCTGGTGAAGACTGACGAGAAGAATTTGTTTAACCTTTCAGCTATTTCTTTTTCCTTCTTTATCGCTCCTTTCCTGTCTCCATTGTCTAGTGGTCCCACTTCCTCTCTGGCTGGTTGTTTCCCTTTCACATACCCGAAGAAGGGTTTGAAGTTTCTTGCTTCTCCTGCCAGTCTTTCCTCATATTCTCTCTTTGCCTTCCTGACCTCTCGATGACATTCTTTCTGGTGTCTTTTGTGCTCTTCCTGGTTTTCCTTTGTTGGTTCCTTTTTCCATTTCTTGAAGGATGATTTCTTGTCGCTTATCGCCTTTTTAACTGCAGTTGTTATCCATGCTGGGTTTCTAGTTTGATTTTTTTTGCACCCTTTCCTAAACCTTGGGATGCACAGGTCTTGTGCCTCGATTACTGTGCCTTTAAGCAGTGTCCAGGCTTCCTTTACGGTCTTCACTTTCCCTGAGCTGCTGCTGAGCTTTTTTCCTACCATTTTCCTCATGTCCTTGTAGTTTCCTTTTCTGAAGTTGAGTGCTGTCGTTGTGGTTCTTTTCACCTTTGATGTTCCCATGTTTAATTTGTACTGGATCATGTTGTGATCGCTGTTCCCTAATGGTGCTAGTACCACCACTTCCTTTGCGGGTCCATCTAGCCCGTTGAGGATTAGGTCTAGAGTGGCATCCCCTTGCGTTGGTTCCGTGACCAGCTGCTCCATGAAACAGTCCCTTATCGCCTCTAGGAATTTAGTTTCTCTCGTGCAATTTGAGTGCCCAATGTCCCAGTCTATTCCCCATAACCACCACCCTTCCACTTTTGCACACCTGCCTCAGTTCGGCCTCCAGGTCCAGGTCGTTTGCTTCTGGCTGTCCTGGTGGGCGATAGTACAGTCCCAATTTGATGTCAGCTCCTTCCCCTCCTGTCAGCTTAACCCATAGTGACTCCAGACTGTCTGCCCTTATTGTTGTTTCTGTTCTGGATGAAGGAATGGAGTCCTTTATATACAGTGCTATTCCTCCCCCTTTCTTGTGTGCCCTGTCCTTCCTGTAGAGTTTGTACCCTGGAAGGGCCACATCCCATTTGTTGTCCTCTGACCACCATGTCTCTGTGATTCCTATTATGTCTATGTCCTTGTTTCCGGCTATAACTTCTAGCTCCCCCATTTTAGTCCTTAGGCTCCTAGCATTTGTATATAGGCAATTTAAGTCCCAGTTTGTTACCTTTTCTTTTGGATCTACTCTTGATTTGTTGCCCCTGCTGGTCTCCTCACGTGTTGCCTCCTGTGGTGTGTCTATCTCGTCCTCTGCCCGCTTCTTTGTTCTTTGATAGCCCTCTGGATCCAGTTGTTTCCTCCTTGTCTTGCTCTTTAGCTCTAGTTGCCTCTCGGGTCCCTGTGCTGCATCTTTGGGTTTATGTCCATAAAGTGTCCGTTTTGTCTCTAGTCCATTATCGCCATTTCCTGTTTCAGTATCCTTGCTTGATACTGTGGTCCGATGTGTTGAGGTCAGATCGACTATCGGCTTTCCCCTTGTCCTTTCAGTATCCTTCTCCCCCCTCTGTCTTCCCCATGTCCTTTCAGTATCATTCTCCCCCCTCTGTCTTCCCCATGTCCTTTCAGTATCCTTCTCCCACCTCTGTCTTCCCCATGTACTTTCAGCGTCCTTCCCCCCGTCTTCCCCATGTCCTTTCAGCATCCTTCTCCCCACTCTCTCTTCCCCATGTCCTGTCAGAGTCCTTCTCCCCACTCTCTCTTCCCCATGTCCTGTCAGCGTCCTTCTCCCCCTCTGTCTTCCCCAGTGCTTTCAGCGTCCTTCTCCCCCCTCAGTTTTACCCATTTCCCTTAAGCGTCTTTTCCTCTCCATCTTTCCTCCCTTTCTCCCTCCCTGCCTCTTACCTTCATGGCGCTTCCCCGACCGACCGACAACAGAACAGGCCTGGTCAGACAAACTTCCCTGCTCTGAATCCAGCTGCTGTAAGAAGGTAATTTAGATTTGCGGCTATAGGGCAGGGAGATTTGTCGGTCCGGGCCTCTTGTCGGTCTGTCGGTCGGTAGGGGGAAAGCACCACGAAGGTAAGGGGATCTGGCCGGCTCTGCACCCCCCCTAAGGCTGCCAAGGGGCGGACCACCCCCTCCCGCCCCCCCCCCCCCTTGGTACGCCACTGCCTTGAATTTTTCCTACCTGCCCTGCCGCAGCACACAGCTGACCGGAAGTTTTCCTGATGTCAGTGTTGACGTCGGAGGGAGGGAGGGCTTTGTTTAAGCCCTCCCTCCGATGTCAGCGCTGACATCGTGGAAGACTTCCAGTCGGCTGTGTGCTGCGGCAGGGCAGGTAGGGAAAAGAAGACGAGCCTCGCGGCTCGAGTGCATCCAACCCCGCAGGAACCCCGTGACCCTATGGGGCGTCCCCATGGGATCCCCGTGACCCTAAGGGGCATCCCCATGGGATCCTTGTGACCCGAAGGGGGAACCCGTGGGATCCCCTCGGGTCCCACAGGATTCCCGTCGTCCCCATTCCCGTGCAGCTCTCTAGCATGTTCTCTTGTTTGATTGTAAATTGCAATAATGGCTTCTTTTGTAAACTTCCCATCTTGGCATGGGCTCTTGTTTAATTGTAAATCAACTTAAACCTTTTTAGGCATAGAATGATCCACAAATCTCAGATTAGATTAGATTCCTATGCGTGTTTTAGCATTTCATGACTCTAATTTTCTCAGAAGTCTTTCATGAGGTACTTTGTCAAATGCCTTGTGAAAATCCAAATACACAATATCAGCTGGCTCACCTTTACCCACATGTTCATTCACCCCTTCAAAGATATGCAGTACCATGTTTCCCTGAAAATAAGACAGTGTCTTATATTCATTTGGGGTCCAAAAAAGGCACTAGGTCTTATTTTCAGGTAGGGCTTATTTTTTTCATGTACATGATCATCTCTCCCTTCCTGTCCTTCACCCCAATTCTTCCTTTTTGCTTTCCCTCACATGTGCAACATCTTTCCTCCCCTCTCACCCATCCCCTTGTGCCTTCCCTCTGCAGCATTTCTATCACTCCATCCCTCCTATCCCCCTGTCCAGTAGAACCCTTGCCCAGCTTCCATCCTTCCCTCCCTCCCATCCCCCTTTGCAGCAGATCCCTTTGCACAGCTTCCATTCTTCCCTCCCTCCCATCCCCCTTTTCAGCAGATCCCTTTGCACAGCTTCCATCCTTCCCTCCCTCATGCAGCAGAACCCTTGAGCACCTGCTGCGCAGCCGAACCGCCGATAACCCTCCATCCTTCCTTCCCAACTGATCCCCGCTGACTGTGACCATAAATGCCTTGCTACAGAGGAGTGTTGGTCCAGCAGCATGCACAGGCTGCTTTGCAGACTTCTCACTGGGGCCTTCTGTGTACTGCCTCTTATGAGTCCAGCATAGCACTGCACCTCCCTCCCTACCTGCTGCTGGCACATCCCTTGTAAGACAGTGAACCGATTCCTACACAGGCCTGCTTGACGATGCTTACGGCTTTCCTTCCTAATGATGCAATAAAAAGAAATTCAAATCCTAATATTTAGGACCTAAGTGCTTTTATAAACCCTTCTACAAAACAATGGAAATCCTTCTCTCAAATTCAATCCGAATTTCCTTTGCCCTCTTCTCAATTCTTTGCGTGACTTCAACTGAGATCAGCGATTTGCAATAGCACTGTCTTGACTTCCTCTCTGCAACCATCGCCAGACATTCATCGACTGTATACCAATCTCTCTTCTACTGGTCATATAGCCTCCAAACTATACAAGTTCCTTAAAACATGCTCTTTCTAGAACTGGCAGGACTTCAGAAACATTGGTCCTTAGACTTAGGTGAAAACCTCACAGATCATTCTTGGCATCTTCTCTGGTGTAACCTAGATCGGCTTCGACTTGTCAATCCCAATACTTTCTAATACATAGAGCCTTATGGACGCCTATAAAATCTTATATCAACAAGGCCCTATCCAAGAATTGTTGATCCTTCTAGGCTACCTTAGGCACATTAAAACATATGCTTTACGAATGTCCCTTCTCTCAAGACTTTTGGTCAAAAATCTGGCAATCGCTTTGTAAAATCTTTCAGATTTCTATGCCTCTTAACTATAAAACCATCATATTAAGAAGTGGATGCTATAGTGACCTCCTCTCTGATGCTGACTGTAATTTAATTGATACTCTAATGGCTATTGCCTTAAAAATCCTATGTGCCTCATGGAAATACCTGAAACAGTTATCTTATGATAAATGGTGGAATCTAGTTTGCTTAACGTATAGATATGAACACTACTTAGCGAAAAAAGCTAACTCTATCCATGCCTTTTTACGCAAATGGTCAATGCTAAAACTGTTTATTTCTGTGTCTTACAATAAGACTTGAGAATGCATTTAATTATCAGCATCTATGCATTTCCTCAGAACATGTACCGTATTTTTTGCTCCATAAGACCCACTTTTTCCACCCCCATAAAGGAGGTGGAAATGTAAGTGCGTCTTATGAAGCGAAGATACAAATTTGTTAAGCCCCCTGCAGCTACATATTTTTAACCCCCCACCCCCACCCGCCGCCACCGCATGTTTTTTTTTTAACCCTGCCACCGCTGCAACTTTAAAACCCACCCGCCTACTGCCATCGTACCTGGTGGTCCAGCGTATTTCCTGGCCAGCGGTGCACAGGCCAGAAGCACAGAGATCAGGAGCAAGCATGACTCACGAGAACTGACTGCAGCCATTCGGAGATCGGTGCGGGCCAGGCGGGAGCGCGAAGGACTTGCTCCTGATCTCTGCACTTCTGGCCTGTGCGTCGCTGGCTGGGAAAGATGAGACAGCCGTCTAAGGAGGGAGGAATTTAAAAAGGTTCAGAGGGGGTATGATTAAAGGTAAGGGGAGATGATTTAAAGTGCTGGGGGGCATGTGGGGGTATGGGGGATGATTTAAGGTACATAGGAGTGCGGGGGATGGTTTAAGATACTGGGGGGCATGTGGGGGTATTGAGGAATGATTTAAGGTACTGGAGGATACGTGGGGGGTATGGAGCCTGCCTGTCTGCCTGCCCTGTCCCTGCCCGCCCTGTCCCAACCTACCACTAGACCACCAGAGGTGGGAATAAGGTACAGAGCCTGGCAGGGAGAATTTGGTTCAGAATGGGGGGTTTTTTTCTTCTTGTTTTCCTCTAAATCTAGGGTACGTCTTATGGTCAGCTGCGTCTTATGGAGCAAAAAATAAGGTAGTTATTGTACCTTGTTTACCTCCCTCCCTTCTTATGTCATAACTTTCCTTATTCCTTGTTGGAATTTTGCTTGTAAGCTTTGCAATGTTTGTTACTTCAAAATTACAAATAAACTAAGACTGAAAAAAAAAAAAAAAGAAACTCAAACATACTATGAAAACATTTTCCTTACCTAAAGTCATTAGACTCAAGGCATGTGAGCTGTAGCTTTATGTCTTTGTGCTGGATGAAACTAATCAGTTTTGCTGCCATTATTTGCTTTTAAAATCAGTTGAAAACAGTACATGAGTTTTATGCAACTTTATTGTGCTAACAAAATAAGTATGGGGATTTATGCTCACAAACTGAGGACAATGACTACAGAATTAGATGTGTTCAGTAAGACCATTAAACATGATTACAAAATGTCCCTGGCAAATAAGCAACTAGTGTATCAGAACTACAGAATTTTTAACCTTTTCTAATACTCTTTTTCTATTTTCACCTTTTCCATGCTCTTCAGAATACTTAGCAACATTAACAGCATTAATGATTATAATGCATGTAACCTGGGCTGTGACATCCCTGTTGTTTGATTTCTGGGTCTCTCCTGATTACAGGCTGCCAGCATTGGCATGGCTAATGCCAGATTCAAACTAATTTGCAAATTATTTTATGAGAGTCTTGATACTTGTGCTGGACATGAATATGGGTTTCCTGATATTAAACCAAAGGGTTATTGAGCATAGGAATTTTGACACCCTCATGAAAGCTCAAGGTTTGAAAAATAATAAACATGCAAAATGACACCAGCGCAAGGTTTTAAAAATTATAATTAAGATTTATTGAGTTATTGTTTCTATTTTTCCATTATGAGATCAAAAGAATACAGCAAAGCATAATTGCTTGCATTAACAGTTGCGCTAATGGGAGATCGTTATAGTTGCCAAATGCTGGCCTTCTAATAATGAGCTCACCTTAATCTCTTATGTCCTTCTATTATATACTTTTGGTTCAGTGACATCATCAGGTTTGACAACCAATAAAATAACAAAGGAGGTGTTTCAAATTAGACAAAGACAAAAGTTTCAGAAAAGTACATTTGTTTGCTTATAGTCGTTTCTGAATATAAATCATAATTTTCACAAAAGTATATTAAGAGAAATTATTTGTTAAAAAGATGCTGAAAAGTTCTCAGCCTGCTTGTCAGCTAAGTTTCATCCACACACAGTGCTGAAAAGTTGAGTGAGCTGACAGCTTCACACACAAGCTCTCCTACGTTAGAGCAAGAGTCTCTGACTTAATTACTTCCAGATGTTGTGCCCTTTGAATTTCTTTAGATTGCAAATATATATATATATACTTTTCAAAACCCATTCTCTTGTTCAATACAGTCACACAAATCACATACTTCATTTGCTTCATTTATACTTGCTTGGCCAAGCCTTCCATACATAAATAATTTTCATTCAAAACTATATTTAATTCCTGTTATATCTCAGTTTGGGACACGTTACTATTCCTAACCAGTCTAAGCAAGCACATGTGGTATTAATTAACACCATGATGCTGAGAACAAAGACTTGGATAAACTGACCACAAAATGGATTCCAAAAACTGGGAAGACACAGAAAAGACAGAGAACCCAAAATGGATTCCTCTGGTTTCCTTCATGATCTGGCCCAACAGCAAAGTACATAAAAAGAACACCATTCTTTCCCTTAAATTAATCTGTAGTGTGTTTTTCTGGCTTTAACTACATTTATATTTAGATTTTTATTCACCAGTTTTTCGTACGCTTCCATTGGGTGTGGCCTTGGCTAACACATATGTTTGTATCTAACTAGAATTACCCAGAATCATATGAAAAACAGGCACTTTTGTAGAAAAACTCCACAAAAATACTGCACTATCATATCCATTCCATTACCGTCCCATAAACATCACCCCCTACTGGCCACGAGCCACTACTCCTCAGTTATCAAAATACAAAGTACAGTATGTTTACCTTCAGTTTGTTAAAATTCTTGAGTTCTATGTGAAAACCTTGTTGGATATGTTGTTTTGAAAGTACAGTATTTGATTATTGCTGTAACTCACCCCTGTATTTGTTGGATGAGCTAGGAAGTTGCTGTATGCAATCAGGGATTAAGTACAGAAGTCCTGAAAAGGAGAGGGCGTGGGTATTCCAAGGCTGAAGACAGCCTAAGGCGAGAGATAAATTTTTAAATAAGTAAATAAACAATTGTTTAACCTGAATAACTTATATTTAGAAAATATAAAGTATAATATTAAAGGTGGTAGATCTTATTAAGTAAGGGTTAGTATAAACTTAGACCATTCTATGTGAGGAAATGGGAGGAAATTGGTTTTACTGGAGCCCAGCATATTACATCAGTATAAACCTTAGTATTACTGTACAAATAGAAGTACAGTAAAACCTTGGATTACAAGTAATTTGGTAAGCAAATGTTTTGCAAGACAAGCAAAATATTTTATTATATTTTAATTTGATAAACAAGCAACGTCTTGCAATACAAGTACATACAGTATACACACGTCATACAATCACAACTGAACTGATAGTTCTTCTCTCTCTGACGCTGCGGGAGTGTAGTGACTGCTCTAAACAAGCGAGGTCTTGCAATACGAGTACATACAGTATTTTGTCACATCATTACAACTGAGCCTATGGTTCTTCTCTCTCTGACGCTGCGGGAGTGTAGTGACTGTTCTAAATTAGTGAGGTCTTGCAATACGAATACAAACAGTATTTTGTATTAAAGTTTTTGAGTTATGAAATGAATCGTCTGAGTTTCCATTATTTCCTATGGGGAAATTTGCTTTGATGTACGAGTGTTTTGGATTTCACGCATGTTTTCAGAACGAATTATGCTCGTAAACCAAGGTTTTACTGTACTTGGCAGCACTATGTGCTGCGCTGCTTCCCATCTGGAGTTGCTAATCCTATGTTTGAAGTCATGATTTTGGTGTGGCCTCCAAAACATGTCATTGGTCCTTGTCTTCAAGGTTTCACACACTATCCATGGCTGTGTGAATGGGGTTGGGTTGCAACCATAGACAGACAGATAAGGGCTGATGTACTGCAGTGTGCAGTCAATTATATACAGTGGCGTAATAAGGGGGGGGTCCACCCTGTGTGTCATCTTGGTGGGGGCATCAGCACCCGTCCTCCTTTCTTCCCACACCCCACCCGCTCCTTCCCACTCCTTCCCCTGCTGCTTATGTATATGTTCTGTCATTTTGTTCTTTATAATAGTTTCTACCACTTTGCCCTGCACCAGCATCAAATTCACCGCTCTTTAATATTCTGGATCACCTCTGGAACCATTTTTATATTGTATATAGCAGCAATTTTCAACCTTTTCATCTTGTGGCACACTTACAAGGTCAAGGTACACCACTTGAATCTATCACATATCTGCCCATCCTTGCTAAGAGTCATTCCATCTCCACTCATTCTCACAAATAATTTCCTTCATCTCCACTCATCTTCACAAATAATTTCCTTCATTCCCTTCTTAACCTCCAGAAATAATTATTTCACTTAATTATGCTAATGAAATACAATAGAGCCCTAATTTCTTCAAAGACAAGCAAACATAATATTCTCACATGTGGGTGTCATCATCCAGGGCACTCGGTACAGACACTACCAACTGCACTGTCATTTTAAATCTTTAGGCAGTGCCCATACCACGCACATGCCAACAATGGGTGGGAAGGCATCTCTCATTTCCCGCTCTTAAGCCCCCCCCCAAAAAAAACAGGTCCAGCATCTCTCTATTTTCTCTCTAGCAGCCCCTCCTTCCATAGGTTCAGCACCTCTCCCCCTTTCCTCCAGCTCCCCCTCCTGCAGCTCTCTCGCTTCCCTCCAGCTCCAGCCCCCCCTCCTGTGTCCTTTTCTGAATGTTGCTTCTGGCAGTCACGCATAAGTAGTGGATGCATAGGTAGCAGGGCTCCAATTCTTCCCTCTGGGCCTCCCCAACCTAGTTCTGTCCTGAAGTTTTATACTTCCTGGGTCATGCTTCATGGTTCTGCCTTCTCTGTGTCACCTCCTCCCTCGGTGGGTGCTTATGAGGAAGTATCATTAAGGGAGAGCAGCAACTTCCTATGAACTCCCTCAAATTTTTTTATTTTTATAATGTGCATCTTTTTAAACTGACTGCTCTCACTGCATGTGCCAACAAGTATACTTGAAGATTGGCACCTGGCATCGCTGTGCCGTGCCACCCCATTTGCCTCCCCCCCCCATTTGAGTGCCCTCCCACTCTTCTTTGCCACTTAAGTGTCCCTATGTACTTCTTCAAATGTTCACTGGCACGAGCAGCATCTTCTATCTGCTGCTCCCACCGACCCAGGTTCCCTTCTGACATCACGTCCTGGTCCCGCGACCAGGACGTGATATCAGAAGGGATCAGAGGCTGGTGCGAGCAGCAAGTGGAATATGCTGCTCGTGTCAGCGAACATTTAAAGAGGTACATGGGGGAGGGAACAGATAGGAGGAGAAGTGCCAGTGCACCCCCCAAAGATGGCACCCAGGACAGTCCACTCCCCACCCTCCCTTACAACACCACTACATGCACTTATTTATATATAGTATTTTAAAAAAGACTCTAAATTAACAGATCCTTACCTAAAATACCACCTAAACTATATATGTCCCAGCTTTGATGTCTCAATTCCAATCTCTATGTTCTATCTAAAATGGCTCTTTCTATGTATACAGTAAAGCAAAATATACATGTGGGGTTTTTTTTAAAATGCTGAAACCAGTGTATAAAACAACTGAATGTCTGGAATGAATAATGAACTGTAATACATAAGGTCTTTAGAAAGTACAGACAACAAATTAACACAAAATAACGATATTTACAGAACACAGTAATAGATTAGTTGGTTTTATTTTAAGAATGTTCTCTGTTAAATGGACCATGCGTAATTTTGTGTAAGTATATTCACTACATCTCTGTCTTGAGCTTGAATTCTAATGCACCAAATTGTGCTACCAAATTCTAAAACAATTATTTATTTGATGAATTGTCATGGTAAGCAATGTTATGAATCTTCTCATTGCTAAGCAAACCATTTTAACAATTACAGGCTCATAATTAAAAATCATAGACCTCCAAAAAGCATCCTAAATCAGCACTTGGATGTCCAAGTGCCAATAATCAAAACCATCTTTCTGTACATCCAGCAAGGTGTTCCAGCCTCTGTACGTTCAGAGCACGAGATGGGTGTGATGAAAGCATATTATGGGCAGGTTAGACATGGGTGTCTTGCAGCAATAATGAAACATTTTGCAAGACATCCTGGACGGAACTTATACGTTTGGAACTAGACCTGTATTAGAAGGGTCTAAGTGCCATAAAGGTGCCCAAACTGACCAGATGACCACTACATGAATCAAGGTAAGACACCCCCGCACTTCCCCAGTGCTTGCCTCACTGATCCCCTTCTACCACACAAAAATGAGAATAAAAAGGTACATACCTATCTCTAAAACAACAGCATCTGGTTTGGGGAAGCCTTGAAGAGCTGCACACAGATGTCTCAAGTAGCCTGGTGGGTGGGCTAATGAACAATAGAGAGAAGGACCCAGCCCCATAAGACACTCTAACCAGTACATTTATGGTAGAACATGTGAGTCCACCCAAACCCTACTATACTGCCAAATTGGTGCCACCTGCAGCCATAAGTGCTAGTGGGGTAGTACCAAGTAGGGTTTAGTAGGTTTGGATGGTGGGTGGAGGGCTCATCCTAAATTATAAGGGGGGTATGGTGAGATATATAGCTGGCACCCTTTATGTAAAATTCACATTAGTACCCTCTAAGGTGTCCCATTGTTCTATTGTGATGTCTATGTGAACAGTCCATTACTATGCTGGCCCTACCCTTGTCCTAATGGTCAGGATTAGGACATTTTCAACCTGGATGTTTTTCGGATTGAAAATGGGGTATAAAGTTAGACATTCTAGTGGCCTAGATGTCCAGGTGGCCAAGACATCTAAGTAGACGATTTTTTTAAAAAATTATATTTGGATGTCCAGCAATTTGCCATTCAAAAATGGCCATTTTTGTACCTCCAACTTTGGAGTTCAGCTGGATGTAGACATTTATTTTCAAAAATGCCCTTCCATATAACTAGTACAAATATAGCATTATTGAGTTAGAATTTATCTGAATTAATAGCCCTAAGAAAACATAGTAACATAGTAACATAGTAGATGACGGCAGATAAAGACCCGAATGATCCATCCAGTCTGCCCAACCTGATTCAATTTAAAATTTATTTATTTATTTATTTATTTATTTTTTATTTTTTAATTTTTTCTTCTTAGCTATTTCTGGGCAAGAATCCAAAGCTTTACCCGGTACTGTGCTTGGGTTCCAACTGCCAAAATAGTGAGAATTTTTTTTTTTTTCCTTTTTAATTTTTTTATTGGTATTTTAAGATATGAAATATAACATTATAGTTCAAAATTATTTATTGTTTTCAACAAAACATAATACAAAAACATCAAAAGAAAAGATTGTATCATGAACATTACCATATCAGCAAAGGCAAGGGACACCAAAAATACATATAGTAGAGTGTGATTAATATAATATGAAAGTCCAAGTGTCCAGCCATGATGACATGGACATGGCAGTAACCTGGGGAGGAAATGACAACTCATGAAGAGAAGAGAAAGATGGATAGATAAATATTCAAAAATTTAAGAAGAATTATCACCAGTAGTCAGGGAGGAGAAAAGAGGAGGAACTTCGGAGCGGGTCGAGCAACCCAATCGCAGTATGAAAGTGATGAAGTATAGTAAAAGGGAGAGAAATCAGATGGTTAAGCGAAAAGGAAATGTCAGCAGTTAAAAAGAAAAGGATCTAATAGGGTCCCAAATTTTGGAAATAGTAGCTTTCCTACCAGAGTGTTCAGCTGCTTTAGATTCATACGAATGGATTAAAAGAACAGTGTTCCACCAAAAGGTGAGATTGAGAGAGTCGGCGGATTTCCAGTTGTGTAAAATCGCTTGTATAGTAAGAGCAATCAGAATGTTCAACAGAGATTGTTGGTGTAGGGAGAGAATATCATCCAAAGCTAGTGCTCTAAAAATGAGAATATCTAGGGTAAAGTAGAGAGTTGCGCGGGGACAGAAATCCCACCCATCCCCACCCGTCCCCGCCAAAGTCCCACCCATCCCCACCCGTCCCCGTGAGGAATCCCACCCGTCCCCACCCGTCCCCGCGAGGAATCCCCTCCGTCCCCACCCGTCCCCGCAAGGAATCCCCTCCGTCCCCGCCCGTCCATATAAACTTCAGAAATAGTTATTTCATTTAATTATGCTACTGAATTAAAGGCTCTGGTAGAAACCATTTACAAATAAGCAAAAAGACTTTATTAATTTGAAAATATTAATTGGGAAGAATACATACTTTGCAAATGGGTTTCTACCAGAGCCTCTAATGTTTATAAATTTTTATCAACACAACTAATATACTACTTTATCCTGAAGCAAAATAAAAAAAAGAAATATAATTCTTTTCCTACCTTTGTTGCCTGGTTTCTGCTTTCCTCATGTTCTCATTCAATTCCTTCCATCCACTGTCTCTCTTCCTTCTGCATCTTCCATTTGCTCTGTTACTGTGCCTCTCCCTTTCTTCCCCCTTCCAAATTGGTCTGGCACCCATCTTCTTCTCTCCGCTCCCCCCATAGTCTGGCATCTGTCTTCTTCCCTGCCAGCGTCTTCTCCCTACTCTCTCTTCCCCATTTCCTTTCAGCGTCCTTCTCCCCCCATCTTCCCCATGTCCTGTCAGCGTCCTTCTCCCCCCTCTGTCTTCCACATGTGCTTTCAGTGTCCTTCTCCCCCCTCTGCTTCCCCATGTCCTTTCAGCGTCCTTCTCCCTCTCTGTCTTCCCCATGGCCTTTCAGCATCCTTCTCCACCCCACCCCCCGTCTTCCCCATGTCCTTTCAGCGTCCTTCTCCACCCCTTTGTCTTCCCCATGTGCTTTCAGCATCCTTCTCCCCCCTCTGTCTTCCACAAGTGCTTTCAGAGTCCTTTCCCCCCCCTGCCCTTCCCATGGCCTTTCAGCGTCCTTCTCCACCCCTTTATCTTCCCCATGTCCTTTCAGCGTCCTTCTCCACCCCTTTGTCTTCCCCATGTGCTTTCAGCATCCTTCTCCCCCCTCTGTCTTCCACAAGTGCTTTCAGAGTCCTCCCCCCCCCCCGCTCTTCCCATGGCCTTTCAGCGTCCTTCTCCACCCCTTTGTATTCCCTCATGTGCTTTCAGCGTCCTTCTCCCTCCTCTGTCTTCAAGTGCTTTCAGCGTCCTTCTCCCCCCCCCTCCTTCTCTACCGCCCCGGGTGCAGCACAGCCGGCCAGGTCCCCTTACTTTTGTGGCACTTCCCCGACCGAATGACAACAGCCCCGGTCCGACAAACCTCCCTGCCCTTAACTGCGAATCTAAATTACCTTATTACAGCTGCTGTAAGAAGATAATTTAGATTCGCGGCTACAGGGCAGGGAGGATTGTCGGACCGGGGCTGTTGTCGGTCGGTCGGGGAAGTGCCACAAAAGTAAGGGGACCTGGCCGGCTGTGCTGCAACCGGGGCGGGGTGTGGCGGGGCGGACCGCCCCGTCCCTTGGTAGCCACTCGAACCGCGAGGCTACTCTCCTCCTTACCTGCACTGCCTGCAGCACAGAGCCAAACGGAAGTCTTCCCGACTCAGTCGCGTGGCTCTTCTCTCTACCTTCTCTGCTTGCAGCACAGAGCCGAACGGAAGTCTTCCCGACGTCAGCGCTGACGTCGAGGGAGGGAGGGCTTTAAGCTTTAAGCCCTCCCTCCCCTCCGACGTCAGCGCTGACGTCGGGAAGACTTCCGTTCGGCTCTGTGCTGCAAGCAGAGAAGGTAGAGAGAAGAGCCGCGCGACTGAGTACATCCAGCCCCGCAGGAACCCCGCGACCTTCGGAGGCGTCCCCACGGGATCCCCGCGACCCTAGGGGGCGTCCCCACGGGATCCCCGCGACCCTAGGGGCGTCCCCACGGGATCCCCGTGACCCAAAGGGGAACCCGCGGGATGCCCGCGGGTCCCGCGGGATTCCCGTCGTCCCCGTTCCCGTGCAGCTCTCTAGGGTAAAGTTGGAGCGAATTGGTAAGATGCGTTGTATAAGACGCCACAAAAGTGACCAAAAATTGGAGATAAGGGGGCATGCGAAGATCATATGGTGAAGGTCTCCAATGTCAGATAGACAATGCCAACATAAGTTCGAGTCACGAAGACCTGCGCGGAACATTTTATTTGGTGTCCAAAAGGTTTTATAAGATAGGAAGTACATTGACTGAGATAGGCTGGAAGAAGCAGTGGGTCGGAGAATTCTTGTAAAATAATGATCCCAATCCTTATCCGATCCATTCCAAGATGTGTGTGTAGACCATATTTCAGTTGATTTTTTAGATCTAGGGAAGCTGCGAGATCTCATTCCTTATAGAAATGGGAAGTAGAATGACCCAAGTCAATACCCAACTGAGATGTGGATAATAGAACTGAAGTCTGAGTATATGTATTTAAAGAAGGGGAGCATTTCTTAAGGCAATGGGATATTTGGAGCCAGCGAAAGCATTCAGTGGTAGGGAGAGCATACTTATCCATAAGCTGAGAGAAAGAGAGAAGATTGGTTTTATCCATGACATGGTCTATAGACCATATGCCCCGATCCATCCAAGTACGCCAGTGAAGATGACAGTTGTCAATTAAAATGTTGGAATTGTACCATAATGGCGATACTATAGAATGCCAGCGATTGTGATGAGAGAAAGTATCGAAAAATTGTATGGCCCTGACAGTAGCGCCGATGGTATCAGAAAGAGTAGAGATGAGATGAGTGGGGGCATATGGTAAGCATGCAAGTGGGATCGGATTAGCCAGAAACTTTTCTATAGATAGCCAGGAAGTAGGCTGATCACCTAAATCAGGAGAATGAAGCCAATATGAACTATAACGAAGAAAAGCTGCAATGTGGTAAAGTAGAAAATCAGGGAAGCTCATTCCACCATCAGCCTTAGATGACTTAAGGATATGAAGAGCTATTCGAGGAGGTTTTTTGTTCCATAGGTATTCAGACAGTTTACGTTCAATAGATTTATAAAAGGCTTTGGGTGCTAATTTGGGAAGCATAGACAGATAGTAGTTTATAATAGGAGCAATAATCATCTTGATAGCCTCTAATCGTCCCCACCACGACAAAGAAAGCAGGGACCAGCGGTTCAGAAGAGAATCAATTTTGGTAATAATGTTATTAAGGTTAAGAGACATCATAGTGTCTTTATCGTGGTGAAAAAGAGTTCCGAGGTATTTTAAGGAAGATGAATTCCATCGGAAAGAGTGAGATCCACAGTCCGATAGAGAAGTAGTATCATTTAGTGGCATAATTTCCGATTTATCCCAGTTGATTCGGTATCCAGAATGAGCTGAAAATTCAGAGACTATTTGAAGTAATAGAGGTATAGAAGAAACAGGATCGGTAAGAAATATAAGCAAATCATCAGCGTAAGCCAAAGATTTAATTTGTATAGGGCCAATTTGGATACCAGTTATAGTATTGCGTTGACAAATGCATATAAGGAGAGGTTCCAGAGCTAAATTAAACAGAAGAGGGGAGAGAGGGCATCCCTGTCTAGTACCTCTGTGTAAAAAGATGGGTGTAGATAGAGAGTCGTTAATGCGCAGTCTGGAAAAAGGTTTAGTATAGAATAGACGAATCCATTGGATAAATGAAGGGCCGCAACCACTGTTCCCTCTAAGCTGAGCAGGAGTCCTCCACCCACAGTCTCACCAATAGAGGGTGCTGTTTTACTGTCACATTTTTCAATTGTGAGGGACAGGCAAGTTCTGCAGGACTCCAGGGAACATACCTATCCTTAGCGACTGAAAATATTCCACCCCCTAGTGGTAGCAATGCAGCTGGAGGACACCTGCTCAGCTTAGAGGGCCCGCAACCAAACCATTGGAGAGTATGAAAGAGGTGGTTCCATTCCACCATATCGAACGCTTTTTCTGCGTCTAGAGAGATAGCTATCATCGGGGATTCGGAATTGTGGGCAACATCAATAACATCATGAAATGTACGCGCATTATCACCTATAAAACGGTTTTTCACAAATCCGACTTGATCAGAATGGATTAAGAGACCTAATACTTTATCCAATCTAGAAGAAAGAATTTTGGCTAGAATTTTGCGATCAGTATTAAGGAGAGAAATAGGTCTGTAATTAGACACTTTGGTATCATCTCTACCTGGTTTGGGTAGGACAATAATATGTGCCTCGGTGAAAGAGCCTTGGTCGTTAGGGTTGGAGAATAGATAATCGTAAAGCATTTTCAAAAAAGGTATAAGTTCGGTAGAAAATGTTTTGTAAAATTTAACAGGAAACCCATCTGGTCCTGGGGATTTATGAGATGATAATGATTGGATCGCATTTAAAATTTCAGATTCTAAGATAGGTTCATTGAGAGACTTGGAGAGTATAGGAAACAAAGAAGGGTGAGGAAGATCATCGTAAAATACCGGAGTTGAAGAAGAAGAGGAAGAGGAGGAGGATGTATATAGATTCTCGTAGAATTTTGCAAATAATTGGGATATAGAGGAGTCATCAGTAACAGAGACACCATCATCAGTGATGATGGCTGCGATTTTAGATCTTTGTTTTCAGTTGGCTAGGTAACGAGCTAGATAGCGACTAGATTTATTAGCATAGACATAAGTACAAGACTCAGAAAGTAGAAAATCTTGTTGAGCTTTATTACAAGAGAGGGTATTGTATTCAGCCTTTTTACGTATTAATTCCGAAGGAGGATGCAAGGAGGGAGATTGGCTATGCTGGGATTCGAGAACAGAGATGTCATGTTCCAGAGCGGATAAAGTGGCTGAGTCGACTTTATTTTTCCATGAGACAAAGCTCAGGATTTCACCTCTAATACTTACTTTGAAGGCCTCCCAGACAGAGTTAAAAGAAGATACCGATGGGATATTTTGAAGAAAGAAAGTAGGTATATATGACCGTATTTTGTCTGTGAAGGATTCATCTGATATTAAAGTAGTATTTAATCGCCAATGCCTTTTAGGACTGATGGATTGAGTTTCGATATGTAATCCTATAGGAGCATGGTCCGATAGGATTATGGGGTGGATAATTGAAGCTTTTATCATAGGAACGAGTGATTTAGAGATAAGGAAATAGTCAATACGAGAGTAAGATTTGTGAGGAGCAGAAAAAAAAGTAAAAGATCGAGCTTCAGGATGAAAAAGTCTCCAAGGATCACATAGGCCCATGTCCTGGATGATGTGTTGAAGTTTTAACCAAGATTTAGAAGGGCGATATCCGGAAAGAGATTGTCTATCTTTGATGACATGAAGAGGAAGATTGAAGACTCCACCAATTAACAGGGGCTGGTCGGAAAAATCAAGAAGGGTTTCTCGTAAAGTTGTCATAAAAGAAGGTAGGTCAATATTTGGAGCATAGATATTAATAATGGAAATGGACAACGAACCCATCATGACAGACACAGCTATCCATCTGCCTTCTAAATCTGCCATTTGGCATATAACTTGAACATTAGTGGAATTCTTGAAAAGTATAGAGACGCCACGTTTTTTGTGTAGAGCTGGAGAATAAAGATGTGTGTTATAACCAGGAATTCTAAGAGTGGAACATTCTCTAGAGTTAAGATGTGTTTCTTGTAATAACAGTATATCATAATTTTTAAGTCTAAGGTAGTCCATAATTTTTTTGCACTTAAGGGTTTGATTAATTCCGTTGACATTCCATGAAGTGAATTTAAGGGACGTCATATGTAGGAGTAAAATACAAAATTAAACCTCTTATAGGATATGGGTCATCCGCCCCGTCCGAAGAAAGGAAGGGAAAGAAAGGAGACATAACGAGAGAGAGGATGAAAAGATATATGAGTTCTCTCCAGGAGAGATAGGAGATTAGTGGACAAACCGGTGTGTTGAGTGCAAAGCCATGGAGCAAAGAGGACAGATCTCCAAAGTGAAAGTACAGGAAGGTCAGTGTAAGATAGGAACTTATTATGAAAGTAACCGCAGGATGGATTATCAATGTCATATCATGGTATAACAAATGAGAACATGCTAAACATGTGAGGACCATCATATAAAGGCATAGTTAAAGTATTCAACAGTGAGATTATCGTACAATTTAGGTGGGATATTATATCCAAAAGTTCTACCAATAGTCGGTCAACTACAAAAGAGCCATAACAGCATATACAATATAAGATATTATGCAGCATAACAGCGGTCATCCCTTAATATTTTAAGAAGATGCATGGGAAAGACAACAATTGAATTTGAAGAGACATATGTATCTGTGTCAATTCATTGATTTGTAGGTCGAAAATACAATATAAAAATTAATATGCAATGTAAAATCATGAAAATATATACTTAATACTTCAAGGAAAAACATGGAAAAATCAACGAGATGTGTTAGAGTAAAATAAGAGGGGGCAGAGAGAAATTGAATAACAATGGTAAGGGGATAAAATTTGATTATATAATTCAATATTTGCAGCAATAGTCATCTAGATGGAAGGAATTGGTAAAAAAGAATTCATATAATTGATAGAGTAGGAGGTATTATAAAATGGCTTTCATAATTCATAAATGTATCAAAAGATATACGTCTAAGTCAGTGTATAAATATAATAGATGAGTTCAATATATAATATAAACACCATACAAGAAAGAATTCATAGAGGGAAATGGGAAGAAATTCATAAATAGTTGATATGAGTCAGGATATTTTGGTATAAATGAATTTATAAAACTAATGAGACATAAAGTATAATAAAACGATGTTCATAATTTATGAGTGAACATCGAAATAAGAGACTGAATACATAAATAAATAAAGTAGGACGGTTTCAATATTTGATGTAGGCAAAGAATATATATTTAAAAAATGAGAAAAAATTCATAAAGAAAAAGAAAAAGATTCTCATATAAAGTTAATGTGCAATCACAATAATTGAAACTCAAATTAAAATGAAATAAATTGATATTAGATATTAGAGAGTTTATGAAACTGGTAAAATAATAGGTATAATATGATAATTGTCATTGTTAACGAATGTACAAAGAAATAAATGTCTAAATAAATAAAATAAAATGGATTTAATGATTGATGTAATCAGTGAACCTGAAAAAAATTAATTCATAAATCTGTCTAATGTATATGAGAAAATTCTTAATAAAATTCATGTTTCAATATTTGATATAGTCAATAAATAAAAAAGGAAAGTCATATAAATATCTGTTACAAATGAAAAAATTCATAAGGAAGAATAAAGAGAGTCTCATATAAGGTTAATGTGGAATCATAATAATTAAAACTCAAATCAAGATAATTGATATATATAAGAAAATTCATGTATTGGATGTGATTTCATATTAGTAGAGGTTCAAATCAATATAGAGTATGAAATTTCATTGTGTATGAAAAATAAATTAGATTAAGCAATAACATGAGAAAATAATAAATGAGTCAAAGTAAAAATACACCATCATTTGAAAGAGTGAAAATAAGAGTAGGCATAAGTAAGTATTTAAGAAGAAAGGAGTAGAAAGCAGACAGATACCTGGTATTTAATGAGCAAGTGTCACGTAGAAATACAAAGTGTGGACAAAGGGACAGCAAGGAGTGAATAAGCAGAGATAATATACAATAGAATCTGAATATAATATATGAGGATAAAAGGAAAACAGCTTTGATGAGACAATAGGGGAAGAAGTACAATGAAAGACATAGGGAAATATGTATGTCAATATAGAGGATAAGGTACTATGGCAGCGATGGCGAACCTATGGCACGCGTGCCAGCTGTGGCACGCGGGAAGGTCCGCAATTAAGATATTTGGGGAATCGCAGTCACTTCTCCAATACATCAAGACTACAAATAAAACATCTCTTCTTAGTCCTCTGCTGTCACATAAACCTCCAGCTCACTAAGGTTGGACATTGCTGAGCTGCTTCTTGTTATCCGGAATTTTTATTGTAAAAAGCGTGGACCCCGTGGTTTGGTTTTATTGATAAGCGCTTGTCATTTTTGTTTCAAATGTGAGAGTCTGTCATTGCTTTTATAAAACATTAAAGTTTGAACATATCGCACAATTATCTTTCCTGTGCATCTTCCTTTAAATTACATTGTGTTTCTGCATTTTAGCCCTGCCCCTGGACTTCAATGGGCGGGGCCTGCGTGAGGTCATGTGATTGGGCTGCTCAACCTAAAATGCCCAGGCCTATTTTTTGTCCCAGTCCGGCCCTGCCTGGCAATGTGTTCCTCGCAGCTGCCTGAACCGCCGCGGGGCTCTGAGAAGCAAAGTCTCACTCCCCGCCTCCGCCTCTGAACCCGCCCAGGTACTCGCCTACAGCACCGAGCGTTCTTCTGTCACGCCCTCCCACCCTGGCGGGAGACTTGAGGAGAACAGGAGATGCAATCTGCATTCTACATCATTTATTATTAGGTAAACTTCTACTTTGCCCTACCTGTGCTGCCTAAGTTTAATTGGACCAATAATACTAATGTTAATTATAAACTTACCTGGGCTCCTTTTTAAAAACCTATTAAATTATCTGGCTATTTGTCTAGGTGTCCAGGTTAGGGTTGCACAAGTCCGGTTTTCACCCGGACAGTATATTTTTTGACCAAAACGGATGTCTACAATTAGTAAAATTCCCCAATCACATATTTTTTTATGGGGACGGATTTGTATACAGCACTTCATTAGATTTTTTTTATTATACAAATTTTATCTTTTTGTAGACTTGAAGTCTTGAACAAAGAAAAAGAGTACAGCAAAAAAAGCAAAAACAGATAGTGAAAGACCATTCCAAGAGGCCTGGACAGAGACATATGGAGTGATTGAACGCAGTGGGAAAGCATTGTATATTATGTGTAAGGAAAGTGTTGTGTCTCGCACATCAAGTGTCAAACGTCACTTTTAGACCAACCATAACAGTGTTGCTGAACTTGGTTTAGCTCAAAGAAAAGAGTTCCTTGTAGGAAAATTAAAGAAATATCACTCCCAGTCTCTTAGTTTTAGCATCTATCTTTCAAAAACGAATCATCTTAGAGTTGCCAACTTTCAAATTTCACTGTGCATACAAAACATGGTAAGCCCCTCTCTGATGGAGATTTTATCAAAAAGGCAATTTTGGCTGGGAGTAATTCACTCTTCCATGATTTCCAAAACAAGGATAAAATTGTGCAGCGCATCTCTGAGATGCCGCTAAGCAGAAATACTGCAAAAGATAGGGTTCTGCGAATGGCTGCTGATGTTAGTCAACAGCTTACTTGCGACTTACAAAAAGCACCCTTCTACTCCATGGGCTTGGATGAAAGTACAGATATTACTAACCATGCAAGACTAGCGCTCATTTTGCGTTATGCTACTGGTGACATCATGAGAGAAGAGCTGGTAAAACTGCTGTCTTTGCCTGGAAGAACACAAGGGATAGATATCCACAATGCTGTGATGGAGGCTTTTTCATCACTAGACATAAGTCCAGAAAAAGTGGTTTCAGTTACTAGCGATGGAGCACCTAGCATGGTGGGGACAACATCAGGATTCATTCATTTCTTTGCTAAGGAAGCAAAACATCCACTGCGCCAAAGAAAGCAGCAAAAAACTTGACGATGTCCTCAAAGATGTAACAAAAATGGTGAACTTCATCATGGCGCGTGCTCTTAATTTTTGACAATTTCAAGTCTTTCTTGATGAGGTTCAGGCACAATATAACACTTTACTGATGTACAATAATGTCCGGTGGCTGAGCAGAGGACGAGTGTTAGAGAGATTTGTGGCCTGCTTGGAAGAAGTTAGGCTATTTATGAACGAAAAGGGGGAAGACTATCCTCAACTCACCAACATGGCCTGGCTTACCAACCTCATGTTCTTTACAGATTTTACTAACCACTTTAATGTACTAAACAAAAAATTACAAGGCATGGGAAAAACAGCAGAAAGCATGTTTAGTGACATCAAAGCTTTTGAGAGAAAATTGCATGTTTTTGAAAAAGACCTTGAGAGTGGACAGCTAAAATATTTTCCCAACCTAAAAATACATTTGGATAATTCTACAACATTTGTGGACAGTCATAAAAAACACCAGGAAATCCACAAAGCATATTCCACCATTGTAGCCGAAGCAAAGGAGAATTTTAGTAAAAGATTTTCTCAGTTCCGTAAGATGGAGACAACCCTTTCATTTATAATTTCCCCAGAAAAATCCACATTTGAAGATCTTGATCTTTCATGCTTACAGTGGTTGGATATTCAAAATTTGGAAATGGAGCTACTGGAATTTCAAGAAAGCTCTATCTGGAAAAGTAAATTCAATGACCTGCATGCGGCTCTTGAACGTATTGAGTGTGAAAGGGTGACAAATGAAATCACTGCTAGCAGTTCTGAAAATGAAATCCTAAAAGTGTGGAATTCTCTGCCAGACAATTTTAAGTCCATGAAAGCACTTTGGGATTGCTCTTCTTACTTTGTTTGGGTCATCCTATGCTTGTGAGCAGCTGTTTTCGGCTTTGAATCATATAAAATATGATGCTAGAAACAGATTAACAGATGACATGAGTGCTGCATGTGTTGCTCTGAAATTAACGCACTATGAGCCAAGGATTGACAAGTTATCAGCATGCATGCAACAACAAAAATCACATTAATTTTTTTCAGAGCATGCCCAATGCATATGTTTACATGAAGCAGTGTTTTCAGTTTGCAGTTAAGACACTTTCTAAGTTATTTAAATATTATTTAAAGATGTTATTTAAAAAAAGGGACTTTACATGGCCCTGTTGTATTCCAATCTGGAATTTCCAATAAAAACGGTTGGTTTAATTGAAAGCTCTTTTGTTTTCTTTACATCTTATTATTAGAAATGTAATGATTTAACTATTTTCTAATTTGATTGTAAATTTTACAAAAAAACATGTATAGACTCTTTGGGAATACACACCGAGTCTTGACACAGTTAACAGTTTTAAGAAGTTTATCTTTTTTTTACTCAGGATACATTTGACATGTTATGTGAATAATACATTTAAAATATATTGTGTAACTGAATCAAATTCTTCCTAAATTCATTAAATTGAATGAAATCATTAAAACATTATAAATTGCCAATAAATTGAAATGAAAACCAAAGGATTGTGAATCAAATTGATTCTCTGACAATACAAATATTCCAACCTTTAAAAATGATGTTACATAGTTCAGGCAACTTTATAAAGAGTTTTTAGATACTAAAATCTTGTTATTAAGGTTTAATTGACGTGCTGGCACTTTGAGGAAATTCTTTGGTTTTGTGCGGCAGTTTGGGCACTCGGGCTCAAAAAGGTTAGCCATCACTGTACTATGGTACATAAAAGGATATAAGGAAAGACATTCTATTATGTAAAGAGGACAGAACAACATGAAGTATAAAAAGGGGGATGAAGAGACTATCTTGAGAGTTATGAAAGGCCAAAAATAAATATAAGGAGTATAACATAGAATTAAATTGGAATACTAGACAGGGACATATAATGTAAATTAGGAGAGACCGAAGGATGTACGCAAAGTATGATCAGAGTCCAGCGTTTGTGAGAAGGGATGAGAAGTAGCTTATAGCAGTCTTGGTAGCGACGGGTGTGATCAAGTTGGTGGAGCACATGGCGATACAACTGGAGCGTAGCTATCCCATTTTGGTTTGTTGAATCCAGCGACGCAGCAGATCAGGATCAAGGTAGTTAACAGTCTGATTGTGATGGATTACCCGGAATCGAGCAGGATAGAAGAGGCCATACTGGGCACCGATTTCTTTCAGGTCCTGGCGGAGAGATAGGAACGCTTTACGTTTTGCTGCCATGGCTGGTGCTAGATCCGGGACTATAATAATTTTACGGCCCAGGTGGATCATGGAAGCTCTCCCTTTAGTGGCCGTCAGAACCTGCAGAGCATGTTGGAATCTCAAGACCTTGACCACAATAGGTCTGGGGGGGCCAGTTCCCTGTAGCAGTTTGGAGGGCAATCGATGGGCGCGCTCGATCTTGAGCGCGGGTGAGAATTCCAGATCCAGAAACTTCGGCAGCCATGCAGTGATGAAGGTTAGTATATCGTTTCCTTCTGCCCCCTCCGGCATCCCTAAGATGCGTAAATTGCATCTACGGCTACGGTTCGATAGATCTTCAAGCTCGTTGGTGAGTTTCAAGATGGCTGTAGCATTTGCATGGATGATTGGCGCGTCTTTTTCCACGGCTGCCATGCGGAGGGACAGTTGATCGAATTGCTGCTGGGACGAGGCAATTTGTGCATGAATGGTTTCTAGTTCAGACCTCATGTCTTTTGAGATGTCTAAGTGGGTTTTCATAAGCGCTTTAATGCTTTTAAGTTCCCTTAATATAGGATTCTCCTCTGCATCTAGTTCTTCCGATCCGCCCGCCTTTTCCGGGGATGGATGCGCCGATTTTAATCTTTTATTAGCCGGTTGTGGATCAGTTTTGTTCTTTTTTGTGGCCATTATAATGATCATGAAGCGTTCAGCAATGTAAATAAGGATTGTAGAAATATGTTGAGCCCGAAAATGACAGTCATAGACCGGAAAACAGTATATAGAGGAGAGAGCCCCAAACTCACGCGGCCATTCCGCTCAGACGCCAATCGGAAATCCTATGAAATATAACATTAATTAAGTATAACAGAAAGGAAATTTAACAGTACAAATAATACATACATATTACACAGATGCATAAAGGATAAACGAGCATTCATGAAAACTAACCTAATATAAATATAAAGCCATATAAAAACAATTCCTATGGAGACCAAGATATTAAGGTATAACTAATCTAACAATAAGAAAAACATTAGAATTAAATATTGTACCAATGTTTAATGTTTTTTTGCTTTTGACTTTACATTTGGCTGGTTTTTTTTTAATATTACCAATTCCTGTTCTTTTGGGTATCCTTCAGTTAAATCTGTCCACTTATTTTGTCTGTGAAGGAAGTTTGTGTATCACACCAATGGATATATACTTGTATGCTCTATTCTTTCTTTCTAGATTAACCCACAGAGCCTCATATATTATAAGTCCTGCAATTCTGTTGCTCTAGTACTATTTTTTATACATATAACACCAATTCTCTTCCCTTGCTTTCTATCCTAGCTTTCCCAATTAGAATACAGCCCAGTATACTATGAGTTATACAAGTCAGTTGACGCATGTAGGTGTACTCATTTATACCTACTATTGGCATGTTGTAAATGGTCATGCCTAAACTGAGGTACATGCCAACTTATGCTAGTTTTCTATTCTATGATGACATCTTAGTGCACAGATGCCATTACAGAATTGGCATCTAGTACAAGGCATCTGTGCACCTAAATGAAGGTGTCAATTTATAGAATTGCCTCCCAAGTGGATTAAAGGTTGCACAAGAACCTCCAAATTCTATATGTGGCACCTAAAAATTGGTAAACACTGACTTGCACTTGGACTCCCACAAGTATTAATCGAGCCTCAGACGTTCAAGCAAGAGCCTCAGACGTTCAAGCAAGAGCCTCAAACGTTCAAGCAGGACATTAAAGTTCAAGCTGAAATAAGTGCAACCAAAAAGGCTTCTAGAAGCTTGGAACAATCGGGCTTTAGGCTTAGCGGGGATGGGCTGGGAAGGGGCGGGCCCGCCTCATTTCGACGAGGTGGGCCAGACGGCAGCAAGACCCGGCTGGCCAACAATTTAGAGGTTAGTTGGGGGGGAGGGGTTAGTAGGGGGGTCATCTGGAGGAGTGTTAGCATGGGGGGGGCGATGTTAGCATAGGGGGGCATTAACGATGGGGGGTCCGGAGGAGGGGCATCCTCCAGCAGGAGGGGTTGGGCACCCTCCTGCCGGCAATCGGGGTGTTGGGTGGGCAGCCTTCCAGCAGGAGGGGTTGGACACCCTCCTGCCGGCAATCGGGGTGTTGGGTGAGCAGCCTTCCAGAAGGAAGTGTTGGGCACCCTACTGCCGGCGATCGGTGGGGGAGACAGGCAGCCATGGCTACTATACTTATCACGGCAGGGAGATCCCTTGCTGCGATAAGTATAGCGGCTGCGTCTACTTACAATGTAGGCCAGCATTTTGCTGGCCTACATTGTAAGCGTGTCTCCCTCTACTAGGGAGACGGTAGGGCCTGCCTGGGGAGCATTTTAAAAAAACAAAAACGTGCGTCCTGATTGGTTGATTAGACAGCTGTAGGACGCCTACAGCTGTCTAAAATCAGGATGCACTTTGCAGAATCCAGGCCTTAGTCCAGTGATTTTTTTTTGATCCAGAGACAAAAGAAAAATCCAAAGAATGGAGACATAGTGGTTCCCCATATCCCAAGAAATTCAAGATACAAAAGATGCCAAGCAAGGTGTTGGAATCTGTCTTCTGGGACAAAGATGGAATTTGCTTGTAGATTACCTGGAAAAAGCTGCAACCATCACAGCTTAGTATTATGTTGCACTTCTTGACAAACTAAAGCAGCACCTGGTCTCCAAACATCAAAGCAAGCTTTCAAAAGGAATCTTGTTTTTGTAAGACAATGTTGCTTCTCACAAGGTAGCCATCATGTAGAAAAAATTGACAGATCTTCACTTTGAAGTTCTGAAACACCCAGCCAAGTCACCTGATTTGGATCCTTCAAACTACTACCTCTTTCCTAACCTCAAGAAACACCTCAGGGGAAGAAGGTTTTCAAGCACTTAGGGGACCACATTAGCGGAGGACAAATTACAAGCCTGAGTTGCTACTTAGTAATTATAGCAATAGGAAGTTCTATTTTTCATAGAAAATGATTGGGTTTTCTATTCTAGAAAAATGACTTTTATTTTGCTGGAAAGAAAACCTTTTTTTGTTTATGCAGGTACTTATTTTGTACCTGGGGCAATGGAGGATTAAGTGACTTACCCAGAGTCACAAGAAGCTGCAGTGGGAGTTGAACCCAGTTCCCTAAGCCACTACATTAACCAATAGGCTGCTCTCATTCAAAAAAGCAAAACTGAGGAGCTGGGGAGACCACTGCACATGGAAAGGGTTGAGCCATGTTCACAACTTTATACCAAGCTTTAAGCTCTGGGAGAACTATTCCATTCTGGCTGTGTGCAATGACATCACCCATTTGTGTACTTGATTCAATCCTACTTGTCTGTGAATAATTACATTAGTCTATTTTACTAGAGGAACAAAGGTTAACATTCATTTTTAATTATTGGAATTAATTTATTTTAATTAATTGCTGTTTTTTACTGTCATCTTTTTCTTCTCCATAAAAGAATAGATAAATACCATACCAATGCTTCACAAAACTGATTCTGTTAGAATACTGTACAATCTAAACTATTGCAATTCTTTCCATCAGTAAAAAAAATTCAGCTTTAACAGAATTATCAGGCCTGATTAGTTTGTTATAAGGCAAAAATTACTGTTCTCCAATCTCCCACCTCCACACTACTTTCAGTATGCAATTATGTAAGATTTATTTCACAACCCACTATGTTTAAAATAACTAAAATTACAAGCCTGAGTTGCTACTTAGTAATTAAAGCAATAGGAAGTTCTATTTTTCTAAGAAAATTATTGGGTTTTCTATTCTAGACAAATTACTTTTATTTCACAGGAAAGAAAAACATTTTTATGCAGATGATGTCTTGGTGTAATTAGTAAGAATGTGTCAGTTGTCAAAGCTCAACACTAATCTTGACCACATTTTAGCCATCTAGATTTAGAAGAATATTTCACTTGAACTCAGACATCTACCAGTTTTACCTGAGAATTTTGCTTATTTAATATGATTAAAATTTGCCTTTCTAGATTTCTTTATTTTTAAAATTTCTATACAGTTTTTTTTCCAAAACAGTTTACAAAGAGTTACATACATAAAATATTATAAAAAAAATCAGAACAAGATAGAAAAAAAACCAGACAGATTCAATCCTTACAAAAGGTCAATTGCTCAAAGAAATACGTCTACAAATAGTTGTGTTTTTAACATTTTTCTGTATGAATTCAACATCTTAACTCCTGCACTTGTAAAAGTCATGGCATCCATTTCCACATATTTAGGATTAGCTTTCATTTTCAGCAATGCTGAACTTTGGTAGCGCAATGATCTTAATGGTTGATACTCAGACATCAAACTCTTTCAAAATTCAGGATCTTAGCATATAGAAATTGGTGACATAGCATAATTGCTTTGTATTGAATTCTAAATACAACTGGCAGCCAATGCAATTGTTAGAGATACGGAGCAATATGCTCATATCTTGATGATCTAGTTATCAATCTAGCCACAGCATTCTGAATCACCTGCAGTGCCCTGCACCTGGTCTTAGTTATTCCCAGGTTCAGGACATTGCAGTAGTCCAGCCTTGACAAAATCATTGCTTGTACAATGGCACAAAAGTCAGATGGTAACAATAAATGTATCTGTACAAAACAAACTGTATATCTTTAAAATGGGCACCAAAAAATTCATACATCTCTACCAACCAATATTAATGTCCTCATATCCCCTACATTTAAATGTTAAACCATGGAGCCAACAGGACCCTCCCTACTGGCATCCTTCTTCTAGTAGTTAAAATATTAATCAGGGTCAGAGTCTACTATTTCTATTTCCTAGCTACAAGTACTTTTAAATTATTGACCAAAATCCCAATATTTCTCCTCTCCATACTCCACACCTTAGCAAGCCCCTCCCCTCTGACCACATTTAAAAAGATGTAAGAACATAAGAAGGTGCCTCCGCTGGGACAGACCAGAGGTCCATCCTGCCCAGCAGTCCGCCCACGCAGCGGCCCATCAGGCCTATCGCCTGAACAGTGGTCCCAGACTAATTTTGTAACTTACCTCTAATCCTCTAATCCTATCCTTATAACCCACCTCTACTCCTATCTGTACCCCTCAATCCCTTTGTCCTCTAAGTACCTATCCAAACCTTCTTTGAAGCCCTGTAGCATGCTCCTGCTTATCACTTCTTCTGGTAATGCGTTCCATGTATCCACCACCCTCTGTGTGAAAAAGAACTTCCTGGCTTTTGTTCTAAACCTATCCCCTTTCAATTTCTCCGAGTGTCCCCTTGTACTTGTAGTTCCCCATAATTTGAAAAATCAGTCCCTATCTACTTTTTCTACACCCTTCATGATTTTGAAGGTTTCTATCATGTCCCCTCTAAGGCTCCGCTTTTCCAGGGAGAAAAGCCCTAGCCTTTTCAGTCTGTCAGTATATGAGAGGTCCTCCATACCCTTTATTAGCTTAGTTGCTCTTCTCTGGACTGTCTCAAGTACCGCCATGTCCTTCTTGAGGTACGGCGCACCATTGCACCAGGTGCAGGTGCACCATTGCACGATCCAGTGGCAGGATGACTTCCTTCGTCCTGGTCGTGATACCTTTCTTAATGATACCCAACATTTTGTTTGCTTTCTTTGAGGCTGCCGCACACTGTGCCGACGCCTTCAAGGTTGTGTCTACCATCACTTCCAGGTCTCTTTCAAGGTTGCTCACCCCTAGTGGTGAGTTTCCCATTTTGTAAGTGAACATCGGGGTTTTTTTTCCCTACATGCATGACCTTGCATTTCCCTATGTTGAAGCTCATTTGCCACTTTTTGGCCCACTCTTCCAGCGTTGTCAGATCTTTTTGGAGATCTTCGCAGTCCTCCATGTTATTTACCCTGCTGTATAGTTTGGTGTCATCCGCAAACTTAATAACCTCACATTTTGTTCCTGCCTCCAGGTCGTTATTGAACAGGAGCGACCAGCACCGACCCCTGCGGAACTCCGCTCATGACCCATTGCCAGTCCGAGTAGTGGCCCTTTACTCCAACCCTCTGTTTCCTGTACGCCAGCCAGTTTTTAATCCATCGGTGGACCTCCCCTTGCACCCCGTGGTTCCATAGCTTCCTTAGTAGCCTTTCGTGTGGTACCTTGTCAAAGGCTTTTTGGAAGTCAAGGTAAATGATGTCTATGGATTCCCCTTTATCCACCTGGCTGTTGACCCCCTCAAAGAAGTATAATAAGTTTGTGAGGCATGACCTGCCCTTGCAGAAGCCATGCTGGCTCGACTTTAGTAGCCCATTTTCTTCGATTTGTTCCCAGATGCTGTCTTTAATCAGCGCTTCCATCATCTTACCCGGGACTGAGGTCAAGCTCACCGGCCTGTAGTTTCCTGGGTCTCCCCTTGAGCCTTTCTTGAAGATGGGCGTGACATTTGCTAGTTTCCAGTCTTCCAGAATCTCTCCAGTTTTTAAGGATAGGTTGCATATTTGTCGAAGTGGCTCAGCTATTTTGTTCCTTAGTTCCTTGAGTACCCTTGGGTGAATGCCATCCGGCCCTGGCGATTTGTCGCTCTTTAGCCTGTCTATCTGCTTGAGGACATCCACCTTGCTCACCTCCAGTTGGACCAGATTTTCATCCTGTTTTCTCTTTGCGATCTCCTCGGGTTCCGGAATGTTGGTTGTGTCCTCCCTCGTGAAGACTGACGTGAAGAACTCGTTTAACCTGTCAGCTATCTCCTTTTCCTCTTTTACTACTCCCTTTCTGTCTCCATCATCCAAGGGTCCCACTTCCTCCCTTGCCGGTTGCTTCCCCTTGACGTACCTGAAGAATGATTTGAAGTTTGTTGCTTCCCCCGCCAGACTCTCTTCATATTCTCTTTTTGCTTTCCTAACCACTCGGTGACACTCCTTTTGGTGTTTTTTATGTTCCTTTTGGTTGTCCTCTGATTGGTCCTTTTTCCATTTTTTGAAAGATGCCTTCTTGTCATTTATCGCCTTTTTCACTGCATTTGTTATCCACACTGGGTTTTTTGTTCTATTTTTCTTGCACCCTTTCCTGAACTTGGGGACACACAGGATCTGTGCTTCGTGCACCGTGTCCTTAAGTAGGGTCCAGGCTTTTTCTACAGACTCCATCTTCCTTGCGGTGTTGTTGAGTTTCTTTCCCACCATTTTCCTCATGGCATCATAATTCCCTTTTTTGAAGTTGAGTGCTGTCGTTGTAGTTCTATTCACCTTTGTTGATCCAATTTCTAGCCTGTACTGGATCGTGTTGTGGTCGCTGTTTCCTAGTGGGGCTAGTACCGCCACCTCCTTAGCGGGTCCCCCTAGTCCGTTGAAGATTAGGTCAAGAGTTGCATCCCCCGTGTTGGTTCTGTGACCAGCTGTTCCATAAAACAGTCCCTTGTGACCTCCAGGAATGCGGTCTCCCTCATGCAGTTTGAGTGCCCGGGTAGTTGAAGTCCCCCATCACCACCACACTTCCGCTTTTGGATACTTGCCTCAGTTCAGCCTCCAGATCCTGGTCGATTTCTTCTGTTTGTCCAGGTGGGCGATAGTACAGACCCAATTTTATGTCTGCTCCAGTTCCTCCGGATAGCTTAACCCATAGTGATTCCAAGTCATCCGCCCTTACTGCTGTTTCCATCCTGGTTGAAGGTATGGAATCCTTTATATATAGCGCTATTCCTCCACCCTTTTTGTGTGACCTATCTCTCCTGTAGAGTTTGAACCCTGGCAAAGCCACATCCCATTTATTCTCATCGGTCCACCATGTTTATGTGACTACAATTATGTCTAGGCCCTTTTTGCTGGCTAAGACTTCCAGCTCTCCCATTTTAGCCCTTAAGCTCCTAGCATTAGTGTATAGGCAATATAAGTCCCGGTTGTTCGCCTTTCTTGCTGGTTTTCCTTGTGGTTTGGCACTCCTGGTGACCCCCTCGTGAGTTGCCAGTCCCCAAGCCTCGTCCCGGTCATCCTCCTCCTGTGAGATGTCTGTTTTGTCCTCAGCCCATTTCCCCATTTTTGGTTGTCCCTCTGGATTCCGTTGTTCTCTGTTAGTCTTGTTTGCCAATTTCATTTGTGCCCTAGACCCCTGCAATTTGTCCTTTGGTCCATCTTCAAAAAATTCCCACTCAGCCCTGAGCCCTCTTTTACAGTGTCCTTGTTCAACATCCTTAGCCCTGGTGCTCTGCATTGCGTCCTTAGGTCCTTTCCCCAAAAATTCCCACAGTCCTCTGCATTGCGTCCTTAGGTCCTTTTCCCAAAAATTCCCACTCAGTCCCGATCCCTTTTTTACAATCTCCTTGCTCAGTGTCCTTGGCCCTGGACCCCTGTATTGCATCCTTAGATCCTTCTTCCAAAAATTCCCACTCAGTCTCGAGCCCTCTTTTACAATGTCCTTGCTCAGTATCTTTATTTGATACTTTTGTCCGATGTGTCAGATCGACTATCGGCTTTCCCCTCTTCCTCAGTTTAAAGCCAAATCTATGACGCTCTGGACGTTGCGTGCCAGCATCCTCGTCCCAGTCGTGCTCAGATGCAGTCCGTCTCTCCTGTAGAGCTTATTCTTTCCCAAGAAAGTTGTCCAGTTCCGAATAAAAAGGAAACTCTCCTCTTCGCACCATCTCCTGAGCCAACTGTTTATTGGTTGTAGTTCACTCTGCCTCCTTGCGTCCGCTCTCGGTACTGGCAGGATCTCTGAGAAGGCTATCTTCCTTGCCCTCAGTTTCATTCTCCTCCCCAGGATCTTGAACTGATCAGTTAGTGCAGTCCTGTTGTAGTTTCTCCTGCTGACGTCGTTGGTTCCTACATGGATTACTACAGCTATCTCCTCCGTCTCAGCCCCTTCCAGGATCCTCTCGATTCTGTCAATGACGTCCTTCGTTCTGGCCCCCGGGAGACATGTCACTAGTCGGTCCTCTCTTCCTCCAGCTATGTGACTGTCCACTCCTCTCAGTATTGAGTCTCCCACTACGATAGCAGATCTCCCCTTCCTCAACTGTCTCTCCGGTCTCAGGTCTGTGTCAGTGGTGCAGTCTGCTAGTCCTTCCTCCGGGTTCTGTTGGGTCTCCTCCTCATCTGCCTGTCCAGATTCTCCGCAAGGTCGTCCGACTATTAGTTCTCTCCTGATGTGCTGGTTGTCCTGTGCCTCCACCATCCTGCAGGCCTCCTCGATGAACTTCTCGAGCTCTCTAACTTGTTCCGTGATGTAGTCCTCTCTGGCGGTGTCCTCAGTTGCCCAGCACTGTTCCTCTCTGGTGCACAGTCCCTCCAGTTCCTGTACTCGAACCTGCAGTCTCCCGACCTCCTTCTTCAGGCTATCCAGTTCCTGACATCGATCACATACGTACGCCTGCCTCCCGGAGGGGAGGTAGTCATACATATGACACTCGATGCAGTATACTGGGTAGCTCCGCTGATTTCCTGTAGCCTCCATTTCCTTATCCTCGCTCCTATGGTCCCTCGGTGATTTGGGAGTGTTGCCCGGCGTGCAGCTAGCTGAAAGAGTTAGAGAGAGAGAGAAAAATGAGAAGAGAAGAAAAGTACCTTTTTTTTAAATTTTTTTAGAAGTTAGATTTGCTGCTGGGCTGCCTGGGCTCCTTCTCAAGGCTCCTTCGCAAAGGCGCTCTCGCTAAGGCGAGCACCTTTGCCGCTCGCCTTCGCTGTGCGCCGAATGGCTGGGCGCCGTTGGCTCCCTTCTTTTTAAAGTGGAGCCCGGCACCGATGCGACCTCTGACGCGGTGGGGGTGGGCGGAGCTTCCTCTCGCCTCGACCCCGATCAGGCTTCCTCTCCTCTGCCTCTCCTCCCTTCAGGCTGTCTCCCCTCTGCTTCCCCTGCTGATCCAAGCAAGAAAAAAAGAAAAACGCTGCCGAGGTCTGCCTCGTGGTCCGGCTCCCTTCTTTTTAAAGTGGAACCCGGCACCGATGCGACCTCTGACGCGGCGGGGTGGGCGGAGCTTCCTCTCGCCTCGACCCCGATCAGGCTTCCTCTCCTTTGCCTCTCCTCCCTTCAGGCTGTCTCCCCTCTGCTTCCCCTGCTGATCCAAGCAAGAAAAAAAGAAAAACGCTGCCGAGGTCTGCCTCGTGGTCCGGCTCCCTTCTTTTTTTCAGAGGTTCTGTAGCCTTTTCCACCTCACCACAAGTATGCTCTCCTAACCAGCATCATGAGCCTCAGTCCTACTCCCGCTCCTCAAATAAGAACATAAGAACATAAGCAATGCCTCCGCTGGGTCAGACCTGAGGTCCATCATGCCCAGCAGTCCGCTCACGCGGCGGCCCAACAGGTCCAGGACCTGTGCAGTAATCCTCTATTTATACCCCTCTATCCCCTTTTCCAGCAGGAAATTGTCCAATCCTTTCTTAAACCCCTGTACTGTACCCTGCCCTCAGTCAGCCAGGAGGAGGAGATGGTCTTACCCCCTTCTGGCTTATCATCCCCCACTGCTTTGCTAATGCTGCAAAGAAGGTCATTTTCAGAGCAATGGAGGATGCCATTGTCTGAAAATAAGATTGTTTTCTTTCATCTGTTTTGGGAAGATTTCAAAAAGCTTATACTGGGTGAAAGGAAGGGGGAAGGGAGATATATTTTAAGTGGCTGGGAGTGATGAGGTATGGGGGGGCTGTTAAGTCCCCTGGACATCATTTTAAAAGCAATATGAATGGAGGGAAGATGTCAAGGATGGAAAAAAAAATCCCCAGGTATCTGCAAAATAAGGGTCACAGCACCAGAGAGTACTACATCTGGTTTTGACTGAGCTGGAGGAAACTGCTATGTGCAAAAGGAAAAAAATGTTTTTATTAACCTAATGAAACATCAATTTAAAAAAATTATGAAGAATATTGATAGATATTGCCATATATTACCAATCTTTTCATCAGTGTTTCAGTGTATTTCCAGAGTGCTAGTCTGTTGAAACTGAAAGTATGACTTCAGCTTTAAAAGAAAGAGAAGCAAAGATCGCTTATGCCACACAGTGGCTATATTATGCACAGAAAGCTGCATTTTTGTTGCTGTAGCATTGAAACAACAGTGCAATTAACAAATAGATTCAATTCTGACATTATAAAAAAAATACTTTTTACTTGTTATTATTAACACATGGGAAGTGAAAAAACAAAAACACAAGCACTTACCACCTCCTATTTACAAAGCCCAAAATGCTCCCATGTTAACCCTTTGTTATCCAGTTAGCGTGCATTAATCCTAACACCCTAATTAGATAAAGTGGAAATACCAATTCTGTGCCTATGGCATACCCCCCAAAAAATATTTTCAAAAAATAAGGTAACACACAGAATACCACACACTAATAGGCAAAATGCCATATACAGTAATGTTTTAATGTGATTTGCTGTAGCCTGTAGGCATACACTATTATGATGAGAGGTGCCATTGACTTGTATTCAAGTCCAAGCGATTTGATGATCATCATCAAGTTTTTGTGGCAAAAAACAGATTGCCTGGCCTTTCTTCTGCGCAGTATATAAATTTGATGTTGTCGCCTCAAATGCAATCCTCCGTCTTCAACACTGCCCATCTGCTGCTGCCCAGATGGATGGTACATCGTTAATCTGACATCTCCGCTGAAACCTGTTCACCTTGGGAGGCCCTGCTGGTAGTGAAGCTACCAGCAGCATAGCTTTCAGCTTCTCAGATGCGCACAAGTCCTAGTGGCATGACAAGCCCATGTACCATGACTGGGGAGGCATACGGTAACAGCATGTTAAATAAGCTTAGCGCTTTTTAGTAAAAGGGTCCCTAAGTCTTTTAACATACTGTGTTTTTCGCTCCATTAGACACTTTTTTCCCCCAAAATAGTGGGTGGAATTAAGTGTGTGTCTTATGGAGTGAATACCCAAAGCGCCGCCCCTCCCCCCCCCTCGTTACCTTATTTTAGTGCTGCTGCCTTCCCTTGCTGGATGCGCCGTCCTCCCTCTCTGAGAGTGGCGCACAAGGCTGGCTGGCTGACTGTTCCCTGCCACTTCCCCCAAGAACTGATGGCTGACACAGCTGCCTCTTTTTCTGTTCTCTTGCGGCATAGTGGCGCACCAGGCTGCCTGGTCCCGCACTGCTTCTCACGGGATGCGGCACGGGACCAGGTATGCAACCTGGTGTGTCGCTATGCTATATGAGGAGGCAGCCCTGTCAGCCATTCTCGGGGGAAGTGGCGGGGAACAGGCAGCCAGACTTGAGCGCCGCTCTCAGTGAGGGAAGGCGCCAGAAGTTTTAAAAAAGGTACGCGTGGAGGGGGGGGGGGAGAGGAGGAGGGCCGGGGCCTACTCTGACCTGACGAATTAAAAATAGGGAGGGAGGAGGGAGAGGCCAGGGCTTGCCTGCCTGCCCATCCTGCCAAATTAAAAATAGGGAGGAGGGAGAGGCTGGGGCTTGCCTGCTGGCTGTCTGCCTGGAGGGGGGAGAGGCCTGCCTACCTACCTGCTCACCTGCCCTACCTGCCTGCCTGCTTGTCCCTACCTGCCTGCCAGCAACTAGGCATGCCTGCCCTGTCCGCCCTGTGCCCTATCCCTACTTGCCTGCCTGCCACTAGGACTGCCTGCCTTATCCTTACCTGCCCTGTGCCCTGTCTCTGCCTGCCCTGTCCCTACCTGCCTGCCAGTCACTAGGCCTGCCTGCCCTGTCCCTGCCAGCCCTGTCCTGTCCTACCACTAGACACCAGAGGGGGGACAGGGTACAGAGCTTGGCAAGGAGTGTGGGATTGGGTGCAGAGCTTGGGAGGGAGAATTTGGTTCAGAATGGGTTTTTTTCTTATTTTCCTCCTCTAAATCTAGGGTGCGTCTTATGATCAAGTGGATCTAATGGAGCGAAAAATATGGTAATTTATATTATATTTGGTTTTCCCATTAACATATATGACATTTGCTAATGCCAATAACTTCCATTTATTTTTTGTTTGTCCTGTACTGAACTGTTAAGCTTTTCCAACAGCAAGGTTTCTGATGTTCTCTAAACTAAAATTCTGCAACAGATTATGTTAAAGTTTATGATGCAAGCTATAAATTGCAAAACTGTATAAATGCTTACTAAATATTCTATCAGTGTAAATAATAACAAATAGCCATAAATATCTGAACAAAAGTTCCATGTTTGCAGTTGTATTTGTAAACTGAACAATGCATATATTCTTCTGTGTATATTCTATGAATTAAGAATCCATTTATTAAGGGCTTAATTTGTAGGCTAAAATAAACTAGGTCTAATATAAGTAGGAGGAAGGATACCAGAACTGGGTGTGAACTGCTGGAGGAGGGAATGGCTGTGAATTATCTCTCTCCCAAAAACACATACACTGCTCTGACAAAAAGATACATATACCTGTACAGTATATATTTTTTTTCTCACCATCGCTTTCTCTGACATAATGACACTCAGATTTTCAGATTAGGAAACCTTTTGGCCCACACATACTCTCTATGAGAGGCTGTTGAAAAGTTCTCAGCCTAACCAACAAAGTTGGGGCAGTCCCCTTTGAGGACTATACACGTAGGACTTCTTCTATCAAACTGCGCTAGCAGTTTGTAGTGCAGTGAGCCATGCTGAATGGTCCGCGCTGCTCCCAATGCTCATAGAGTTCCTCTGAGTGTTGGGAGCAGAGCGAGCCATTTAGCGCAGCTCTCTGCGCTAAAAACTGCTAGTGCAATTTGATAGAAGAGACTCTTAGTCCAGTGATTTTCCACTTTTTTCGACCTGTCGGAAAAATATGGAACAAAAATAGTGAAATATTCCTGGACTAAGGGGTCCTTTTACTAAGGCACACTAGTGTGTCTAAGACTGTGCTAAATGCTAACGCGTACTAGTGTGTCCATAGGATGTAATGGATGTGTTAGCATGAGTTAGCATTTAGCACACGCTAAGATGCACTAGTACACCTTAGTAAAAGGACCCTTAAGTGTATAGCCCTCGATGGAAACTGCCCCAACTTTGTTGGTTGGGCTGAAAATTTTTCAGCGGACAAATCCTGCAAAATATGCAGAGCAAGTAAACTATAATACAGATACAGTACCTCAAAAATACTATACTGAATGAAAATGCATGACATCATAACATCAAGTTTACTTGATATTTTTATTGAAGAAAAAAGGATCTCAGAAATCCAGACCATAGACTGATGAGATGTTTATTGATGACCAATATCTTTCATTGATCCTAAAAACCTTCTTTATTGTGTATAATTTTTAATTTGTTATTTTGATGTAAAGAAATCTTAATTTTTCATTTAAATTGTTTTATCTTTACATTGTTTTTTTGACTGAAAATAACTTATTTTTATCCCAGTGGCACTCAATGTAATGAAAATCACTGAGGGGAGAGCAGAGCTGCCAACAGTCTTTAAGATACTGTATATACTCGAATATAAGTCGATCCGAATATAAGTCAAGACCCCATTTTTCCTCCCAAGAAGGAGGAAAAATGGTTGACTAAAATATAAGTTGAGCGGCTTAATATTCAAGTGCCCTGCCCTGTCAGACTCTGCACCCAGCCCCCTCCCTGCCAAGCACTCTGCACTCCCCCCTGCCAGACTCTGCACCTAGCCCCCTTCCTTCCTTCCCTCCCTCTCCCCCTCCCCTGTCAGACTCTGCATCCAGCACCCTTCCTTCCCTCTCTCCCTCCCTCCCCTGTCAGGCTCTGCACCTTGCACTCTTCCTTCCTTCCCCCGTCAGACTCTGCACCCTCCCTCCCCTGTCAGGCTCTGTCCCCTGCTCCCTCCCTGCCCTAGCCTCATACCTCATCTTGCCAATTCTCGGTGGAGGTGTAGCAGGCAGGAGCAAACTTTCCAAGTTCCTGCCCTGCTACTAACCTGCTGCCGCGAGTTCCTTCGGCCACTGAGTGGCACAAGCAGGAGCACAATTTGGCGCTGCTGCTCAGTACTGAGAGGCATCCTTACTGGCTCCCGCAAATTCTCGCTTCGCAGAAGCCAGTAAGGATGCCTCTCAGTACTGAGCAGCAGCGCCAAATTGGCTCCTGCTTGTGCCACTCAGCAGCCGAAGGAACTCGTGGCAGCCGGTTAGCAGCAGGGCAGGAACTTGGAAAGTTTGCTCCTGCCCACTGCACCTCCACCGGAGATTGGCAAGATGAGGTATGAGGCTAGGGCAGGGAGGGGGGCAGGAAGCAGAGCCTGGCAGCAGCAGCCTATAATAATTATGGGAGGGGTGTATTGTTGGCTCGAATATAAACTGGGACCCCATTTTTGGGCCAATTTTTTGGCACAAAAATCCTGTTTTATATTCGAATATATTTAGTAAGTGATTTTTATGGAGTATGTTCAGTTACACTGAAGTTGTAGCTTGCTTTGGATAAGCACATATAGGCATACTATGGTAGGGAAGATATTTTGAAAATGATTCCTTGCTATGTTGATTCAGTTGATTTTTTTTTAATAAGACCGCTGTTTCTACTTAAAACTCCCCACAGTGATTTTCAATACATTGAGTGCCACTGGGACAAAAATAAGCTATTTTCAGTCAAAAGACAATGTAAAGATAAAACAATTTTATATGGAAAATTAAAATTTCTTTACATCAAAATAACAAATTAAAAATTGTTTCTTCATTGAAAAATTTATATACCTCATATACAGCCAAAAAGGATCCAAGCGGTATACAGTATATACTGTATTTTTCGCTCTATAAGATGCACTTTTTTCCACCCAAAAGTGGGTGGAAATCTCGGTACGTCTTATGAAGCGTAGGTGCAAAATTTGAATCCCCCACACAGCTGCAACCCCCCCCCCCGTGCACCAGCCACACCACCTTGTTAAACATCGTTCACTAGCCCCCATACAATTGCAAAACACCCCCCGTGCCCCACCACCTTTCAGCACCGTTCGCCACACCCCCAGTACAATTATAAAACACTCACCCGTGCTGCAGCTGCACTACCTTTCAGCACCGCTCGCTGCCCCCCCCCGGACAATTCCAAAAGACCCCCCCGTGCCGCAGCTGCACTACCTTTTTTTAAAACAACCCCCCCTCCCCCCGGCTGTTGTCGTCATCACCGCCATCGACAAACCTTTTTCCAAGCTTGGTGTTCCAGCGTACGGCTCTGTATTTCCGGGCAGCAGGCGCATGAGTCAGGAGTGCAGCTGTCAGGGCCACGCTTTACATGCTCCTGCTTGGGCCCACGCTGCTTTCTGAATGGCTGGCTGCAGTTCTCGCAGGACTCCCAAGAACTGCCGGCAGCCATTCAGAAAGCGGCGCAGGCCCAAGCGGGAGTGTGTAAAGCTTGTCCCTGATCGCCGTGCTCCTGACTCATGCACCGGCTGCCCGGAAATAGTAAGGAGCCGTCGAGGGAGGGAGGAAAGAATTTTAAAAAGGTATGGGGTTTAAAAAAAAGGTATGGGGGTATGATAAAAAAGGTACAAGGAGGGGTATGATTAAAAAGGTACAAGGGATAATTAAAGGTACAGGGGGGTTATTAAAGGTACAAGGGGGATGATTTATAAAGGTACTGGGGGTACATGGGGGGATGATTTAAGGTATTGGAGGGCACATGTGATATGAGGCCTGCCTGCCTTTCACTAGGCCACTAGGCCTGTCTGCCTGCCTGCCCTGTGCCCTGTCCTGGCCTACCACTAAACCACCACAGGGGGGCAATAGGGTACAGAGCCTGGCAGGGAGGGGGGACAGGGTGCAGAGCCTGGCAAGGAGTGTGGAGTTGGGTGCAGAGCCTGGTAGGGAGAATTTGTTTCAGAATGTTTTTTTTTCTTGTTTTCCTCCTCTAAATCTAGGGTGCGCCTTATGGTCAGGTGCATCTTATGGAGCGGAAAAATACGATAATTCAAAACAATTTTGAAAAGAACTCCATTCAAAATAGAAAAGGAAAGAATAAAAGAAAAAGGTGTTTTTTTGTTTTGTTTTTTAAATACATGGAAGAGCATAATAAAAAAAAACGACTAAGTCCCCTTTTGGCCTAGGCCCTAAAACGCTAAGAGTAGAAGCAGGGAAAATGCCCATTCTCAACAAAAAGTCCAAAAGGAGGATTTTTTTTGATAATGGCCTGCCTCTACGTTAAGCTATTTAAACACCCAGACCACAACACTTACCACATATAATCAATGAAATAAAAGCCTAAGTCCCAAACGCCCAACACAAGAGCTTTTAGGCAAAGGAGGAGCCAGTCCTTCGCCTAAAAGCTGGATTCTGTAACCGGTGTCTGCCAAAAAGAACACCGATTACAGAATCCACCCCCCCCTCCCGCAACAATCGCGGCAGGAGATATGGCTCTTCTCTCCTGCCTCGATCCCCCCCAACACGATCAGGGCAGGAGGGAGCTCAAGCTCTCCTGCCCCGGAGACCGGCACCCTCCCCAACACGATCGGGAAAGGTGGGAGTCTAAGCCCTCCTGCCCCAGAGAAACCCCCTACCCCCATCCTAAGATACAGGCAGGAGGGACCCAGGCCCTACTGCCCTCGTCACACCCCTCCCCACGATTGCCCCCCATAAACCTCCACTCGGCCCCCACCGAACCCTGTGGACCCCCGGTACCTTAAAAAAGTTAGATGGACGGACGGTTTCCAAGTCCATCCATCCAGCAGGCCCACCATCCTCAGAATGATGGGCCTTAGGGCATGATTGGCCCAGGTGCTTTAAGCCCCACCCACAGGTGGGGCCTGAGGCACCTGGTCCAACTGGAATAGGAGGGGCCTAAGGCAACCGGGCCTATTCTGGTTGGCCCAGTCACCTCAGGCCCCACATGCGGGTGGGGCTTGAGGTGCCTGGCCTAATCAGGCCCTAAGGCCTGCCATTCTGAGGATGGTGGGCCTGCCGGATGGACGTGCTTGGGACCTATCCATCCAGCCAACTTTCTTAAGGTACCCGGGGGATGTCGGGAGGGGGGGTTGCTGGGTGGGGGGTGACCACGGGGTTTGGGCGGGCCGAGTGGGGGCTCGGGGGGCCATCATGGGGGATGCAATGAGGGCAGGAGGGCCTGGAATCTCTCCTGCCCATATCTTAGAGGGGAAGTGGGGAGGATAGGGGGTTTTGCCGGGGCAGGAAGGCTTGGGCTCCCTCCTGCCCCAATGTTGTCGGGGGGGGGGGGTCATAGCTCACCAGGGCAGGAGGGCTAGGGCTCCCTCCTGCCCTGATCGTGTCAGAGAGGATGCCGGTCTCCGGGGCAGGAGGGCTTGGGCTCCCTCCTGCCTCGATCATGTTGGGAGGGGTGGGGAGTTGCCGGGCATGAGGACCTGGGCTCCCTCCTGCCCAATCCGATTGGGGGGGTGGATTGCGGCAGGAGAGATTGGTGACATTTGATATCACTGCCCTGTAAACTTCAATCCCTCAGGATGAGGCACTTGAGATATTATATCAAGCACTATGCCATCTCCCACTAGAGGTTTGCATGGGAACAGAGATCGTGGGAATCCTGCGGGTCCCATGGGGGTCCCAAGGGTATCCCCCTTAACCCATGGGACTCCCACGGAGACCCCCCTCTAGCCAACGGGACTCCCACGGGGATGGAAGGCTTTGGAAGCAGGGGTCGTCCATATAATATAATGGACACGTCAGCCTTAGTAAAAGAGGGGATTTATAAGTTAATTACCTGAACAAAAAACAAAAAAAGAGTTCCACCAAAGAGATTCCACAAGGAAAACAGCAGCGCAAACACAAAAGAAATTGTAGAATTGATGATCCTGTCAGAAGTAATTACTGCTTTTTATGAGGACGGGCAGGGATGGAGGTAATTCCTTGCAGGGACGGGTGGGGATGGAGAGGATCCTGATGGGGATGGAGAGGATCCTGGCGGGGACAGGTGGGGATGGGTGGGATTTCTTTCCCCGCGCAACTCTCTATCTCCCACGCCCTTGGTTGATTCCACCAGATTTTTTGATTGAGTTGTGTGCTTTAGCCAAGAAGAATTATTTTTTGTTTGAGAATCAATTCTTCATGCAACTGTCTGGGGTGGCTGTGGAGGCGACCTTCACCCCGACGGTTACGAATTTATTCATGGAACATTTTGAAGAACAATTCATATAGCCCTCTTGTTTTTTCAGAAATATTTTGGGGTGGGCCCGCTTCATAGATGATATTTTTTGTTTGTGGAGGGGGTCCCTGGAGGAATTGTTCAAATTTAGAGAATATGTTAACTCATGTCATACTGCATTGCGTTTTGAGATGACATATCATCAGACACAGATCTCATTCCTAGATGTGAGACTGGAGATCCTGGATGGACATTTTAACACCACTATCTTTGTGAAGGACACAGATCACAATTCCCTTCTAGAATTTAGCAGCATGCACCTATACCCGTCTAAGACCAGTATACCTTTTGCCCAGTTATGTTGACTGTTTGTCGCTGATAATAAAACAAATTTAAACATAAAGACAAATTTGTAGCTCCAATGCCGAATATAGGCACCAGTTAGGAACAATGATGGAGAAGTTTCATCAGAGAGTATATCCAAAAACTATTGTATCTAGAGTAGCTAAATGGGCTCTTTATAACCATAGGGAGGCCCTATTGGAATATCGTAGGGAACAACCTCAAGGTGATGTGATCCCTTTTGTTTCTAAGTTTAATCAGATGTCCCCTCGGGTGAAACGGGTCATGCAAACACATGTTGGGCTTTTACGGGTTCACCCTTGCTTTCAGGACACTAGGATCCTTTTTGCTTATGGAAGAAAGAGAAATCTATGTGACATCTTGAGCCCTAATATGTTACCTGCAGAGGACACGGAGGGTGTTCAGAATGGATAACGGGGGCACCATAGTTGTGGTGGATGATCTGTGTGCTCTCTGATGTTAAATATCACTGAATTTATGCTTCCGGTTTCAGGACAAAGGTTCAGATTGAAGAGCAATACATCCTGCATTACAGAGGGGGTTATTTACATCATGATATGCCCCTGTCCTTTGTTATATGTGGGACAGACCTCATGGAAATTGAAGGTCAGATTACTGGAGCACAAGTCATGTATACACACCAAGAGAGTGGAAGAACCCCTGATTGTGCACTGCCTTGAAGCCCAACATGCTTTTAGTTCACTGCGGTGTGTGGTGATTGATCATCTCCCCTGCTCTGTTAGACGTGGTGACTGGAGATGTCAGCTACGTCAGAGGGAACAAAAGTGGATCTACAATCTACAAACCATTCACCCAGCTGGGCTGAATGCCTGAACTGAGTGGGCGGCGTTCTTTGGTTGAAGCTGGCTGGGGATTGTTCTGACTGAAATGGGAGGAGTCTGTACTCCATTTTGAAGACACTGTTTGCTGCAGAATTCCACGCCTCGGCCTCTAGGTGTGTGGTTGTGAGCAGTTGGAGCACTTGGAGAGCCTCTACAGTTGCTGGTGGAGTAGGCTGGAATCATTCCCCTGACGCAGCTCAGCGAAATGGAGGTTTCCCCGTCAGGAAAGAGTAGCTGTGGGCCCAGGCAGGCTTGCACTTTCTGGATACATGGAAGACAGCCTGGATACCGCCTGCAGCTAAGTGTTTGCTTATTTTTTCCTGCTTACCATTGACTGTGTTTGAGACTCATATGTGCTGCTTGCTTTACTCACATTTTTTGAAGTTTTGTAATTTGGCGTGCTAGATCTTTTTGAGGTGGTTCCTACGAGGGCTACCATAGTGTTTCTCACTGCTGAGTGAACTGATACATTTTGGACTTTGCTTAATAGTGATTTATAAGTGGAGTATTTTGGCATATGAAGATGAACTGAGGCTTTTTCTCCACTTTTTTCTTTTTTTCTGTTTAGTTCTCTCTGGCTCCCCCGGTGGACACTAGTGAAACCGCAGGGACCAAGGCAGGTACTGAGCCTGACTGGACACAATATATGCATGGCCTAACAGCCGAATCACAACATTTTGTACTGTTTGTAAATGCTTCAGTTGTCCTATTCCTATACCTGCAAATACCATAATCTAATGTAGATAATACAAAAGCATGAATTAGCGTATGTAATGATTTCTCATCCAGAAAATCTCGAATGGCTCTAAGCTGTCTTAATGCCCCAAAATGTTTAGCAACCACTGATGAGACCTGTTTTTCAAAATTCAAATGACAATCGATTAGAATCCCCAAATGCTTAAAACTATTTACTAGCTTTATACTATAATTATTTAAAGAGAGATCTAATTGTGGTGTTACCTTATCTCCAAAGAAACAACATGCTACTGGTTTTGCCATATTTAAAACCAATTTATTAATAATAATAATAATAATTTTATTCTTATATACCGCCAAAGTCATAGTAGTTCAAGGCGGTTTACAACAAGAAAAGCTGGACAATCAGCGAAAATAATTACAATGAAGTTATCCGATACATGTAGAGAGGGAGGATACAAGTAGAGAGGGAGAAAGTCAGAGTAATAGACAATGTGTAGAGACATCAAGTACATGAATACATGTAAGTAGAGTACAGGGAAAGGCATTAAGAGTTCTTGGTTACAAATCGGTTGCAAAACAAAGAAAAATGGGGAGACCAAATGATCCACAGTGAAAACAATCCACCGATGAAAATAAAAACAAAAACTGTGGATACAGATGTTCTGGAGATAATTTATTAAACACTGACATATAAAACCATGAAAATTCAATTTAAAAAGTACAATGATAAAAAATACTGTGATAAAAATCCAACCGGACCCTACATGGTCCATGTTTCGGCGAACACGCCTTCCTCAGAGGTCCAATGGTTTGCAACCTCACATATAAAGAATTGGACTGAAAACAGTCTATTGTCTTTAAACATGTGAGCAAAGAACACCGCAGACAAGCGGAAGTAGCAAAAGCATCTCATATGTGGGATTTGGGTAGAGTTTGGAAGGCTCACAGACTGCACCATAAGGCCCAGATTCTCTAAAAGTGCGTCCCGATTTTAGGCAGCTGTAGGCATCCTACAGCTGTCTAATCAGCCAATCGGGATGCACGTTTAAAAAAAAAAAATGCTCCCCAGGCAGGCCGCCTATATTGAAGGCGAGGCCCGCGAGGCCCGCAAGACACCTAGGCCTTGATTCTGTATAGGACGCCCAGGAGAGGCGTCCTATTCAGAATCGGCCTACACTAAAACCCCGATTCTGTAACCGGCGTCCATGTTACAGACGCTGGTTAGAGAATCGGGTTAGGTTAGATTAGACACGGCCCGCTATACGTATCGCGGCAAGGGATCTCTCTGCCGCTATAAGTATAGCGGGCCGCGGCCTGTCCGATCGGATGCCCCCCCGACACTACCGACCGCCCCCCCCCGACACTACCAACCGCCCCCCCCCCCCGACATTACCGATCTCCCTCCCACCCCGACACTACTGATGCTGGCAGGAGAGTGTCCAATCCCTCCTGCCCGAAGACCGCACCCCCCCCTCCTGCCCGAAGACGGCACATCCCCCCCCCCCGGCGCTAACAACCCCCAAACTAACCTGTTCTTCGGGCCAGATGATTCTTTCCCGTCTAGCCGGTAAGCCCGCCTCGTCGAAATGAGGTGGGCTCGCCCCTTCCCGGCCCATCCCGCCGAAGCCTAAGGCCTGATTGGCCCAGGCTTTAGAAGCCTGGACCAATCAGGCCTTAGGCATAGCGGGTCCGCCCATCCCCACTAAGTCTAAGGTCTGATTGGCCAAGTGGGGATGGGCGGACCCGCTATGCCTAAGGCCTGATTGGTCCAGGCTTCTAGAGCCTGGGCCAATCAGGCCTTATGCTTCGGCGGGATGGGCCGGGAAGGGGCGAACCCGCCTCATTTCGACGAGGCGGGCTTACCGGCTAGACGGGAAAGAACCGTCTGGCCTGAAGAACAGGTTAGTTTGGGGGTTGTTAGCGCCGGGGGGTGGTGTGCAGTCTTCGGGCAGGAGGGGGGGGTGCGCTGTCTTCGGGCAGGAGGGATTGGGCACTCTCCTGCCAGCATCGGTAGTGTCGGGGTGGGAGGGAGATCGGTAATGTCGGGGGGTGGGGGCATCCGATCGGACAGGCCGCGGCCCGCTATACTTATAGCGGCAGAGAGATCCCTTGCCGCGATAAGTATAGCAGCTGCGTCTACTTACAATGTAGACCAGCATTTTGCTGGCCTACATTTTTAAGGTTTCTTCCTCTACTAGGGAGACGCGTAGGGCCACCTAGGTTCACCTAAGGCCCTTAGGCAAGCTTAGGCGTCTTGCGGGTCTCCCTAGGCTCCCGGAGGTGCCTTCAGGCCTGCCTGGGGAGCATTTCTTTTTAAAAACGTGCATCCCGATTGGCTGATTAGACAGCTGTAAGACGCCTACAGCTGCCTAAAATCGGGACGCACTTTTTGAGAATCAGGGCCTAAGTGTAGTTGTTAGAGTGGGATAGGGGCCTGAGTCCCCATCTCTATGGTTGACTATACTGCCTGCCTGGCAACTCCAGGAATCTGCTTGCTGCTCTGCTAGGACTAACCATAACATCTGAAGCTGTCATGTACTATTTCATTCACATCTTGGGGAAGTGGGAAGGGGTCAGTGACCACTGGGGGAGTATGAGAGGCCCATGCTTATATCCCTCTAGTGGTCATCTAGTCAGTTTGAGCACCTTTTGGTATGTAATTATTAAAACAGGTCTAGCTCCAAATGTCTAACTTGTGCACTGGATGTATTAAAAAAATGTTCGATTATGACAGAAAAACATCCAAGTCATAAGTCCGCCCTAGCCCTGCCCAAACTCTGCCTCTAACACGTCCCCTTGAGATTTAGACAAACTGCAGATGAGCAGCATAGATATCCATCTAGAATATAGGTTTTGAAAATAGCAACTTTGAAGGGTTTGGTGAGAAAGATGTTATACCATTTTGGGGATGATTATCTTTTATGAAAATGAGCCTGTCTGTCTCTGTCTCTCTCAGACACAGACAGATGCACATTTAAAAAATAAAAAAGGTAAGAGATACAAACATACTGGGCCATTTATCACCTAGGCTAAAGTCTTCTGTACCTTATCAAGCTGGTAGATGTGGAAGAGCATTTTTGATAGGACGTCTAAGCCCAATTCAAAATGTCCAGAGTTAGAAGTCCAAAATATTGGACCATAATTGAAAAGACATCCAAGAAGACAGGATATTTTGAAAATGAACTAAATAAACATTTACAAAATCACTGTATAAAACACTTTCTCTCAGTTATTCCATCCCTAAAATGTCTTAAGTTAGACATCCCATAAGTTTTCAATATACTCATACAGTTCACAAAACATCCAAAGTAGATGCCCTTTAAAATGTCCCCGACGATATCAAAACATTACTGCAGTAGTAATAGGACGTTCCCAACATCCAGCATGTCTATATTTAGCCCTCTTGTGGAGCTGAACCTCCATTATAGGAGGCACCTTTTTGAGTACAATAACTGCAGCGCCCCCCCCCCCCCCCTCCCTGCAGTATCTCCCTGAAGGACTGGAGATTTATCTGGAGCATCCTCCAGAGGTGAGTTTCAGCCAGTGGCCTCCATTATCTAAGCCCTAGACACAGGCAGCCTGTGCTCCATAGGGCTTCAGGAGCTATCAAGGGGCCCACATAACTAGGGTTACCAAATGTCTGGGAAAACCTGTACATGTCCTCTTTTTAGAGGACTGTCTGGGTTCCCAGACAGACTTTCCAAAACCCTGGCAGATTGTCTGGGTTTTGGAAAGCCATGAGCTCTGGCTGCGTCTGGAGAGCCTTTAACAAGCATGCGCGGATGATGTCACAAGCATCCATGCATGCTGGAGGCCTTCCAGATGCGGCCAGAGATTAGAAAAAAAAAAAAAAAGATGCGGCTTTTGGGGGCAGGGCTAGAGGTGGAACAGGGTGAGGTTGAAGGTGGAACACTGTGTAAGACCACTGATTCTACTCAGATTGCCTAATATTATTGGTATTTAAGGCAAACGTTTTACATTTAATCTGAGAACTGAAGGTCTAAAATTTTAAGAGTGTTCTCTTGTCTTGGGATTCTAAGATGTTCTGTAATGCAGAGCTGTTTCAAGTCAGTATTTCTGATATACAGCACTATCAGGCTGTGTGTTAGGAAGTTGTGAAACTGCGAGGTAATTACTGAGGAGTTTCATTATTTCTGAATGAAAGATACTTGGATATTCAGATAAAGCTGAGGTGGCTCAGATATTGTGTGAATGTGTGTGTTGAAACTCTGTGAGTTGATTTCATATCAGAAGCATTTTTGGGTTTTCCTGGGAAGGTTAGCTTAGGGATAAAATAATTATCTGGTTGGGTTTTTTTTGCACATATAGTTAGAAATACATGGCCTTAGCCTAAGAAGACACTGACTTTAGCCTGCATTTAACCAGGGAGGTTAGGGTTTTGCTTCCTTTCGTTTGTTTACAGACAGGATAGGAGCAAACATCTGGATCTTCGTAGGAGCTGCTGGCTCCAGACAGGTGATAGGCAACTCAGCAGTACCCAATTCAAGAAAGCGGTGATACTGGTGAAAATCGGATTTTAAAAAATACTTTATATTTGTGTGCACACATATATACATTTTTGTACTTTATTGAACTTTGAGACTAAGAAACACTCTGGTTTTAAAACAGTCACCTAGTCAAATACTTACCTGTGGTTCTGGATATCCTGGAACAAAGTTGGTATTAAGTTGAAAGGCATGATGTGTTTGTTTGATGTTTGAATATTATCACTAACTATAATGATGTCATCAATGTAAACTTGATCACACGTGACTGGTGAATTAGCTTTTCTATTCATTTATATTTAAATTAAATTTAAGTTACCTTGTTTAAACAACATTTGATAACAATTGTTGGACATACCTATTTAAGTCTTCTTTCACCCTCAATTGTTATTGCTTTTTTAGTTACAACAAATATAAACATATAAATGTTTAAACTCTTTGTTGGTGTGAATTGAAGGGGAACCCTATTGAAACATCTAACTGTGATAATAACATCTCATATATTTAATTGGAATCATTAAATTGTAATATAATTGCATCACATCAACATTAGTGGATTTTACATTTAGTTTAAAGTTTAATTTACTAAACATGTTGGTAGTATTTATTAACTGTACTAATGGTTAAAGCAATAGGCTTATAACCAGGGAAGTCAGGGTTCAAATCCCACTACTACTGTCTTCCCTCTCTCTTTCCCCATCTTCTCTCTCTCTCTCTACCCCTCTTCAATCTAGTGCCTCCCCTCTTCTCTTTCCTCATCCTTCCATCCAACTTCTTCCCTTTTTACCCCTCTTCTAGCTATCATATCCCTTCTTTCTCTCATTTTTCTACCTAGCATCCCCTCTTTCCCTCTTTCTACCCTTTTTCCATCCAGCTTCTCCCTCTTTCTATGTCTCTCTCTACCTTTCTTCAATCCAGCATCTACTTTTTCTATACCCACCCTTCCATCCAGCAACCCTTTTTCTATCTCTTTCTTCCCTCTTCTATTCATTATTTCTCCCCTATTCCTTTCAGCATCCCAGTTTCTTTTCTCTCCCCTCCCATGTCTACCTTCAGGATCTTCTCTTCCATGCAGCTGCTGCTTCTCCTGGCCAGCAACAGCAAAACAACAAGCATGAATACACAAATACAGGATGTCCGGGGCGGTACTTGGAGAGACCCCCCCCAGGAAAGAGACTCGGGAGTACTGGTCGACAAGTCGATGAAGCCATCTGCGCAATGTGTGGCAGCAGCGAAAAGAGTGAACAGAATGCTAGGAATGATTAAGAAGGGGATCACGAACAGATCAGAGAAGGTTATCATGCCGCTGTACTGGGCCATGGTACGCCCTCACCTGGAATACTGCGTCCAGTACTGGTCACCATAAATGAAGAAAGACACGGTACTACTCGAAAGGGTCCAGAGAAGAGCTACTAAAATGGTTAAGGGGCTGGAGGAGTTACCATACAGCGAGAGAATAGAGAAACTGGGCCTCTTCTCCCTTAAAAAGAGAAGACTGAGAGGGGACATGATCGAAACATTCAAGATACTGAAGGGAATAGACTTAATAGATAAAGACAAGTTGCTCACCCTCTCCAAGGTAGGCAGAACGAGAGGGCACTCTCTAAAGTTAAAAGGGGATAGATTTCGTACAAACGTAAGGAAGTTCTTCTTCACCCAGAGAGTGGTAGAAAACTGGAATGCTCTTCTGGAGGCTGTTATAGGGGAAAACACCCTCCAGGGATTCAAGACAAAGTTAGACAAGTTCCTGCTGAACCAGAACATATGCAGGTAGGGCTGGTCTCAGTTAGGGCACTGGTCTTTGACCTAGGAGCCGCTGCAGGAGCGGACTGCTGGGCATGATGGACCACTGGTTTGACCCAGCAGCAGCAATTTTTATGTTCTTATGCACATTCTATCAGCTCTACCAGTTCCCTGTGCACTCTGTCAACTTCCTGTTCTAGCCAAATCGGCCAGTTAAGCCAACAGTGAATGCATGAAGACTGTGGCCTCATTCTTGCTCATTGCTGCTTTGCTTTACTTCTGCTGATGATAATCAGGAGAAGCAGCAGTGTTTGTGGTGGCAGTGGAAGGTTGATGAGAAAGGTTATGTATGAGTCTGGGGAGGCTAAGCCTCTCTAAGCCTTTTATACTGGGTGCTTATGTTCACCCTGATGCCTTTTGCTTTTTAGAAGAATAAGTAACAAGGCTGAGAGTCTTGAGTTGGAGTTATAAGATGTGGTCTGTTATAATAATTGTTTGAAAGTTTGACTGTAGTTCACTAGGACCCTTGGGAGAAAATATATAATCAAGTGTTTATAAATAATATAAATCATCATATAAATTTCTTGACCTTGCTGCTGGTCCTTCTTCAATCTGTAGAACATGAATTCTACCCTGATCCACCACTCACCAGGATTCACTTTTACCTGAGAATACTCCACTGAGTATATACAGCCTATTCCTGTGGAAAGCACAGTTACTTACCGTAACAGGTGTTATCCAGGGACAGCAGGCAGATATTCTTGACTGATGGGTGACGGCACCGACGGAGCCCCGGTACGGACAATTTTAGAGTGATTGCACTCTAAGAACTTTAGAAAGTTCTAGCTAGGCCGCACCGCGCGTGCGCGAGTGCCTTCCCGCCCGACAGAGGCGCGCGGTCCCCAGTTAGGATAAGCCAGCTAAGAAGCCAAACCGGGGAGGTGGGTGGGACGCAAGAATATCTGCCTGCTGTCTCTGGATAACACCTGTTACGGTAAGTAACTGTGCTTTATCCCAGGACAAGCAGGCAGCATATTCTTGACTGATGGGTGACCTCCAAGCTAACAAAAAGAGGGATGGAGGGAAGGTTGGCCATTAGGAAAACAAATTTTGTAAAACAGATTGGCCGAAGTGTCCATCCCGTCTGGAGAATGCATCCAGACAATAGTGAGATGTAAAAGTATGAACTGAGGACCAAGTAGCAGCCTTGCAGATTTCCTCAATAGGAGTGGAACGGAGGAAAGCTACAGACGCTGCCATAGCTCTAATCTTGTGGCCCGTGACAGAACCTTCCAGTGTCAGGCCCGATTGAGCATAACAGAATGAAACGCAAGCAGCAAGCCAATTGGACAGAGTGCGTTTAGATACAGGATGACCCAACTTGTTAGGATCAAAGGACAAAAACAGTTGAGGAGATGATCTGTGAGGTTTGGTGCGATCAAGATAGTAAGCCAGAGCACGTTTACAATCCAAGGTATGCAAAGCCTGTTCACCTGGATTAGAATGAGGCTTTGGGAAAAAAACAGGTAGAACGATGGATTGGTTAAGGTGAAACTCAGACACAACCTTAGGAAGGAATTTTGGATGTGTACGAAGGATGACCTTATCATGGTGAAAAACAGTGAAAGGTGGATCAGCCACCAGTGCATGGAGCTCACTGACCCTCCTGGCAGAAGTGAGAGCTATCAGAAAGACCACTTTCCAAGTTAGAAATTTAAAATGCGTTGAGGCCAAAGGCTCGAAAGGAGGCTTCATTAACGCAGAAAGAACCACATTAAGATCCCATACAACAGGAGGGGCCTTAAGAGGTGGCTTCACATTGAAAAGGCCCTTCATGAACCTTGAAACTAAGGAATGAGCTGAGAGGGGTTTTCCATGAATCGGCTCATGAAAAGCTGCAATAGCACTAAGGAAACAGTGGAAGAGGTATGGGTTCCCTGGAACTGAGTTGAAGCAGAAGGGAGAACCAATGCTGTCTGGGCCACCGTGGAGCAATGAGAATCATGGTGGCTTGTTCCCTCTTGAGCTTGAATAATGTGCGCAGCATGAGCGGAAGAGGAGGGAATGCATAAAGGAAGCGATTGGTCCAATCCAGGAGAAATGCATCGGGTTCCAGACGGTGAGGAGAGTAAAGTCTGGAGCAAAACAGGGGCAGTTGATGGTTGTGGGGAGCTGCAAAAAGATCCACTTGAGGTGTGCCCCATTGAGAGAAAATGGACTGGAGAGTCGAGGGGTCGAGAGTCCATTCGTGAGGTTGAAGAATTCTGCTGAGATTGTCTGCTAAGCAATTCTGTTCCCCTTGGATGTAGACTGCCTTCAGGAATAGGTGACGAGCAGTCGCCCAGGTCCAAATCCTTTGAGCTTCCTGACACAAGGGACGGGATCCCGTCCCTCCCTGTTTGTTGATGTAGTACATTGCAACTTGGTTGTCTGTGCAAATGAGAAGTACCTGAGGAAAGAGAAGATGTTGAAAAGCTTTGAGGGCGTAAAACATCGCTCTGAGTTCCAGGAAATTGATGTGGTGTTTCTTTTCCTGGGCGGTCCAAAACCCCTGAGTTTGGAACTCGTTCAAGTGAGCTCCCCATGCATAGGGGGAGGAATCCGTGGTGATGACCAGTTGATGAGGAGGTAGATGGAACAGCAGACCTCTGGATAGATTTGAGGATGTCAACCACCAAAGAAGCGACTGTCGAAGAGATGAGGTCACAGATATGAGTTGTGAACAAGGATCCGTCGCTTGGGACCACTGGGTCGCTAAGGTCCATTGAGGAGTACGCAGGTGGAGACGTGCGAAGGGTGTGACATGTACTGTGGAGGCCATGTGTCTCAAGAGCACCATCATGTGATTTGCAGAGATGGAAGTTTGCTGGAACACCTGCTGGCAGAGATGAAGGACGGTGTGAAGGCGGTTTGGAGGAAGAAACGCCCTCATTCGAATAGTAACATAGTAACATAGTAACATAGTAGATGACGGCAGATAAAGACCCGAATGGTCCATCCAGTCTGCCCAACCTGATTCAATTTAAATTTTTTTTTTTTTTTTCTTCTTAGCTATTTCTGGGCGAGAATGGCTCCAATGAATTGAAGTCGCTGAGTTGGAATGAGGTGCGACTTGGGTAGATTGATTTCGAACCCCAACAGTCGAAGGAAGTGAATGGTCTGATTGGTGACAATCTAAACGTCCCGAGGAGAATGAGCCTTGATGAGCCAGTCGTCCAGATAAGGGAAGACTTGAAAGTTGTGGGAGCGGAGATAAGCTGCGACCACAATCAGACATTTGGTGAATACCCTGGGGGACGAAGCTAGGCCGAAGGGTAACACCTTGTATTGGTAATGATGTTGGTTGACAAGGAAGTGAAGATATTGTCTGGACGTCAGATGAATTGGAATGTGAGTATACGCCTCCTTGAGATCGAGGGAACATAGCCAGTCTTCCTGAGAGAGAAGAGGGTATAGGGTGGCAAGAGATAACATTTTGAACTTCTCCTTGACCAGACATTTGTTGAGATCCCTGAGATCTAATATTGGTCTGAGATCTCCAGTCTTTTTGGGTACGAGAAAGTACCGGGAATAAAATCCCAGGCCTTGCTGGTCTAGAGGAACTGGTTCGATGGCATTGAGAAGAAGGAGGGATTGAACCTCCTGAGCGAGGAGGAGGGACTAAGCCTTGTTGGAAGCAGACTCTTTTGGCAGACTTAATGGTGGAGGAGTCTGAAAGTTTAGGGAGTAGCCGTGGGCGATGATAGCAAGTACCCACTGGTCGGAGGTGATTGCTTCCCAGCGAGAAAGAAAAACCTGTAGTTGACCTCCTATGGGCTGAGGAGGAAATGAGGGAGGAAGACTGGCAATGCTCTGGAGAAGAGAGTCAAAAGGGCTGTGTCTGCTTAGGTTGAGGAGCAGGCTTTACAGTAGGCTGTTGTTGCTGACGGGCCTGTTGTTGCTTTTGACGCTGTCTGCGAGGCTGAGGGGGATGAGGCTGAGCCGGTCGAGCCGAAAACCTCCTTTGATATGAAGATTGTTGCCTGAATGGACGAGGAGGAGGAGGTTTCTTCTTGTTTTTCAACAAGGTGTCCCACCTAGTTTCATGGGCGGAGAGCTTTTGCGTGGTGGTATCCATGGACTCCCCAAACAGCTCATCCCCTAGGCAGGGCGCATTGGCAAGCCGGTCCTGGTGGTTTACATCCAGGTCTGAGACCCGGAGCCATGCCAACCTTCTCATTGCCACAGACATAGCAGTAGCCCGTGATGTCAGTTCAAAAGTATCATAAATTGAACGAACCATAAACTTCCTGAGTTGCAAAAGACTAGAGGTACATTGCTGAAAAGCAGGAAGTTTACGGTCCGGAATATACTTTTGAAAAGAGGTCACCTGTTGAATGAGATGCTTCAGGTAAAAAGAGAAGTGGAAAGCGTAATTACCTGAACGGTTGGCCAGCATCGCATTTTGGTAAAGGCGTTTCCCAAATTTATCCATGGCCTTTCCTTCTCTGCCAGGAGGGACAGAGGCATATACACTGGCTCCTGCAGATTTTTTTTAGGGTTGACTCTACCAACAGAGATTCATGGGGAAGTTGGTGCTTGTCAAATCCTGGAATTGGAATCACTTTATACAGAGATTCCAGTTTTCTTGGGGCTCCTGGAATCGTCAAAGGAGTTTCCAGATTCTTATAAAAAGTTTCCCTCAAGATGTCATGGAGGGGCAACTTTAAAAACTCTTTAGGAGGTTGGTCAAAATCCAAAGCATCCAGAAATGCTTTGGATTTTTTAGAGTCAGATTCCAATGGAATAGAAAGGGTGTCTGACATCTCCTTTAAAAATTTGGTGAAGGAGGAGTGCTCTGGCTTAGCAGCAGGATCCTGCACCAATGGTTCATCCTCATCAGATGTGTAATCTTCCTCGGTACCGAGGGGATCATCTGAGTCGTCCCACAAGTCAGGGTCCCGTACCGATTGGAAACGGCTCTGGGAAAGTGGAGTAGATGTTTCAGTATGCTTAGTCTTGCGTACCGATTTACCTGAACGGGTGGAGACGATACCTGGGGAATGTAGTACGGTACGGGGTTCAGAGAACGGTACCGGGTCAGAAACCGTAGGAGTAGTACGCCGCTTCGGTTCCGCTGACAGAACAGGCATGGATAAAGATTTGTGCGGTGCCGAAATAGTCGATGTCAATAAAAGAGGCTGATCGACAGACAGCACCGCAGGCTCAGTCGGTACCGATACTGGAAGGTTCGGAGTCAACAGAGCCGGGAGCAAGTGTTGGAGTTGCTCCTTAAGCTGGACCTGGAGGATAGAGGCAATGCGCTCATCCAACGTTGGTCCCGATGGCACCGGTACCGGTTTTTTCTTGCTCGGTACCTTCGGTGACGCTCGACGCTCGGGTGAAGTCGATGCCGATGACGAGGCAGTGACTTCAATGGGAGCGGAGCGCTTACAGGGCCGGCGCTCAGTCTGCAGGACTTGGCTCACTGCATGCTCGACTGGCGGGCCTAGAACAGTAGGGGAAGGCTTCTTAGCCGGCTTACCTACAGGAGTCGACACCGGCGATGTATCTTGCGGTGCCGAGGCCGTCGGAGTCGATTTGGAGGAAGTCGTCGACGTCGATACCGGTGCAACTTCCATAGCGGTACCGAAAAGGATCCGCTGCTGAATTTGACGATTTTTTAAAGTTCTTTTTTGTAAAGAACTACAGCGGGTGCAGGTTTCAGCCCTATGGTCCGGACCCAGACACTGGAGGCACCACTTGTGCGGGTCGGAGAGGGAGATAGGGCGTGCACACCGCTGACACTTTTTGAAACCCGGTGACGGGGGCATGAAGGGAAAAACTGCTGTAGCAAAATCGAAGCCCGAGGCTTCGATGGTGCCAACAGGCCCCGCCGGGGCAGATCGATAAAAAAATGAAAAATAAAACGATTTTTTTTTTTTTTTTACACAAACGGTAAATAAAAAAGAAAGAAATAAATTATGAAGAGAAAAATACGCGCGAGCGGGAAGGCAAGTGATAGAGAAAAAAACTTCCAACAGCCGTTGGAAACACGCGTCTTCTTAGCTCCGCGGAATTAAGAAAACTGGGGACCGCGCGCCTCTGTCGGGCGGGAAGGCACTCGCGCACGCGCGGTGCGGCCTAGCTAAAACTTTCTAAAGTTCTTAGAGTGCAATCACTCTAAAATTGTCCGTACCGGGGCTCCGTCGGTGCCGTCACCCATCAGTCAAGAATATGCTGCCTGCTTGTCCTGGGATAATGACAGTTACAAAAGGTATACAAAAAGCTAGTCAGGAAGCCTCAAACCAGAATGCTGTTGTAGTTTATAATATACTGGAACATAATTCAGGATTGTTCCATTACACATTCATTATTCTTTCTCTTTAGCACTGCCTTTATTTCACAGCTGTAATGTTCGTATTTGCATGCTGTTTTAGAAATTATAACAATAATTTGTGCTTGAAATCGAACTTTCGAGAAAACAAAGCTAAAAATTAACTAAATTTAATGCCATTGCTGTTATTTTCCAAGGTTGTAACCTGAAGAAATAAATACAAGATTGAGAAGCCATCAGGATGTGCTACAGAATGACCTGACCATAAACCCAGTAAGTGTAAACAAGGTATGCTACAGAATTAATAAAGTCTGTTCGTGTGGTTTTCTTTCTATTGTGGAAAACATAATGGCATCAGGAAATTATGGAAACTCATCTCTGTACCACAAGACTTCACTGCAAATATTTAAGTCCATAGGGACTCCATTTATCTTTATTAAAAACTGGAAAGTGTTTCCTGCTATGCTAGAAACAGAGAAGAACATGAGATTACAAGAAAATAGTTCAGAGACTTAAGATTGGCACCAACATTTCAAAACACAGATAAGACTAAAATTAATTCCTGTTTGAAAAATTAAATTCTGCAGACTAATATAAGAGGTTAAAGGGCTTCTTAGACTGAGAATAGACTAGATCCCGAGTAAGGGCAAAATTTTGGGCATCGTGCATAGCTGCAAATTATGTAGGTATTTTTACCAAGTATATTTTATAGCTAATTTCCAAACCAAAAGTATTGGAGCCTCTTTTACGAAGCCGTTTAGCGTGGGCCGCTGCGGTAATGGCCCCAAAGCCCATAGAGATTTAAAGGGCTTCGGGGCTGTTGCTGTGCGGCTTTGTAAAAGAGGCCTTTAGTATTGTATTAAAAGCATCCATGTATTTTGCAACTGTTATCTGTAAGAGTGGGAGAGGCAGATAAAATAGTGAACAAGTAGCCATGCTGTTTTACTCCCTTAGCCTGAAGGCACCCGAAAGTAAGAGTTCATTGTGAACCTCACATGTACTGTACTTTTTCCCTGCTCTGAGAAGGGCAATTTCAGATCAATTTACCTGAATATAGCTCAATTTATCCAGATAACTGTCCTTGAAATCTGCCATCTAGGAGAGCAATTTTCAAAGTGATTGACAGGAATAAAAAGTGTTTAACTAAAATATTGGCTATCTAAATATTACCTTACCTCAACAAAGCTAAATGCTGTATACAGGGTTACTTTTACCAATGGACAGAAAGGGTAGATACTAGTGCTGCCCAGTTCAGGGGAAAAATTTTTGATTCGATTTTTCGATTCGATTTTCCTGCCCAATAGGGTGTTTTTTTTCCAAACATCCTTGTGGGTTCATTTTATAGCCTCTTCACCCCCTTTGCCCTCTCCTACTCACACTAGCGCTGTGGTGTAAACAAAATAAACAAACAAAAAAGACTTTTCCTCTCTCTGTTAAATCCTAGCTCACATTTGTGGTCTAATACCAGCTCTGGCAGGGTACACATTTCAAATCTGACATATTGTAATCACAAAACAGAAAATACAATTATTTTTTCTTTTGTTGTCTGGTCATTATTCAAATCATGTTGGTTCCACGCTCTGGTTGTCTTCTTATAATTTGCTTGCCAGGGTCACCCGCCCATTTGTTGTTTTCTTCTTTCTCAGTGCTAACCATCCATCTTCCATCTCTGTCCTCTGCTTCCATTTCCCTTCCCTCCCCTGGAATTCTGGCATCTTAACTTGTTTTTGGTCTCCATCCCTGCAGATGCAGCGATGGATCCCACTATCCCCAGATCCACCATCTCTCCTTTTCTTAACTACCCTTTGATCCAGCATCTCTCCCTCTTTCCCCACCACCCAATGTCCACCAGCTCTCCCTTTATTTTCCCAACTACTCTCCTATCCAGTATCTCTATCCCCCCTCCACACCATCCCTTGTGTCCTTCTTTCCCTTTCTGTTCCTTCCCTCCCTAAATCCCATTGTCCCTCTCCTCTGTTTTTAGACCTATTATTTGTCCCCCCCCAGTCTGGTATATGCGCGTCTCTTTGAAACCCCCCTTCCCTCCCTCCCTTCATGTACTTCTACACCAGGGCCCCCTCCCCCAAAGGCCTGTCCCTCCCCTGAAGGCCTGCACTCCACCTAAAGGCCTGGTGTCCCCCTGAAGGCCTGGTCCCCCCCAACACCCCCGAAGACCTGAATCTTCCCCTCTGGCCTCCCACTCTTACCTTAAGATAATTGGCAGCCTGCAGAGAAGATCGCAGTACTGTAACCATCTTTGCAGGCTGCCGTCGTCTTCAGCACTATGTTCGCTCTGCTGCGGTCCCGCCCCTCCTCTGACATCAGGGGCAGGATCGCGGCAGACCCAACGTGGTACCGAGGACGAGGGCAGCCTGCAAAGATTGCTACAGCACCGCGATCCTCTCTGTAGGCTGCCGATTATCTTAAGGTAAGAGTAGGAGGCCAGGGGGGAGGCTGGAGGATGCTGCAAAGGCCTATGCCTACTGACCCTCCCCCCTTGCCACATAAAGCAGGAGCGTCAGCGGCAAGCCAGCTTTAGGGGGAGGGTTGGTAACCATATCGGCGAGGCTGATTTTTTTGAAAAACTAATCAATTCAAATTTATTCACCCAATTCGAATCGGAAATTGGTCAGCACTAGTAAATACCCCAGGCTCCTTCACTCAGTTGTCCACTGTTAAATGTATCTTTGAGTCTTGTATCACTTTCTTTCTTCTCTGCATAAGTCCAGGAAACAAAGCTGGAAAAGGAGGGACACAGGGAGGAGAATACTGGAAAAAGGGAGAACACAAAAACATAAGAAAAGCCTTACTGGGTTAGACCAATGGTCCATCTAGCCCAGTAGCCCATCTTCATGGTGGCCAATCCTGATCATTAGTACCTGGCAAAAACCCAAATAGTAGCAACACTCCATGCAGACACGCAGGCCAATGCTCAAAACCTAACACCGGTGCTCTAATGATTTCATAGTAACATAGTAGATGATGGCAGATAAAGACTCGAATGGTCCATCCAGTCTGCCCAACCTGATTTAATCTAAAAATTTGTTATTTTTTTCTTAACTATTTCTGGGCAAGAATCCAAAGCTCTGCCCGGTACTGTTCTTAGGTTCCAACTACTGAATTCTCCGTCAAAGCTCACTCCAGCCCATCTACACCATCCCAACCACTGAAGCCCTCCCCAGCCCATCCTCCACCAAACAGCCATAGACAGACACAGACCATGCAAGTCTGCCCAGTACTGGCCTTAGTTCTTCAATATTTACTATTATTTTTTGATTTTAGATCCTCTGTGTTCATCCCATGCTTTTTTGAACTCTGTGACCGTTTTCGTCTCCACCACCTCTCTTGGGAGTGCATTCCAGTCATCCGCCACCCTCTCCGTAAGGAAGAATTTCCTTACATTGCTCTTGAGTCTACCACCCCTCAACCTCAAATTATATCCTCTGGTTTTACCATTTTCCTTTCTCTGGAAAATATTTTGTTCTATGTTAATACCTTTCAAGTATTTGAACGTATGAATCATATCTCCCCTGTACCTCCTTTCCTCTAATAATAATTAATAATAATTTATTGTTTATATACCGCCAAAGCCAAGTTAGTTCGAGGCGGTTTAAAATAAAGAAGAGCTGGACATACAGCGAAAAAAAACAATGAAGTCTTTGAGTACAATTCAGTGCAGTGCAAAATAGAAGAGCTGGAACATACAACGAAAAAACAGAAACAAGAAGGCTTTGAGTGCATGACTGTTTGTATAGAGTAAGGTAACATTGTAGGGACGGTTTGCAATAAGAGTGAGTCAATAGGGAGCAGGTCGTACAGTGTGGGGTAAGTAGTGAAGGCTTTGGGAGATTTGGGAGAAAAGGAAGTAGATCGAGGAGATTTACAAAGAAGGGTAGGTCATACAGTGTGGGAAAGCAGTGAAGACTTTAGGCATTCCTGGTCAAGAATCGGTTGAACAGGTTGGTTTTGATTAGTTTTCTGAAGTTGAGGTAGGATGAGGAATGCATGATGGTGCTGCTTAGCCAGTCGTTCTGTAGGCTTGCTTGGAAGGCCAGCGTTCTGTCAAGGAATCTAAGGTATATATATTCAGGTTTTCCAGTCTCTCCTCATACATCTTTTGGCGTAAACCTCCTATCATTGTCATTGCCCTCCTCTGGACCACTTCAAGTCTTCTTGTGTCCTTTGCCAGATACGGTCTCCAATACTCCAAGTGGGGCCTCACCAACGACCTGTACAGGGGCATCAACACCTTCATTCTTCTACTAGTTATGCCTCTCTTTATATAGCCCAGCATCCTTCTGACACCGCCTTGTCGCACTGTTTTTTTCCCTTAAGATCTTCGGATACTATCACCCCAAGGTCCCTCTCTCCATCCGTGCATATCAGCCTCTCACCTCCCAGCATATACAGCTCCTTCTGATTATTAATCCCCAAATGCATTACTCTGTATTTCTTTGCATTGAATTTTAGTTTCCAGATATTAGACCATTCCTCTAACTTTTGTAGATCCTTTTTCATGTTTTCCACTCCCTCCTCAGTGTCTACTCTGTTACAAATCTTGGTATCATCAGCAAAAAGGCAAATCTTTCCTTCTAACCCTTCAACAATGTCACTCACAAACAAATTGAACAGGATCGGCCCCAACACCGAACCCTGAGGGACTCCACTACTCACCTTTCCTTCCTCTGAGTGACTTCCATTAACCACCACCCTCTGCATCTGTTCGTCAATCATTTTTTAATCCAGTTCACCACTTTGGTGCTGAAACCATTAGCACAGACTGCATTTAAATGCAGTCATTAAATATCCCATGACAATGCTAAAAATAAAAAATGCTGTTAGGCGCTTTTAGCGTAGACAAAAATAATGCCAGGTCTGGGGCAGTATTAAAAGGGTTGGTTGAAAAAGGGATATCCGACATCCCTTCACTCCCACCAACTTGATCACCTTGCCCCAAATGGGCTTATCGTTCCTCCCCCTCCCCCTCTCCCTCCCTTAAAAAAAAATTCCTTGGTGCTCCGGTGGACTCTGACCCCCTCCCCACAAAAAACATTTGATGGTCCATTGAGACTCCAGACCAGACACCCCCCCACACACACACACACACAGAGTCTTCCCTAGTGGCCTAGAGTAGCCCTCCACACACATAGTCTGACGTACCTTTGCTGGTAAAGAGGAGAGAATGGGCATCCTTCATTCCTCTCTTCTGGGCAGTGTCATCAAAATGGTGTTGCCCAGCCCCACCAGTTCATTTTGGGATGCACTGGGTGGGGTCTAACTACCAAATAAGAGAGTTTTACCCTTGGGGAGGTCTAGCCCACCAGTTCATTCTGGGATGCACTGGGTGGGGCCTAACTACCAAATAAGAGAGTTTTACCCTTGGGGGGTCTGGATCTCTGGGTCCCCGTTGGGGTTGGGGGTCCACTGGAAGGGGAGAGGGTCAGGACCAGAGCTGGTGGCCTGCCTTTTAACATCAGTGTTCCTGTCAGTGCCTGAGTCAATCAACACTCAAGCACTGGCAGAAACATTAGGGCAAAATAATGAGCAGTTATTACCATGATTTTAATACAGCATTAATTTGCATGCTCATAATTATGAGCATGCCACGGTAATTATGCAGTGCAAGACTCATGGTAGAATTTGATTCTATCACAAACCTTTGAGCATTGGCCTGACAGAGAGGGCAGATGATGGAAAAGTGGGGATATGGGGACACAGAGAGGGCTGATGCTGGAAAAAGGGTGTTTGGGAAAGGAGTCGAGCCGCCTCTCAAATGAACCCCCCCCCCCCCCGAACCAAAATAGAGGCAGGAGGGATGCCCATTCCCTTCTGCCACCGTGAACCCCCCTACCAAACTGACCTCCTCCCTTGTCCTGCCAGGACCCCCCCCCCCAAACTGACCCCCTCACCTCCACTCTCTCCTGCTAACCGATGCCCCTCTTGCCCCTGACACTTCCTGAACCTCCCCTGTACCTCTAAATTACGATGACAACAGGAGGGATGCCCAGCCACTCCAAAATGGTGGGCCTTCCCCTTCCCAGTGTATCCCAGGATACACAGGGAGGAGCCTAAGCCCCTGATTGGCTCAGATGCTTAAGGCCATGGGAGGGCTCAGATTCACCTGGTCTACAGGCGCGTGGTGTGTGGCAAGCAAGAAGAACCTCCTCTCTTCTTTAACCTTGGGCACTGCATATAGGCAGCAGCCACCAAGGCCTGAGAGGAAGAAAGAAGAGGTCAGCTGGGACCTGAGAGCAACTTGCTGCGCGGACGATACACCAACGTTCTCCTGCCTGCCCTATTCTAGCAATGGAGCATTTTCTGTCTTCCAGCAAAAGTAACAAATGAATCAATTGGTCCAGACTCTAGGGGCAACCACAAGTTGAGGTTTCTTGCCTGCAGCTAGCCCTTGTGTTTCATTTAGATGAAAAGCACAGCTTTCTCCAAAATGAAAGAGAGAAGTATTGCTGCTCACCAGTGTACAGTCACCATCTTGATCTTCCTAATTCCAGTTTATAAAAATTCAGTTTATAAAAAGTTGCAGAAGAGATCATTTTTGTTCACCTAGCCCATCCATAAAGGATCACAGACAGGTGGGATCTTTAGGCTATCTCTAAAGATATAGATCTGAATAACTTCTACCTCAATTCTATGCAAATATGTCTCATATATGGTCATTAATAAAAACCAATTAGGGTATTATATAAATATACAGCCTCCAATTTCAATAATTCATAAAAAGAGTCTGTTAAGTATCAATAACAATCTACAATACACACAAACATTTTAAATAGTGAAAAATTAATATATTTATAAAATAATTAACATACTACAGTTACTATTCATAAATGAATATGCGTACATCAATACATATGTGTATTGATCTGGGTTTTGTAACCCACTTTATCTACTGCAGTCTTTATGTGGTTCATAATGTATATGAAACAGGAAGGATAAGTTTGTTCCTGGGAATCTCCTGTTTGGTTCTCTATCCTGAAGATGCTGTTTAGTGAAACACAGACTGGTGTTAAGAGAGAATTTGAGAGACAGACTTTCCATGTTCTTGATTTTTGTGAAGACACTTGATAAAACTGATTAATAGAAGAAGATGCTTTTTTGTCATCAACATCAGAGGATTACAAAGCATTTAAGACTGCATCTTTTGGACAGGAATTCAAGGTTGTGATAAACCACTTGCTTTTGGGATACAGGAGTGTTTTCTGGACATCGGGTGTATCAGCTTATAATTTTTCACCTATTCACACCATGCCCAAAGGCAGATCACTTTTGTGATAAATGATAGATGGGGAGAGAAGTGAGACATTGGATGAAAGGATGAATAGAGGGAAGGAGCCCGCTAAATGGAATGATGAGGAAAGAAAAAGAATGCTGGATGGAAGGGTGGTGAGAGACAGAAGGGAAATGCTGAATGGAAGTAAGGAGAGACCCGAAACAGAGAGGGGTGAAATACTGGATGGAAGTGGGAGGAGAGAGGGGGAGCAGAGTTCCGAACAGATTGAAGGGGAAAGAGATGGTTTAGCTGAAGGCCAGTGAGAAACAGGTTGTAGTAGTCTAGGCAAGAGGTGATGAGGATCTTGGCAATGCGCTCAGAAAGGGTCTGATTTTTGTGTTATTGTAGAGAAAGAAACTACAGTTTTTGGCAGTCTGTTGGATATGTGAAGAGAAGGAAAGAGCTATTACTTTTGAGAACCAAAGCAGCCTTCTTTACCTCTTACTTTTACTCACTTACCTCAAAAAAGGTCTGTCACCCTTATAATAATTCCTTTCAGTTTTGCCCACCACATTTACACTCTTTCCAGATGTTCCCATCCAGACAATAATTCCTTGACATAAACCTCCATCCGAACAAAGTTCATTTTTTTAAAAGTCTAGAACCCTTGCTTTTGAATGAGCCCTCTTTATATCCATCTTAACATTAAACCATACCATGCAGTGATCACTGGATGCCAGATGATCACCCACTGTAACATCAGAAACATTTTCCCTGTTTGTAAGCACTAAGTCCAATATAACTAATGTGACCATACGTCCCATTTTGAATGGGACCATCCCGTTTTTAGATCCCCTGTCACGTTGTCCCCACACACAGCTTGAGGACACTGAAATGTCCCGTTTTCAGAGACAGCATCCTGAAGCTGTGCGTGGGGACAACGGGACAGGCGATTGCTTCCCCTCCTTCCCTGCTGCGCCAAAGCCAGCCTGCCTGCCTGTCTGCCTCCCTCCCTTCCTCCAGCATCAAAGCCTGGCCTACCACCGATTCAAACCCCACCCTACCCAGGTCCGCCACTGCTGCCACCACCCGCTGCAACTAAAAGAAAGGAAGGTCCAAGCACTGGCCCACAAACCTTCTTCCCGACGTCGGGATATCGGGAAGAAGGCTTGTGGGCCGCCACCTGGACCTTCCTTTCCTTCAGTTGCAGGGGTGGCAGGCAGGAAGCAGCAGTGTGGGCCAGTCCAGGTGAGGGGGGGGGTTGAATTGGTGGTAGGCCAGGCTTCAACGCTGGAGGGAGGGAGGCAGACAGGCAGGCTGGCTTTAGCGCGCCAGGGAGGTAAGTAGGCTGACTTTGGGGGAGGGGGTGGGAGAAAGGCTGGAAGGGAGTGAGGTGGACATAGGAAGGAGGGAGGGAAGAAGGAAGGAGAGAAAGAGGCAGAGAAAGGGGGGGTTGTAAGCAGAAGAAAGACTAGAGAGAGAAAGGCCTGGACCAAAGGGGAAAGACAGGAGGCAGATGCAGGACTCTGTGAGGTACAGACAGAGGGGGAGAGACCCTGAGGAAGTGCAGAGAGATGCAAGATCATAAGAGAGGAGGGATAGAGAGGGAGACCTGGAACAAAGGTACAAAGAAGAACTGACACTGGATCTGGGGAGAGTAACAGAGGGAAAAAAGAGAGAGACCTGGACCCAAAGGGGATAGGGCTGGAGAAAGAAGGAGAGAGACCTGGACCCAAAGGGGATGGGGCTGGAGAAAGAAAGAGAAAGACCTGGACCCAAAGGGGATGGGGCTAAAGAAATAAATAAATATTGGATGCACAGTCAGAAGAAAGTGCAACCAGAAACTCATGAAATCACCAGACAACAAAGGTAGGAAAAATTATTCTATTTTCAATTTAGTGATCAAAATGTGTCAGTTTTGAGAATTTATGTCTGCTGTCTATATTTTGCACTATATTTGTCTATTTTTCTATAGTTACTGAGGTGACATTGCATATTTTAAAGTCATCTGCCTTGACATTTTTGAAACCCCCCAAATATAAATGATAATTAATATTTTCTCTGCGTATAGTATGCTTTGGGGTTCAGCTGGAGGAACAAGCCCTAATCTTCTAAGCTGTACTGATTATCATTATGTGTGTAATATAGTAATTGGGGGCTATGCAAGAAGAGCACTATGATTGTTCCCTCTTTTTGGATTATCAGTTTGGGTACTATTTGTCATTCTGTATTTAGCATTGCTGCTTCTACCCTTTGGAAAAATCTCTTTTTACACCTTAACCTAGAACCCTTCTGGGTTTTTTTCCCTTTTTTGTTCTCTTTCCTGTACTAATTTGTAGTTCTTCCCTCTATTTCCCTCTTGTGGAAAGTATGTCTGATTCCAAAACAATTGCCCCCCCCCCATTTTATTTTTTTATATTGTTCATCGCTTTGTAATCTATGAAAAAGCGATTTTATCAAATTCCAAATAAATTTGAAACCTGAAACTCTCAGTTCAAAAATCTAAGTTGCAATAATTAAAACAAACATAGTAAATATGTACATGAAAAATAGTAAATATGTACAATCAGGGGCTGAATACTGGCACCTTTTCCAATGTTTGATAAAAATGATCCATGTTCCCCAAGTCTTAATAAAAGAGCTCAGGTTGTGCACACTCAGTTGTGCAGGAAGTCATAAGAACATAGGAATAGCCTTACTGGGTCAGACCAATGGTTCATCAAGCCCAGTTCTCATGGTGGCCAATCTAGGTCCCTAATACCTGGCCAAAACCCAAGGAGTAGCAACATTCCATGTTACTGATCCGGGCAAGCAGTGGCTTCCCCCATGTCTGTCTACTGTGGGGTGGGTCCTTCAGTGATCATCCCACTCCTGAAGAATAGCCAGGTATTTGAGTACCAGCACCTTTTTTTGCTAGAAAAATGAACTGTGTATAACAAAACTCTTTTAAAAATGAAATAAACAATATTCACATATCAGATGTAAGATGGGGGAGGTGAATGGCAGAAGGACACTTCCAGGGGAGCAGTGCTTACTCATTGGGGTGTGTCTAGTTAAGGACCATCAGAGATATTGGGCATGGATGATGCCAACATGCTCTGGGGCAAATATGAGGTTGCCCTGTGTGACTCCTGTGTGGGAGTTGAGGGGGTGAATTGGGGGATATGGATAGGGGAGGTAGATTTATGTTTGTTTATTCTAAAAACTTATATAACCTGAAAATAGAAGGGTTAGACTATTTGTTCCACATATTGTTCCACATATTGTTCCACAACATCTGACTGTTCTCTTGTTTCTATGCTGCAATGTTTTTTTTTACTTTTTTAAGCATTTTATTTATTTAGTTAGTTAGTCATTCATCCATTCGTTCAGTTTCTATACCGTTCTCCCAGGGAAGCTCAGAACGGTTTATACTAATTTATTCAGGTACTCAAACTTTTTTCCTTTGTCAGGTGATTTTGTTGTATTTGTATGGATTTAATTTAAAAAAACACTTTTATTAAAAAAAAAAAAGTGAGGTTGCCACAGCATCCAATGGTTGTCCTACAGTGTACTGGATCATGTTGACCTGACCCTTGATCATAGGAGCCAGCTCTGTGGGTGCTTGAGCATCCCCAATAACGAACAAGCTCATTGTGTCCAGGAAGATGTAATTTCTAATGGATTTAGCACCCCCAATTATTTTGAAAAGTTGGCTCCTATGCCCTTGATGGCCCTTGGTCAGCGGTCCATGCTCTCCTACATCAGGCCAACCTCCTCCACCAATACTTGTAAATTACCATCTCCAAGGTCAACCAAAGATGAAGCTGTACCTTGAGCTGGCCCTGGAAAGGGTGGAAGAAGTACATTTGGTGGAGGAGCTTGAACCTGATGCAGATGATATGTTCCTCTTTGATGCTATGCAGGATCACTACTTCCTGATGGTGGTGATGCTTCTCTGTGGGATGCCCAGTAGATAAGGTAGGGGTGAGGGACAGAAGTTGAGGTAGATGGTTCATCATGGGATGGATGGAAAGCACAGGGGTGGGGAGTAGGTGCTATAGCAGCAGGGTCTGCATGTGTGGCAACTTCTTCCACTACCTCCTGCTGCTGGTCCTCCTCCACTTCTACCTCTTCCTGTTCCTCCTGAGGTTGCAACTGCATAGAGCTCCTCATGTTGCTCCTGATCCTCTTCCTCCTCAATCTCTATGTCATTAACCTCTGAAGGAGGTTCTAGATTCTGCCACTCAGCTGCGAAAATAAACCACAAAGGCACCTGTGACATTCCTGATACATGTTTCTTAAGAAGTGATTCCCTGGTACTATCCATCCAGTATTTTCAGTTAAAAGAGACTGGTCAAATAGTCAGGCAAGCAAAGATGCAAATGGAAAAAATAAATAGTTGACTTGATAAAACAGGGATGGTTTGGGGTAAGATATTTTTTACATATGTTAGTGATAGGAGGAAGTGCAAAAGTAGCATTATGAAACTCAAAGTGAGAATAAGGAATATGTAGAAGTTTATAAAGATAAGAATGAATTGCTTAACAAATATTTCTGTTCTATGTTTACAGCTGAACTGCTGGGAGTAGGACTACAGAAGACAAAAGCAAATAGGGTTGGAGGTGTGGTAGACCCCGGTCAATTTTCAGAGGATTGTGTTCGTGAGAAGCTTGCTAAACTAAAAATGGACAAAGCAATGGGGCCAGATGATGTACATCAGAGGGTATTGAAGGAAGTTAGGGAAGTTCTGGTGACTCTACTGACTGACCTTTTCAATGCTTCTCTAGAGTCAGGAGTGGGTACTGGAGGACTGGAGAAGGGCAGTTGTGGTCCCTCTTCACAAAAGTAGAGCTAAGGAAGAGGTAGTCCAGTAAGTCTGACTTCTGTGGTAAGTAAATTCATGGAATCCCTTTTAAAACAGAGAATACTAATGTTTCTGGAATCCAGTGGATTACCGAACTCAAGGCAACATGGATTCACTAGAGATCATACAAATCTGATCAATTTCTTTGTCTGGGTGGCCAGAGAATTGGGTGGAGGGAGCACGCTAGATGTGGTGTACTTAGATATAAGTGAAGCCTTTGACAATATTCCACACAGGCGTCTAAGAAATAAACTTAGTACCCTCGGTATTGACTCCAAAGTAATGGGCTGGGTTAGGAATTGGTTGAGTGGAAGGTGACAAAGAGTGGTGGACAATGGAGATCTCCTGGAAGTGGAGGAGATGAGAGCATCCCAAGGAGAGGGAGGACCAGAACTTGAAATCCCCAAAAGTATTGGATCCATGACCACCAAGAGGCCTAAAGTAGTGGTAGTTGGGGATTCCCTTCTGAGGGGTACAGAAGCATCCATCTACAGACCAGCCATGATCTCACAAGAGGTATGCTGTCTGCGTGGTGCCAAAATCCAAGATGTTACGGAGAGCTTGTCGAGACTCATCAAGCCTGATGACTACTATCTGATGCTGCTCATCCACATTGACACTAACGATACTGCCAGGTACCCCTGCGAATGTGTCAAAAGTAACTTTGTGGCTCTGGGAGAAAAGGTGAAGAAGTCAGGTGCGCAGGTGGTATTCTCATCCATCCTCCCTGTAAAGTGTAAAGGCCAGGGCAGAGATGAATGCTTGGCTACGTGGATGGTGTCTTCAAGAGCGTTTTGGCTTCCTGGACCATGGGATGATCTTCCAAGGGCTGCTGAGCAGGAATGGTGTGCATCTATCAAAGAAGGGAAGCAGTGTCTTCGCCAGCAGGCTGACTAATTTACTGAAGAGGGCTTTTAGGCAAACAGAAGGGCTTTTAGGCGAAGGAGGAGCCAGTCCTTCGCCTAAAAGCTGGATTCTGTAACTGGTGTCTGTCAAAAACAACACTGGTTACAGAATCCACACCAACCCCCCCCCCCCCATGACATCAGGGCAGAAAGGAACCCAAGCCCTCCTGCCCCGCGGCACAGACCCCCCCCCCCAAATTACTTTCAGGGCAAGAGGGAGCCCAAGCCCTCTTGCCCCGGGCACCCGCAGCACCCCCGATTACGATCAGGCCAGGAGGGAGCCCAAGCCCTCCTGGCCTCTTGCCCCCCACCCCCATACACGATCGGGCAGGAGGAAGCCCACCCCCTCCTGCCCAGGCAGACCCCCTACCCCCCACCCCCACTACAATACGGGCAGGAGGGATCCCAGGCCCTCCTGCCCTCAACACAACCCCCCAATGACCGCCCCCCTGAACCCCTGATTGGCCCCCTCACCGACCCGCAACCCCCCACCGACCCCACGACCCCCCCCCAATCCCACCCCCATACCTGTAAAATGTTGGCCGGACGGATGGGTGCCAAACCCGCCCGTCTGGCAGGCCAGGCGGCTGCAGAATGGGGCCGGATTGGCCCTGGCGTCTGAAACCCCGCCCACAGATGGGGCCTAAGGCATCTGGGCCAACCAGAATAGGCCTGGGAGTCTTAGGCCCCTCCTGTGGGGGGGTGATGTATCACGGCAGGAGAGATGCCTCATCTCCCCTACCGCGATGCCATCACTCCTCTACCCGAACTGCTGCGACCCGCGGCAGCAGAGATAGGGCATCTCTCCTGCCGCAGGTCGCAGCAGTTCGGGTAGAGGAGTGATGGCATCACGGTAGGGGAGATGAGGCATCTCTCCTGCTGCAATCATTGCTGTAGGGGGTAGGCAGGTTGCTGGGGCCGCTGAGCTGATCGCAGCAGCCACGATCAGCTCAGCGGCCCCTTTTTTGGCACTTAGACCTGTTTTGACTTCATCTAAGTCAAAACATATAAGTGCTGACTAGGCAACCTGCCTAAGGTTTTGGTTATACCTGGTGCACGCCTAGGTGTAGGTCGGCCCACCTCCCGCCCACCGCCCGCCCTTTCCTCTCCTCTAAACACGCCTCTTTTCTCTCTGTGCGTTTAGTGGCAGGGGAAAGGCCAAAGCTGGTTTTAGATACGTCTAAAACCAGCTTTGATTATGGGTACTTGGACGATCAAGCTTTTTGATCATCCAAGTAGTCATTTAGGCCACTTTTTAGATTTTTTTTATTTTTAGATCCAATGCAGCTCGGCCAGACAGGAATCCTGAGGGTTGTCTTGCCAGCTGCAAATGTCTGACCCACAGTCTGTGTCTTCTTCCAGGCACAGCTGCCCCTGGGTCACCAGGGACCGCTCCAGCATGGAAAAGCCTCAAACTTGGACCAAAAAACCCTGATATTCAAGGTTTCAAGGTTTTATTAAAATTTGATTTGATCGCTTATCCAATTTCTAAGCGAGTTTACAATATAAAAAATAAAAGAAAAAACAGAACAAGAATATAATAAAAATGCCATTAACAATACCATTAACGCATACAGAAAGAAAACAATTATAGTATAGAGAAGCATCAACTAATACATGGCATAATAAAAGGGATAAATGTGACAGACAGACAGGAGACAAAAGGAAATAGGGTTAGAAATACAAATTGGATAGGAATGAAAGCCAAATAAGGAAAAAAAAACAAAAGGAAAGGGCTCATTGCTGCTTAATTTCTTAAGGGAGTTAAAAGGATACTGTAAATTATTAAATCAAATGTTAAAAGCTTCTTTAAATAAATGACTCTTAAGTAGACTTTTGAAACATTCAAGATTAGCTTCTTCCCTTACGAGAGCTGGTAGGGTATTCCAAATTTGTGGGGCTATGACTGAGAAAATGTCATGCCTTTTGGTTCCTATTATACGAAGGGAGGGGACCAGCAGCAATTTACGATTAGACTATCTAAGACTGCGGGGTGGCTCATATGGGATAAGATATTTATCAATAAATTGGGGCAGTTTAGAATGAATTGTTTTAAACGTTATTAAAGAGATTTTGTAAGAGATTCTTTGATTAATGGGCATTTCGAAGTAGGGGGGTTACATGGTCGTATTTTCTAGATTTTGTTATTAATTTAATTGCGACATTTGAATTATTTGTAGGCGTCTTAATTCCTTCTGGGTTACTCCTGTAAATAATCTAATTTTGCAATGATTAATGAATGAACCAGAATGTTAATAGATTTCGGTTCTAAAAATTTAGAGGGGCATAATCGAAAGGGACGTCTAAGTCCGTTTACGTCCATCTCACAATTCGTCCAAAGTAAAAAAAAATAGCTTAAGACACATTTTCGAAAGATACGTCCAACTTTTTATCATTTCGAAAATCGTCTAATTATACGTCCTGCCGATCTGATTGTCCAAGTCACTAAATCGTCCATCTTTATACCACATTTCCGTCCAACTTTTCGTCCAAGTCCAAAACGCCTAGAACAAGCCCTGTTGGACGTGGGAGGGGTCTACAAAGTGATGGACTGCACACCAAGACATGCCACCTAAATAGTGGGGTACCTTACAGGGCACTGCTGTGAACTTCACAAAAAGGGTGCCATGTCTTCTCCTCACTACAACTCCCTTATAGGTTATGGTGAGCCCCCCAAACCACCTCCAGAATCCCCTAGACCCACTTATCTACCACCCCAATAGCCCTTATGGCTGCAGGAGCCACTTATATGCCACTACAAAAGGGTTTTGGGGGTGTATAGGGCAGTGCACATGTTTAAGTATCAATGCAGTGATTATAGGGGTTTATGGGCATGGGTCCTCCTTTCCATGAGTCCCTAACCCACCACCAAGTCGACTTAAGCTGCCTCTATGCTGGATGACTAGGCTTTCCTATGTCAGGCGGCCAGATGATGATGGTCTGGAGGCTGAATTTTAAAGCTGTTATTAAAATTTTTATGGAGGTAGGGGGGTCATTGATCACTGGGGTAGTGTGTGGCGGTCTGTTTTATGTGTTTTCAGTGCTTATCTGATGACTTTAGGTGGTTTTTTGTGACTTAGACTATGTTTTACATGGTCTAAGTCACAATGTCCAAGTTCCGTTTATCGTGGGCTGTATAACTTTCGGTTATACATGCTGTACGACTAAGTCTAAGCTGGCCCACGTCCGGCAATATTCCCACCCTTGACACACCTCCTGAAATGCCCCGTTTAGCTTTGGTCGTTCAGCGGCACTATGTAGGCCTAGGTCATTTAGAAATACGTCCAAAACCCGTTTTTATTATCGGCACTTGGACGTATTTGAGAAATGTTTGTCCAAGTGCCGACTTAGGCCCGTTTTTGGACGTATTTCTCTTTCGATTATGAGCCCCTTAGAGATTGACCAAATCAGTCGTAGCTTGAAAAAACTTGATTTGATTACAGAACTTATATGGTGGTGGAAAGTTAGGTTTTTTAAAATCAAATATAACCCCTTGGATTTTCATACAGTCAACATAGTCCAGTGGAGAGGTATCGAGGAGAACTGGGGTATTTAGCGCTATTCCCTCTTTCTAGGGGAAGAACATTATTTTTGTTTTTGATGCGTTTAAGGCTAGCATATTTTCTTTCAGCCATAATCTAATCTGGTTGAGTTTATTGTTAATTTCAGTTATTTCATGGGTATTTTCTGGGTTTAGTGGGTGTAATAATTGGATATCATCTGCGTAAGCAAATGCCGAAAAACCGACTGACTGACATAGGTTAAGTAGAGAAAAGAGGAAAATATTAAACAGTAAAGGAGAAAGAATAGATCCTTGTGGTACTCCATTTTGACAAGCAAAGAGATCTGATGAGGTATTATTGAAAATGACTTTAGATTGACAATTTGAGAAATAAGATTCTAGCCATTTGAGTACCTGGTCTGTAATTCCATTGGATTCAAGTCTTTCTAAGAGAAGTGCATGATCTACCGTGTCAAAAGCAGCAGAGAGGTCTAGGGAGATAAGGACCACTGATTTGTGGTGGTCTAGATGGTAAAGTATGGTAGTCTGCATCCCTAATAGAGTGTGTTCGGTTGAATGGTTTATCCTAAAGCCTGTTTGGTAGGGGTGCAGAATCTTAGTAGATTCAGCGAATTCTGAAATCTGATTGAAAACAATTTTTTCTGTCAACTTTGCTAAAATCAGAATTTTCGCTGTTGGGCGATAATTGAATTCTTCAGATACTCTAACTTGTTGATCCTTAATGATGGGGTTAATGATAGAAGTTTTCCAAAGTTGTGGTAAATTCCTGATTCTAAGCTGTTAATTACTAGTGAGTATATAAGGACCCCAAACTGAGAAAAAAATTTCTTTAAAATGAATGGGGGTATCACTTTCACTTTAGATCCCTTGATGTTAATATCCTGAAAGATACGTTGAATTTCAAGTAGGGTAGGAAGTTTAAATGTAGAGTATTTGGCTATTGGGATATGAGTACTAGAGGGAGGGAGTTGATCGGTATGATTTATAGTGAGGATCGAGTTTTTTTTGTTGGAAGAAGTTTGCCAAGGATTGGGCAGCTAAAAGAATATCAGAACAGATCAGAATCACATCTTCTCAACTCACTTGAAGAAGGAAAACCTGAAGGGGGCTCTACAGCACTGGAGAAGAAGGCAGAGCTGAAGAAAGTAAATTTCATCCTTCTACAATCAACTTATGAGTAAAGGAATATCAGCTATTGTTAGGGTTAACATATTTTTTAAATGAAAAAAGAGGATACTTGACCCCACCCCGCCCCGTCCTCATTCCGCTTCTGTCTCACCCTACCCCAGCCCTTCCCTCCCCCTCCCCTCCCCCCCAAAGCTAATTTTGAAAATTAAACATCAACATCTTGCATACAGTTTGTCAGGGCCAGCTTAATCAGAATCTGTTACCTCCTTGATTCTACAAATCAATATTTTTCAGGCTGATGGTAGCTCAGTGAAGTGAACTGGCTGCCCACAGAAGCCACTTCTCTGTAGGTCCCACCTATGGGGAATAGGAAGTTGCTGCAGAGAGGCAGGCAGGCCTATGGCAACAGGTTCACCTCATTGAGCTGCCGACGGCCAGAATTTATTTATTTAAAAAACTTAATATACTGTAGGGTCATGAAATGTTTAACTGTTGTTTAAAATATTGCTCTGGCCTACATAGCTGAAAACAGTGTATAATCTATTGACTTCATCTGCCTAAAATGTATGTCCCTACCTTACCACATTGTAAGCTGAATAGATAAGAGTTTGAGCCATGATGTACCCTGCCCTTCTGTACATTTAACTGTAAGAGTTAGATAAGTGTCCTGCTAGTGACCTGCTAGTGTGAGCTTAGAACCAATGAGTGTTAAGAAAAGTAACACGTGAAAAGCTTTTTCTAGAATTCAGTTGTATAGCCAGAAAAATGAATAAATATCTCTATAACTTCCTGGTTTCGGCACTTCTGAGCCAGCTTGGAGCTCAGGGGTCCAGCATGCATGCTGTGAATAAATCTCTTGTACTTTTATCACGCCTCTGACTTTGTGTGTCCAAGTGACCTTTCAATACCACTTGGAGTCACAATGGTTTCCAAATAAACATACAGTACATAAAGGAAAAAAAAAATTACAAAGAAAAAAATTGCAACGTCAAGGAGGTAAGAGAGGGAGATCCACTGGACTCCTTGTATGCTGGCCCTGCCAAACCTGGACAGACTCACACAATTTTATAAAACCCATCCGGACACCCCTCTAAAAAAGAGGACATTTCCAGTTTTCCCTGACGTATAGTTATGGTTACCAGATTTTGTCTTTAAAAAAATAAGGACACCTGTCTCTTCCCCATTCCACCCCCAGCCTTGCCCTGCTCTGCCCCCATACAAACTAGGTGCCTTCTTCCCTGAGTTCGGGGCCGCCTCTGGAGGACCTCTGAATATGAACAGGTGGTGATGTGATGATGTGACGTGCTCCAAGCTCGGGGCCTTCCAAAACCCAGACAGACTTCAGGGTTTTGGCAATCCCTCCAGGTACCTGGACAATCCTCTAAAAAGAGAACATGGCCAGATTTTCCTGGACATCTGGTAACCGGTAACCCTAGGGTTACCAAATGTCCTCTTTTTAAGAGGACTGTCTGGGTGCCTGGAGGAATTTCCAAAACCCAGCAATCTGTTCTGGTTTTGAAAAGCCTGAGCTGCACATCTACACATGCTCAGAGGCCCTCCAGTTGCGGCCCCGAGCTCAGGGAAGACAACTAAGGTTTGTGTGGGAGCATGACTGGGGGTGGAAGGGACAGAACCAGGGGTGGACAGGGTGGGGGCCACGTGTCCTATTTATTTATTTATTTTTACTTAAAAAATCTGGTAACCCTACCTATTGTCAGGACTTACATGTCCTTTGCATCAGAACTGTATTTCTGACAACCCTATCACAGTTGCATTATGGAACTTGCAACACTGATTTCAAGGAGGAGAAATTCAAGGTCTGAAAATTTCACAGAGCTGGAACTGATATTAGTCTCTAATTCTATTTATTGAAATCAGTACTGCAGCTTCCATAATGCGACCGTACGGTTGCCAAAATTCCAGGACTGACTTATAATTTCCCTTCTGGAACCGGATAACTTGGCAACCCTGTAGCTCTACATCAGCAATATAAATGCGACTGTTGGGTTGTTCGTTCTCTTAAAGGTAAACTACTGTACTCCAGATTAATGCCTTAATGGCAAGGCAAAGCAAACCTTGGCTCTTAGCTTAGAACACCTGTATGCACCTCTCTTACTCTACCACCAGGGGGTCTTATTTCCTCAATTCTCCATACATTCGGTCTCTCGCCAGCCAGGAGGAAACCTGCACGCCATTGGAGGCGGTAAAACCGGAAATAGCGTTTGGTTTACGGCGAGCTCTCACCGGCGGGCAGCCTGTGACTTTTCGGTGTTGGTGCGCAGGCGTGAAGGAGTGCTGCGCCCAGCTCCCCCCCCCCCTCCCCTTCCCCAGTGACCGCGGGAGCTGAATGGAGAAGCGAGAAAGGAGGGAGCCGTAGCTCGTTGTCTACAGTAGCGCGGTGAGAAAAAAATTGCCGCAGGGGGTGGTGAAAAAAAGAAGAAGCTTTGACTATATATCTTTAAAAACCGTCCAATCTGGCAGGGGAATTGTCCACTTGGCAACGCTAGGGAGGACCTTGGCAATATCCCGGTGTGTTTAGTTTGAGCAGGATGCCGCCTGTGCCTGACGTTCACTGCTGGTGAATCGCAGCCTGCAGCATCTCCCCTTGGAAACAGACGGGGTCTGGGCTTGGAAACTCTTTCATTCTTGGAGAAACTGGAAAATGTCGACTCCCAGCCGGTTCAAAAAGGACAAAGAAATTATAGCGGAATATGAAAGTCAAGTGAAAGGTAAATTGAACCTTTGTTTCGTATATATGGTGGTACCTGCAGAGTGAGTTTATTTTCTTAATTAGAGCTCGCATGAGCTTCATTCAAAGAAACGATGAGAGCAGACAATAGGTTACTACCATTGAATACTTGGCTGTAATTTGCTGATCAAAGAGGGTTTTGCACTAACAATGAACTGGAAACGAGGACAGATTTCACTGGCCGCTGTATTTACACTTCAAAAGATAAGCTAATAGCTAACATTATTTCATTTTAAATAAATAATGTTTGATGATGTTCCTGCAACTTTATTTAATAATAGAATGGATACATTCGTGTTTGAAAGAGGTTAAATAGTAAGTGATAAGAAATGTAATGTTAAGAATATGATATTAAATCTAGATGACATTAGTCAGTTGTACTAAAAAAACAAATTTGAACCTGAAGGTCTAGGATGGAAGATTTGGCCTAAGCTTCGTTTTTACCTCTAGAATCCAGCTGTATTACAGTACATGGTACATTTTTTAATGGATAGCATTCATGTTTGGTTATATTCTCTCAACTGACCTAATGGTTTTTATAAGCAGATCAGCTTTGCAAAATACTTTATTTGATCAATATTTTAAATACTATTTTTATATTTGGCAATGAAACCACTTATTTTAAACTTAATAAAAGTAATCAAAACACATTATGAAATATCTAGGCAGAATTATTTGAATGTATTTTTTTTCATTTTCAACCAAGTCCAAACAAAAGAGTTTTTTTTCCCTCCATTTAAACTACAGTACTGTATGTGAGATAAGCTATTTCTTCTATTCATAATGCTACCAGTGTAAGAGTTGTCAAAAATTAGGATGTAAATTGGCATACAAACACATGTAAACCTGCTTTTCTAACCTCGCCTTGCCTGCTGATTACATATATTTCTTTTACTGCACCATGGATAGACACACATTTTTCATGGGGGTACATATGCTTTTAACCTGCGGAGATGATGTTGGACAGTTCAGGAGTATGGTTTACGTATGGGTGCACCTGTGGGAAATATGTAAAAGACAAATCTCATTTGACTTGTAGTTCTGCTTTAGTTATAATTTCTAAGACAGAATTTTGGATGGTGTAACGAAAGTTGTATATAAAAAGGGTTAGGGATTTTGATATATTGTCAAATCATTGAATGGCCTGTAAAACCATCCTTTTTTAAATTTTGATCATGGCTGACAATGAAGAACACACAACCCCAGCAAATTCTCTCTATATATTACAATGAGGTACTCAAAATTAGTCATATGAAAGGCTTTCATTCCATCAGCAAATTTTATGTCTTAGTGCAGCCTTATTATCAAAGAAGAAAATTATACTTATTATGTTTAGTAATTAGATCTTCTAAACTTGCTGCTTGCTACATGGTGTGAGCTCACTAATGTTCTAAAATTAGACACTCTTACTATTTGTGCTTGCTTTATTTATACTTATAATTTAGATGCAGGTATTTAAGCAGTAACATTAGCTGAGAAGAGGTTTGGGGTAAAATCCACCTAATTAAAAAAATAATTTGGAACAGAATTCAGTCACTTATTCTGGGCTTTTTGAATTCCAACTTGCCTTCTATGTAATCAAATTGTGGTTCTATTACTGAGAACAGTACTTTTAATATCAGAAACTTATATTCCATGATTCAGAATGTCACATATAATGTAATGGCTTAATATAAAATTGTCCAGAGAATGGTCAAAGCATGCGCTTTGTGAATTATTTTACTGCAAGGAGTAGAGGTGCTCCCAGGATCAAAATTGGTGTGTTTTGGACTTTATCACACATTTTTGTGTTTTCTTGGATATTTTTTTTTTTTTAATAAAACTTCCATATGTAAAGATCTGTTTTTCATGGAAAAAAGGTTTTTATAAAATTGTGTAACCACACACACTTGTAATAAGTACACACATGAAAAACTTGTGCCCACATTATGCAGTCTCCCACAAATTCTATATATGGTGCTTAAAAAATTGACGCTGATTAGAATGGCGCTTAACGTGATTTTATAAAAGGCTTCCACTATTTATAGACTTGCACTTAGCAGCTATATACAGCATAACATTTAGGGCTCCTTTTACAAAGGCGCACTAGCGGTTTAACGCGCGCTAAACCGCGGGACGCGCTAGCCACTACCACCTCCTCTTGAGCAGGCGGTAGTTTTTGGCCAGCGCGGGGGTTAGCGCGTGATGAAGTCACGCTAGCACGACTTAGTAAAAGGAGCCCTTAGGCACACCCCGCCAAGGAAAATCAGACCTAAATACTTGCGCAAAAGTTGTGTGCAGATCGGGCGTATTCTATAATAGTGTGCCTAACTTTTAGGAAAGCCCACAATCCACCAGTGCTCTACCCCTTGCCCCTTTTTGAGATTCACACATTAGAAGTGATGTGCACAACTTTATAGAATGTGCCTACAAAATTATGCATGTAACTTCTAATTAGTGCCAATTATAAAGAGTTATTGCTAATTACTGTTGCCGATTAGCTTGTTAAATAATTTTGTTATGTGCTCCAATTTGCTCACACTACTTACAGTAGAATGCGATATATAGAAATTGGGCTTAGAAACATAGAACATGACGGCAGAAAAGGGCCACGGCCCATCTAGTCTGCCCACACTAATGGCCTACCCCCTAACTACCTCCATGAAGAGATCCCACATGCCAATCCCATCTTTTCTTAAAATCTAGCACGCTGCTGGCCTCAATTACCTGTTGTGGAAGATTATTCCAGCGATCAACCACCCTTTCGGTGAATAAATATTTTCTGGTGTCGCCATGAAATTTCCCACCTCTGATTTTCAACGGATGCCCTCTTGTTGCCGTGGGTCCTTTAAGGAAAAAGAGATCCTCTTCCACCTCGATACGGCCTGTGACATATTTGAACGTCTCGATCATGTCTCCCCTCTCTCTGCGTTCCTCGAGTGAGTACAGCTGCAATTTACCCAGTCGTTCCTCATACGGGAGATCCTTGAGATCTGAAACCATCCTGGTGGCCATTCGCTGAACCGACTCAACTCTCCGCACATCTTTTTTGATAATGCGGCCTCCAGAATTGTACACAGTATTCCAGATGGGGTCTCACCATAGATCTGTACAACAGCATAATGACCTCGGGCTTACAGCTGACGAAACTTCTACGGATACAGTCCATGATTGTCTAGCCCTGGATGAAGCTTTCTCCACTTGATTGGCAGTCTTCATATCTTCGCTAATGATCACCCCCAAGTCACGTTCTGCTACAGTCCTTGCTAGGATCTCACCATTTAGGGTGTAAGTCCTGCATGGATTTTTGCTGCCAAGGTGCATGACCTTGCATTTTTTGGCATTGAAACTTAGTTGCCAAGTCTTTGACCAATGCTCCAGCAGGAGTAGGTCCTGCGTCATACTGTCGGGCATTGAGCTTTTGTCGGGCACTGTGCTTTCATCTGTTGTGCGGTTGCCTACTATGTTGCATAGTTTGGCGTCATCGGCGAATAATGTAATTTTATCTTGAAGCCCCTCAGCCAAGTCTCTTCTGTGTGCATGAATTCTCGGGGTCATAGTTTGGGCTGTGCAGAAGTAGAGTTGTTATATATACACAGTTTTGTAAATATGGATTTTATTTAATACTAATAAAATACTCTGAGGCCAAAAAAAAAGGAAAATAGGTGTTTATCAGATAAACACAGGAGAAAAAACCACAACTTTCCATATTCTCCCCTGTCTGATGAAGGCTAAATAACACAAGCGTACATTTTTGGCTCTACAAGAAAAGGTTGCAAGAATGATACCTGTGTTGTGAAAGTATAGATTTTTTTGTACTATCAAAAATCCCTAATTAGTTGGAAAATAACACCTAAATTTTAAATGTCTAAGAATAAAAGCCCTATATTTAAATATGCATGTGCACACAAATTTATATTTTCTTTAGAGCAGGTATAAGGCCAAAATAAAAATAAAAAACACATTTGTGATCTGTTTGATCTGGGAACCTATTTAACATAGGGGTCCTGTTATAAAATTACTCCCCCCTCCGTGCATACTAAATAGAGGTATAAATGTACGCATGTAGTTTGTAGGGATAATTTTCAAAAGGAAGGTACTTTCCCTTTGAAAAATGGTATAACATGTTCATACTTGTGGGCAGCCTGGTAAAAATAACTCTCCTCTTGTATAACAAAATCAGGGCTTTCTTGAGGGGTTAGTCGGGTACAGAGTATTGGCGTCTTTTCCATTTCTTGATAAAAACGATCCATGGTCGCCCAGTATTAATAAAAGAGCTCAAGTTTTGCACACAAGTTTTGCTACCTTTTAATGCATTCTGGGCTGGCTAGTTCGGTAGATCACTCAGGGGTCCTTTTACTAAGGCGTGCTAGCCGATTTAGCGCACACTAAATAGTGTGCGATAAATGCTAACGCGTCCATTATATTCTATGGATGCGTTAGCATTTAGTGCATACTAATAGGCTTGCGTGCCTTAGTAAAAGAGGGGGTTAGTGTTCATCCCACTCCTGAAGAATGGCCTGCTATTTGAGTACTGGTACCTTTTTTTGCTAGAAAAAAATGCACTGAATAAACAAACTGGATTTGCCTAATTTTGTTATAATATTAACAGACATAAGAAGTCCTGACAACTTGTGTGTTAATAAGTCTAAGCTTGCGTTCCTAAGCATGCTTCCACTCTAGTCACTAAAACAGGGAGTTCTATTCTGCAGCCTTCACAAAGTAATAGGAAAAGAATGGCTTCAGTAGGAATTTGGGGAATACTTGGAAATATTTTATTCTTTTTTTTGTTTAAATCTTTATTTAATTTTCCAAATATATTTCCAAGCATAATCATCTTGAATAGAAGGATTGACAGAAATTTAAAAAAAACTCAAAACAAAGCAAGGATCAAATTCCAAGAAATCAAACAATTTTCTATCATTCTCAAGCCCTCAATTATAAAGATTCCAAGATTCACTGAGTGACTGAACATAATACAATCAAAATACTTACCGTAAATCAAAGAAAAAAGACAGCCTTTAATGGTAGGAGATTAATTCTACATTTATTATAACTTATACTTTATCAAGGTGTTTTAGAGACAAAAAAACAGTCAACTGGGAAGTGTCAAAGAAAACATATTTAAAGGATTTATATCTGATTATGCACTTGCACGGATAGCGCAAAAAGAAAACTCCACCTATAGAAGTTAATGCTGGTCTCATCAACAAAAATTTTTTCCTTCTTCTCTGAGTATCTTTAGAGACATCCAGAAACATTAATATTTTTTGTCCCCAAAATTTTTTTGGCTTATTTTTGAAAAATAGCCTTATTATCCATTTCTTATCAGGCGCTAAAATCACTGTTACTAATAATGTTGCTGGTTTCACAAGTGTTTCCTCTGAAGTTTCCAACAATTCGGAAACATCAAGAGGCTTGTCCTGATAATTTTGATCTTGATCTGATTGTTCCTGTCGTTTCTTGTCAGGAAGGTAATTACTTTAACAAAAGGAGGTAATAATTGTTCTGGAACATTCAAGACTTTTAAGAAATATCTCTTCAGCATATCTCGAGGAATTGTAATAGGATTTTTGGGGAAATTTAAAATCCGCAAGTTGTTAGCCTGGTTATAATTTTCAAGAGATTCTAATTTTCTCCAAATACTATTACTGTCTTTAATTTGCATTTCCTGAAAATTTTTGACTGTTTTCAATTCCATATTCAATTTTTGCGTCTCACTTTTACCTATTTCAACTTCTTATTTTAATTGCACAATTTCTTCTTTCTGTTTCTTTAAGTTTCCTTCAATCTCTTTAACTTGCGGGGAAAATGGTCTCCACCGTAACTTCTGGTGGTTTTGTTAACAAGGAAAAATCTTTCAATAGCATTACAGGCTTACCAGATGCTGGCTTAGATTCCAAAATCCCTCCTCAGAAGATCTTCCGGCCATAGGTAGCTCCAGGAAATCAAGTTCCCCACTGACTTCAACAAGCTCTCAGGTGGATTAGCCTCTCGCGGTATGATCCCTGCCTCTTTGGGCATGCTCATTTCCTGCGGAGAGCTTGCTTGCTGTGGCCTTGGGGGGTGGATCTCTATGGTCTGGGCTTAGCATAGCATCGAGCCCCAAGTCATCCGCTACGGCGTCACTTGCTGGCATCGGCAACAGATTCTCAGACTGCTCCAAACCTCCAGTAAGATGCCGCAAGATTTCATCTATCGTGCTGCTAGAAGGGATCCTGAGATATTGGGAGGCTGCACCGATTCCTTTTCCCTTTCTTTTTGGCATGGTATCCAGCAAAAAAGGTATGAAAATGGAAAATATCCGAATGCATCTCTTCCATTAACTTGCTGCTGCGGCCATCTTGGAATCCGGAAATATTTTATTCTTATTGATGTACTATTTGTTGAAATAAATATTAATTTACTATTAATTTAAATAAATATTACAGATAAGGCAATGGATAGATGAAATTGGCTAAAAATATACATGGACTAGTCTTATAGCTCGTTACGTTAACGGGTGCTAGAATATATTTGTGTGTGTCTGTGTTTATTTATTTCTGTCTCTCTGTCCTTAGCCGCTTTCTGTATTTCTGTCTTTCTTTCTGTTTATTTTTCCTCGGCTATCTACCCATTTTCCCTTCCTTTTCCCTTCCCTGTGTCCACCACCACCCCTTCACTGCTCCCCTTATCCAGCAGCAGCTCCCCCCTGTCCATCAGCACCTCTTTCATGTCCCCCTGTCCAGCAGTAGTCCTCCCTTCCTTTTTCTTCCCCCCCCGTCTCTTCCCCTGTCCATCAGCACCTCTTTGCTGTTCCCCTGTCCAGCAGTAGGCCTCCCTTCCTTTTTCTTCCTCCCCCCCGTCTCTTCCCCTGTACATCAGCACCTCTTTCCTGTCCCCCCTGTCCAGTAGTAGGCCTCCCTTCCTTTTTCTTCCCCCCTTGCCCAGGCCTCCCTTCCTTTTTCTCACCCCCCCCCCCCCGTCTGTTCCCCTGTCCAGCAGCACCCCTTACCTCACGTCAGGCCTCCGGACAGCCGCGGTGGCCTGCAGCCGCTAAGAGCCGCGGCGGCCGACAGTCTCCACCTGCATTACCCCTGCCGCGCCATCTTGAAGACTGTCGAACGGTGACGGAGGCGACAGTGGATTAACCGCTGGAGGAGGAGACTTGCGGGGAACGGAGAACAGGTTCAGGGCTGCCAGGGGGGAGGGAAGAGGGGAGGAGTGAGCCCAGCTGGGACTGGCAGGAAGAGGAAGGTGGGGCAGGTGAGGCTATCAGGCAAGGGAGAGAGGGGATGCCAGGTGTTTGGGGGTCATGGTGCCTCGGGGGAAAGAGAGACAGAGATTCGCGCGCATGCGCATTCCTACCTGCGGTGCCCTACAGCGCATGGAAAACGGAACACACAGATGAGAGTGCGCATGCGCGAGTAGGCTTTTATTATATTAGATTCTCCTGGCCTGCAAAATTTTATCCAGATAGAGAGACATTCCTGAAGTGGGGAGAGGGCAGGTTTAGGAAACAGTGCATGTAGATTTTGGATTTAGTTCACAGGTATCTTTCTATTAGAAGCAAAAAAGTGAGTTACCAGTACATTCAGGAACAGTAGATATTTCTCAATGTGTGTCCTACCTGAGGCAATGGATAGTTAAGATGTCAAGGAGCATCAGCATGATTTGAACCTGGAATCTCCAGTTCATATTCAGTGCCCTCACCATTAGGCTGCTTGTCCTTTATTTGATTTTCAAATCTTGGTACATTGCCAGCAAATATTTAGTCCCATAGAAAAACAGATTAAAAGTCTGCAGGTACTTTTTTCCTATGAACCGTGTTGTACTTCTCAATTATGTGGAGCTTTTTAAAATTTGCTTTAATTCTACAGTATATAAAGCACTGAACTACTGAAATTTTTTGTGTGGTTTATGAATTTTGAATTCTCTGAGTGTGATATACACTGTGCAGACTCTGTAATGAGAATCGATGGACAGATTTTTTACTGACAAAATCAGAACCTCTCGCTAAATGCAGTCTTCTTAAACTGTCTTCAATATGTATATTTATTTTTTCTGCTTTAAAGGACTATAACTCAGCTGTGTAACTGCTTGATCATGGATATAAAAGACCATTAATTAGAAAGCTTAACACACAGTATTGACCAGTAATATATTGACTTCTTAACCCTTCATGATACAGTAAATATGTTTAGCTAAACTGACTTTTCATCTAGCTTTTCAAGGAACTAAAGAGACACATACACAAATGTGTGTGTGTATTTTTACACACACACATACTTGACTTGTTGCCAGAAGCGTATTTAGACAGATTTATGCATGCAAAACACATGCATAAGCATATCTATTGAGTCTACATTTCAAATGTTATGTGAACGAGAGGGAGTTTCATAACACCTTAGATGAGCCCAGGTTTTGCATTCCAGCTCTTGGTGAGGGATGGAGAGGCAATACCTTTAATCTGTGAGCAGCCAAAAATAAACCCTGCAGGGTGCAGGTCCACTTTTTCTTTGGAAGGCAGCACTTTGTGCCAGAAATGAACAAGCAGAATAAATGCAAGCTTTAAAAGAGAACTGTGATGCTCTGGAATGATCATGCAGTAGGTGAAACATATTGTAAGTATCAGTTAAAACATCTTATAGCTGGGACCTCAGATTCTTTCAGAGCTGCTCCCTCTAACCCTGCTTTTCACCCCCCTGGAAAAATTAGAGTTTCAAGTTTCAAGTTTAATAAATTCTTTGATTTGATCACAAAATCATATTTCGATGCAATTTACAGCAAATAACAAATCGAATAAAAATAATAAAATCCACATACATCACATACATCACATAAAACACTACTAGACATTAATACATTAGGGAAGAGGGGAGTATAAAATACAATATTAAAAAAATAAAACAGTAAATAAAATCAGGTATAGGTTTAATATACACAGGATGGGAAACAAGTACCCACATATTTCAAAGAACAGATTCCACCTATTTCAGTGAACCTCCACATCCTGCCCTCAAGTATAATAAAGCCGGTTTATTGAAAAGCATCTTTAAAAAGCCAGCCCTTTAGATGGCTTTTAAATTTATTCAGTAATTTTTCCTCTCTTAGGTTAATTGGAAGTAAGTTCCAGATTTGTGGGGCCGCGACAGAAAAAATCATGTCTCTCCTAGAGTAGATCACTTTTAAAGAGGGAACTATTAATAGGGCTTTATCCTCTGATCTTAAATGGGGAGTAAGGTATTAAATATCTTTCCAGAAATATCGGGGCTTTATTTATGAGTATTTTATGAGTAAGTAAGGCTATCTTATAGGAGATTCTATGAATTACTGGCAGCCAGTGTTTCTCCTTTAAAAGTGGTGTCACGTGATCAAATTTTTTCTTTTTCATAATTGTTTTTATTGCAGTATTTTGAATGATCTGGATTCTGCGTATTTCTTTTAAAGATGCTCCTTTATATAGAGCATTGCAGTAGTCAATTTTTGATATTACAAGTGATATTATGAGTAGGATGTTTATGATCAACCTGCTTTTATAGTGTGGATGCAGATTAATTGTTTAAAGAATAAATATTACAAATAAATTAAATTGCCACTGAGCTATCACTGCTACTAGTATGCAGGTCTGGACTATGGTGCAATTCTAGATAACAAAAATTCTTAAATTGCGGTAATTACTGATAGCAAATAGCTTTTTTAAAAGTTCTGCATATTTGGATTTAGCTCACACTGTTACCTTTCTAGTATTAGTTCAAGATGAGCAACGTATGAGTACGTGTTTCGGGTTCCTGGAGCGCTTACAATCTAAGGGCCCCTTTTATCAAGCTACACTAGAGGTTTTTAGCACAGTAAATGCTCCAATGCTCATAGAATTCCTATGAATGTTGAAACATTTACCTTGCTGGCCACATTAAAAACCTCTAGCACAGCTTGATAAAAGGGGTGGGTAAGTTTAGTGAATGCTAAAGGACATTATTGTAAGCTAAGGCACTTAAGAATAAAAAAGCAATTAGCGCATGCTAATTATGTTAGTGCACATTAATCTTTAGTAAAAGGACTCTTATATTTGTATCTGAGGAAATAGAGGGATAAGTGACTTAATGTAAACCACTTTGGTTGTAGAACTGAAAGTCAGTACAGTAGACCCCCGCAAATTTGCAGTTCACGAATCGCGGACTCAGTCATTTGCTTTATTTTCTGACTGCCTCTTCCGGTCAGAAAATACAGGGAATGACTGAGTCCACGAATCAACCTTCTGCACAGCCAATTCCTCCTCCTCTCACCCACCCTCCCCAGTCAGCCAATCAGCCTTCTGCACAACCGATTCCTCCTCCTCTCTCCCCCCTCCCCCCGCCAGCCAATCAGCCTTCTGCCCAGCCGATTCCTTCTCCTCTCCCCCTCCGCTCCCTGGTCAGCCAATCAGCCTTCTGCACAGCCAATTCCTCCTCCTCTCACCCCCCTCCTCCCTGGTCAGCCAATCAGCCTTCTGCACAACCGATTCCTCCTCCTCTCTCCCCCCCCCCCCCGGCCAGCCAATCAGCCTTCTGCACAGCTGATTCCTCCTCCTTCTCTCCCCCCGGTCAGCCAATCAGCCTTCTGCACAGCCGTTTCCTCCTCCTCCTCTCTCCCCGTCAGCCTTCTGCACAGCCAATTCCTCCTCCCTCCCCCCCATCACCTTCTGCACAGTCAAACCACATTTCAGCCTAAATAGTTTTTTTAGCACCCATCGCCGCCCCTGCAGCCCTCTCCTGCCTCATATCCACTTCTAAACCACATTTGAGGTTTTTCAAAATTCACGGGTGCTCCTGGAACAGAACTCCCACAAATTTGGGGGGAGTACTGTATATCAAATGTGTGGCTGGACAGAATTTGTTCCCTTCTCCACAGATAACCACGGGAAGTCATCCTATGTTCATTCTTTAGTTCAACCTCAGTCCTTCTACACCAGCATTCTTCAATGTAAGACTTGAGGATCAGTGACTGTGCCCATTTATACTCTGATTCTTCCCTCTCGCCTTAAAGATTAACACGGGGATGGTTTCCTGTTGTTAACCGCAGTCATTCTCTAGACACAAATGCATAAACTATACTTGCCCAAGATTACAAAGCATGTTAGTGAGAGAGACAGGATTTGAACTGTAACTTCTCTGATTCTGGGCCTGCTGCTCTAACCATTAAGACTATTCTATACCTGTCTAGCCACTTCTACTATTATAGATCTAAATAAATTTAGGGAGGGTGCTCCTGCATTGTGAGCTGGCACTGCTCAAATAAGCTTATTTGACAAATAATTACACAGTGGCAGAGATTTTAAGTACTTTTTTTTTTTTTTCAAAGCAAACCTTCAGGTACAAAAGAATTGGCCCCTAGGAATGCCAACAAATAGAAGTTAGGGCTCTAAGAACAGTGGAATATGTATGCTAATCTCAGGTGGGAACAGCGAGGACATCTGATGAGAACAAAGTTTGTGCTGTGACATCTGAACACATTTGCTAAGGTAGGTTTCTGATACAAAATAGCTCATTTGGTTCTCTAGAACTTGGAACAAAATTGCCCTGTTAAACTTTAGATTTTCCTTTGAATCAAAACAAAAAAATTTAAGAAGCCACTGGGTAAATAGGTTTGGCTCCACAGATGATTTCTGAACCACAAGGCAATTCATATACCATACAGCCTCCTTGTTTGCCAGATCTGTAGTTTGGTGCAGTCAGGTTTTGTACTTAAGGGGGTAGGGGTGTGTGTGATGCTTTTGTTATTTTTGTTGTGCAATCTGCTTTGGTCAATGTACGAGGGTCATTTCATAAATAATGCACACTATTTCTTTAAAATTTAAATGTTTTTTTTAAATTTTTTTCAAATATTTCTTTACAATCCTTCAATATAGTCTCCCTGCTTTGCAATGGCCGAGTCCCAACGTCCGGGAAGCTTCATTATTCCATCCAAGACACCGTTTTAGTTCAGTTGCCGAATGGCTCGGGTACCAGCGGAAAAAAGCTCTTCCAGCGTTGCAAAATGATATCCATGCATAGGTTGTTTCAACTTTGGAAAAAGGTCAAAGTCTGGTGGTCTCATGTCTGGACTGTAAGGAGCATGAGGTAACACCTCCCAGCAGTATTTGTATAGTTTTTCAATGACATTCCCTATGTGCAGGCGAGCGTTCTCGTGAAAAATGAGTGGCCCAGCCAAGAGCAACTGAGGTCGGGTTTTGTGCATTTTTATGCGCATTTTTTGCAAAAAATCGCGATAATACACTGCTGTGACACTTCTTCCACATGGAACTTTGTCTGTGATGATGATGCCTTCATGATCATAAGCAAAAATTATCATTTGTTTGACTTTTGATTGAACTCATAGAAATTTTTTTGGTCATGGGGAAAATGGAGCTCTCCACTCGTCATTGAAAAACTACGCAAATACGGCTGGGAGGTGTTAACTCATGCTCCCTTCAGTCCAGACATAAGTCCACCAGACTTCAACCTTTTTCCAAAGTTGAAACAGCCTATGCGTGGACATCATTTTGCATCTCTGGAAAAGCTTTCTTCCGCTGGTACCCGAGCCATTCGGCAACTGAACAAAACGGTGTCTTGGATGGAATAATGAAGCTTCCCAGACATTGGGACTCAGTCATTGCAAAGCAGGGAGACTATATTGAAGGATTGTAAAGAAATGCTTGAAAAAAACCAAACAAACACGTAAATTGAAAAAAATAGTGTGCATTATTTATGAAATGACCCTCGTATTTCTAAATGTTTAATACCATTCTTCAGTTAAATGCTTTATATTGATTTCAAGCTAAAACTGCTCCTTGAACCTAAATACTAGCAGAAACCTGAAAACTAATAACTTAACATAAAAGTTTATTTGTATACGGCAAAACCTTGCAGTTCAATGTGGTTAACAATAAGAGAAACTGTACAAACACAGTGATGTATAAAATTAAAAAAAGTCTTAAGCAATTTCCTAAAATGTTGATATGAAATAGAACTGGTTATCAAAATACTAAGGGTTAGATTCACTAAGCTCACCGATCGTGTCCCAACCTTCTCCGACCTCTGAGCCTTCTCCAATCTCGACCCGATTCACCCGATCCAATCCGCACATGCACCCGATCCAATCCGCACATGCCGGAAGTCATTTTTTCAATGGCTAAATAGGAAGCTATCTGAATTCATTTGGAACAAGAAAAAACCTCGAATTGCTCTCGCCAAGCTGAAAGCCTCTAAGATTAATGGTGGTCTTAATTTTCCGGATTTTTATCATTATTATATTGCTTCACTAGCTAAATATGGTGCTTACTGGCTCACTGACTCCCTATTCCAAGATCCTCCTGCCTGGTTTGAAATGGAGAGCTTTTTATGCATGCCTTTACACACCTCCTGCCTACTAACAGTGTCAATACCCAGACACTTGAGAAGGTACTCTTTGCTGAGTTCAACGCAACATGCTCTTCATCTTCTAGATAAATTGGCTGAGATCTCAGTTTATGATAGTCCACTCATGTCCCTTTGGAATAACTTTAACATTCAAAACCATGGCAAATCCCTTTCATGGAAAAGATGGCAGTGGGCGGGTCTATGGTTTGCCCATCAATTGTCTACTCCAAATCTGTCTGTTCCTTTTGATATTATTTGCTCTACATATTCGCTGCCTCCTTCTGTTTATTCACAATGGCTCTCACTCATTGAAACACTGTCTTCTATGCATATACGTTTTGACTTCATGACTTCCACTCATACTATTCGTCATTGGTCTTTTGTGACTGCTCTCATGCACATTCTGAAAAACTGGAAATCATCTTCGTTATTAGACTATACTTTTTGGTGGAACTCTCTGTGTATGTACCATAGATTTGAATCATATGCATATGAGAAAAAAATTACATCCAGAACCCTCACGAACTTGAAGTTTAACAAATCACCTTGGTCATTCCTAGATACCTATGTACGTTCTGCTTCGTAGACACTCCTGTCTTCCTTTTCTTTAGTTTCCTTTTCTTTATTTTTCTTTCATCTTTCTCCCTTTTTTCTGTTGTTCTCCCTCACTTTCTTCTTATATTCTCTTCACATGCAGTTCTAATAGTAGGAACCTTTCTCACTGTTATGTTCCTCTATAGTTAAATATAGATTTATATGCTCTTTATACAGAAAGCTTTATTTTGACTTCATGTATTTGAACTGCTTCCTGTATTTTCTAAAAATACTTAATAAAAAACTATTGAACTCAAAAAAAAGGAAGGCAGTGATTCACTAAACAGAAGGAACACCGATTGGGCTTTCCGATCAGAAAAGAAGTGACTGCTGAGGACCAGTCGCTCATGTCCTTGCCGACTGTCTTGCTCTCTGCCGCCCTGAAATCCCAGCCCTGAAGCCCTGAAATAACAGTATCAAAAATAAAAAAACATCAAAATAAAACTTTTCCTTTGTGCAAAAAGCGCCCCGCTCTCTGCTGCCCTGCCTCTCTTTGAGCCTGTGCTTTTAACCTGTGGGTTTAAAGCAGGGCTTCACTTTGGCATGTTCTGACATGTTCTGTTTTGTTCCAGTCTGGATTCTCATGGGACCAGTGTTTTGACCTGAAATGGAGAGCAAGTGTGGATCGCATCTCCAGGTAGAGAGGATGGTCTGCTCATGTACCTGAATCGCTCTGCGCAATTCGTGGGGTCAATAAGAGGCATGCGTCCAATCACTTCATTTTCATGAGGACGCTGTAGTGAATCAATCGCTAGCCGAGACTTGGCCACAGATTGCCCACAGATCGCAAAGTTCGGTGCACTTTAGTGAATCTAGGCCTAAACTCCTTGTCTCAAATCGCAGCCTTAAAACCAAAGTCTATGAAAATATCTCTTATGTGAACAATCCTTTACAAAAGGAAAATAAAATAAAATAAGATTTCGTAGTGGACATCTAGAATTTACAAACCTAAAATAACTAATCTAATATGCAAAGAGAGATAAGTTCGGTAACATGGCAGTGCAAACTGCTCAGAAAGCACTATATACAGAGCAAGGAGCTCTTAACAGCAGTGGCAAACATATTATGATAAATCTCTCTCTGATGTAGATTTTAAGAATGATAAATTATATACTGTACTTCTATAAAAAATTTCTTCAGTGTCTCTGTCTCACAAGTGTCTCTATGATTTTACCATTAGCCCCATAAATCACAATATGTGTGGACTATCAAAATTACTTAGCTAAACTTCTTATGAAAATCATTGTTGGCCTCTCTCAATCCGATGAAGTGCCCAGTTTCGATTCTGCATCAGGGACTCTCCACGGCTCCAGCAAATTCTGTTTCCCATGTTATCTACAAAATAAATTCTTAAATTCAAGTAAGGGCTGAGCCTTGTATTTATTTGAGCATGGCTTTGTAAGCAGATCTGATTTATTTTGGGGATCTCAGTTTGGCAGACTTCAGAGACTGACAAGGGCTATGTACTACATGCAGTTCCAGCTTCTAGTTGCTATTGGTAGCTGTGGTGTACAGTGGTTTCTGTGGTTTTTAGATAAAAGTTTTCATTTGAAATTATTGGGTTGTGGCAGCTAGCGGCCACAACAGGAAGTTATGGTTATTGACAGCTTAGCTAGAGAAAGATATGGGGACAAAGTTTGTCTCCACCCTTACCCTGTCCCTGTGGACTTTGTCCCCATCTGCAAAAGACTTGAGCACTTATGATTTTATATTTAATCTTTTTATTAAAGTATAAAAAGGGACAATATTATGTATAGTTGTTTGTAAATCACAAATAGAGCAGGACCCGGCAGAGAGGAAGGCCTGAAGCCAACAAGAGCTGCGAGTTGTGAATGCTGCACTGTCGACTGGGGAGGGTGATAAAGACAGATTGGGGGGGAGAGAATTGCTGCACCAACTGGGGCGAGGAAGGGAGAAGAAAGGAGAGGGAGGGAAAGAAAGGAAGAGAAGGAGATGCCAGACCATGGAGGGGGAGGGAGAGATGCTAGCGCATGGAGGGAAGGGAGGAGACGGGTGCTAGACTAAGGGGACAGGAAGGAGAGAGGGAAAGGAAGGAGAGGATATGCCAGAGCATGGAGGGAAGGGGACAAGAGATGCCAAACCAAGAAGGAAGGAGAGAGGGAAAGGAGCGTGGAGGGGGGAGGGAGAGATGGAAGGAGAGGATAGAGATGCCAAGGCATGGGTGGAGAGAAGAGAAAGAAACAGATGCCTGATCAAGGGGAAAAGAAGGAGAGAAGATGCCAGAGCATGGAGGGGGAAGGGAGAGATGGAAGGGAAGGAGAGAATAGAGATGGCAGGGCATGGAGTGGGGTGGGGTGAGATGGAAGGAAGGAAAGGAGAAGAGACAGATGCCAGACCAGGGAAAGGAAGGAGGAGAGAGAGGGGGAAGAGGACAGAGAGATGCCAGACCACAAAGAGGGAGAAGGGAAGGAAGGGAGAGTGATGCCAGACTTTGGGAAGGAGAGGAGAAAGATGTCAGACCACCAGAGTGGGAGAAAGAGGGAGGAGATGCTGCACAGAGATGGAGAAGAAGGGGAGAGAGAGGGAGGAAATGATGCACTGGAATGGGAGGGGTGGGGAAGGGAAGAGGTGGAAAAATGCTGTTTGAAGGGAATAGGGAAGAAGAAATAGAGGAAAGATGGTACATATGGATGGAGGGAAGGAGAAGAGCAGAGAGAGGGAAGAGATGGTGCATGTGGATAGATGGGAAGGGAAGACATGGAACAGTAGATAGAACTGAGAAGGAAACAGAAAAATTGAAGAAAGTTGAATGTTAAAAGTCAATGCCGAAGATGGATGTAGGGCCGAAAATGAAGGAGAGAAAACCAGCTGTCTCTCAACAGCTCACACAGCCCATGTCACCTTGCATATAGCATGTAAGGTGACATGGGCTATGTGAACTGTTGGGATACAGCTTTGCTATTACAAACACTTTATGGTTTCTCTGATTCTTTGAGGACGATATTGTGAAATGAGCTCATCAGAATGAGTCTAAAACAAGTTGCCTGACATTAAGATAAGTGTTTTTTACATTTCTAATATTATTTATATATTATCAATGCAAGTTTGCACAGCATGATTTTTGCACAGTAATTAAGGGTGGTGGAGGATGGCCAGTGATTGAAATTGATGTCCACATTAGCTGAATGGCCAGTGGGCTGGCATGTGAAAATGGACACATGATCTGAGGCTTTCCTTCTTCCACAAGAGATAATTGACATATTTTTCCAGTCTTACATCTATATTTTTATGATTTTGTTTTGATCTTTGTAACCTTTGGTTGTTAATTTTTTGATTCTTATTTTCAAACAAATTATTAGCCAGGTCCACACATGAAAAACTTCATCTTCTTGTTTGTTCATAATCTGGAAAAGAAAAAACAAGCTTTCCTGCTTTTATCAGGTCCTAAATGATTTCTCAGTTTGGAATAAATGAGTCCAAAGGAAGAATATTCTTTTTGCATCAGCAGAAGTAGCTACTGCTGTTAAAAATGAAATTGTTATCCCAGAACAAGCAGGCAGCATATACTCACAGATTGGTGACATCATCCACGGAGTCCCAGTACGGACAGTGCAAAAGTGTACTATCACTTTAACTTCTTTAGAAGTCTTGAGACTGCCCGTACCGCACATGTGTGAGTGCCTTCCTGCCTAATGTCGGCTTGTATTGGCTGAGCTAAGACGTTGGACTCTTTCCAAGTACGAGTGTTTTATTTATTTTTTTCAGTTTTCCCGTTGTTTAAATTTGTTTTCTTAATTTAATTTAATTTCAAGTATTTTCCATCCTAAATTTTTCATTTCTTGTTTTTGAAATGTCACTGCCTTTGGGTCCTTCTTCGCCTTTTTTTCAGGCTGGCAGCATAGTCGTTTTCAGACTCTCCATCACTCTCCATCTGGTACGATTGAGTCCTTTGATTTTGCTGTGGCTATTTTTCCATCAGCGGGTTCTTTCAGCGGGTTCAAGAAATGTACTCGGTGCAATAGGGACATCTCCATCACTGACCCGCCTCGACGTTGACATCGACATTGGCACTCCGCTTGATATTAGCTCCGATGGTACCATCAGCTTCTTTACCTACTAAAAATGCTAAGAAGTGTTCTAATACTTATCCCTCTACACATACTTCGATGTCTTCTCAAGCATTGAGTTAAGTCAATGCACGGCAAATGTCAGTGTAAGAAGTCAAGATTTCCTTCGCTGGAGTTAGTGTCTCCTCAGAGGCGTGCCTCTTCATCGAGGTCACTAACGCCTTGACTCACTGCAGCACTGGCTGTACTGACAACGTTTGCGGTACCAGTACAGTCCTTACAGGAACAAATTAAAAGAGCTACTTCATAGGGAACTGGCACTTATGCTGCAAGCGCAACCAGCCCCTGTTACTCCCTCTGCTCCTATGGTACCGACTCAACCTGAGCAGTGCTCCATGAGGGACTCCTGTACCAAACCTATTTCAACTCAGAGGCATCATACTAATCACACTCATTCACCTCCACACTATCGTACTACTTCTCACTCCACATCTGATCAGCACTGGAACACAGATAGAAGTTCCTCCTGGCACCAGAGTCACAGGTCTTGTCATAGACATCATTTGGAATCTAAATACTACTGCTCAAGACATATCTCACCTCTCAAGAGGACCAACTTCGATTCAGATCCATCTTACTCTGATTCAGAACTCTCTGACCCAGCGTCCTATGGTATTTCTTCAGATCCCTCCCCTCCACCACTTAGAAGAAGGTTTCTGCCAGAAAGTCTATCATCCACAAGATTTATTCATCAGATGGGACAAGCTGAACCCAGTTAAAATGGAATCTGAATCTGAGCCGAGAGCTGAGTTGTTTGATGCCTTGGACTTTGAGCAAATCCTTAAAGATTGCTTGAAATTTCTATTTCACAACTTATTGAGAGATTCTATGTTTAGAAACTGGGAAACACCTCTCCTTATTCTGGTTGCACCAAGAAAATTAGACTCCCTCTAAAGAATCCAGGCATGTCTAGGGTTTGACCTCAATTACAGCTCCCTTTGGTTGAGTCTGCAGTCAAAAAATAATTTAGGGAACATCGCTGGCTGCAAGAAAACACAAGACTCTGAGGGCAATACTCTGTAGCCAAGAGGTAGCCTGCTTTGCAGGGCACTTGCTTGGCCAATTTGGGAGCTCAGGGACTGTTCCATTGGGAGTAAGGTTTGCTCCAGGTTTTGTCTGCAGAGAGCTTGAGTTCAGGCTAAATGGACCCCATGGTGGTTTTTCACCAGGATTGGTTGCTGTCCCTCCCCCTCCCCCCTGACTTTGCATGCAAGTTCTGGTGGTAGATTGAGGTCTCAGTCTGGCTGGTAGGACTGAGAAGCAGTCTGAAGAAGCAAGCTAGCCAGGTTTACAGGCTTGTTTGAGGCAGAAGTTCTCTGACTGTAGTTTCAGTGTAAGCAGCTCCTAGCACCTGCATGGCACAGTGAGTACAGGCTGTAATAGCCTATGAGATAAATAGAGGAGTCTCTAAAAGTAGTTTTGGAAGGTTTCTGGGGCTAGGGACAGGATCCCCCCACCTTTAAAATTCTATTACCTGAATTTTTTTGTCCCCTTATTTAGCTTCCACAATCCGTTTTTGGCACTAAAATCGCTGCCGCAGCATCCTCTATTCTCTCTGGTGGTAAGGGGTCCCAGATAACTTGAGTTCCAGGTCAGAAATCCTGGCTGGATCTGAGAAATGGTGAAAGTGCGTTCCCGGTGAAGCACAGCTGCTGCTAGACATCAGAGTGGAACACAGGAGCACCTGCAAGTGCCCTCTGGGCAATCCTGGTTCAGCTTTTGCTCCAGAATTTATAGGTATGAAGCGTACTTAAATTACATTGGTCGTAGGCACTCCTTGGGAGTCGTGGTAGTGGTAGCACCAGGGGTTCTCCCCCATAAGTGCACAGTTTCCCCACAGCAGAGCCATGCGTAAGATATGGGGGGCACAGTCAGAAGAGGACTGGGATGAAATGAATTCCTTATCTACAAATGCCTTTACTTTTCCAGTCTGGTACTAGGAGATTCTGCATCATGCCTGGGAGAGCCAGATTCCAACCAGGTGGCAGCCCTAAATCTCAGAGAGAACATAACTATGCACAGGCTGTTTAAGTCCACAGCTTTTTTTGGATACTATTACTGAATCTTTCCAGAATTAAACTAGTCTCCACAGACCTCTACTACTGAGTGTTTGCTTATGAGCAGTACTTAGACTCAGACCACAAGCTTTCACTCTCATCCGGACATTACTAAGATGCTGAAAATATGTATAATTACAGGGCAGAAAAGACCTCAGGCACCCCTCAATTGTGGTGTCTCATTACTCTTGTACTACTTGCATGAGGTAAATTTAATCATAGAATAAAATAACCCCTGAAAATTCTTTGAATACAAATTTTCTGGTAGGAATAAAATTAGGCACTTACATTACTACTACTATTAATTATTTCTATAGTCTACCAGACGTACGCAGCGCTGTACATAGTCACATAGAAGACAGTCCCTGCTCAAAAGAGCTTACAATCTAAACAGGCAAGACAGACAAGCATGATGCCATGGATACAGTTAAGGGAAAGGCTAATCTGCTGGCTGGGTTGGTGGGAAGTGGGGAGTAGGGTTATGGATTGAATGCTATATCAAAAAGGTGGGTTTTTGTCTGCTTTTAAACAAGGTAAGGGAAGGGGATTGGCGAACAAACTTACATAATTTATTCCGGGCATAGGGGGCAGCTAGATGAAAGGAACAAAGTCTGGAATTGGCAATGGAGAAGGGTACACAGCAGTTTATCTGAGGAATGGAGTTCTCTGGGAGGTGTATAAGGAGAGAGAAGAGAGGAGAGATATTGAGGGGCAGCAGAATGAATACACTTGTAGGTAAGCAATAGGAGCTTGAACTGTATGCAAAAGTGGGTAGGGAGCCAGTGAGGTGATTTAAGGAGAGGGATGACTTGAGTGAAGCAAGGTTGGTAGAAGAAGAATCATGCGTTTTGCACAGATTGCAGAGGGGAGAGACGTCAAAATTCCAATGGAGACCTATTTCACTATCTCTTTCATCAGGGGATCCGAAGGAACAAATCTTCTAACTTAGTGCCATAAATCAAGTAAACATTGACAATCTTTATTATTTTTGATGGTAACCAAAAACACCACATCCTAGTGGAAGGGGAAAGGGTTGTGAAAGAGGCACACAATAGAAAGGTTGAGCAACTCCTCAAGTAAACCTTCCTGTCATGGGGATTCATCAGGGGAGGGGGTGGGGGGGTCATGCATTTAATATACCTCTTTTCTGTGGTATAGCTTATATGGGTGTGGGATTATTAAGTGTACCCATTCAGCATGGCTGTTTCATTGCTGTCGAACACTTACCTTGCTGAAGCTGCCGTTCCATCGAACAAATATTGTGGTAAAAGAGGGGGTTTATCAAGGAAGGCTTGCATCCCTCACCCCTTACTGGTACTCAAGTCCCAATTGGACAGGTGAAAGAGGGCTGTTGGGGGCAGGCCTCATTGCCCGTCCCCTCCCCAAACTGGTGCTTCAGACCCGATTGCTTCAAGGTTTGAAAGGGGGAGAATGCTCCCCCGAGGGGGGGGGAGGGAGAATGTTCTTCTCGCCACCCACTGGTGCTTCAATAAAGTTATCTGAGATAGAATGGGGACAGCATCTATCAAAATCTTCAGCACTTCAGGTTAGCTGGGTGGTGGCTGACTCAGCGCGATGGGGCCAACTCGGGCCAGCATCTGTCAGACTCCTTTCAAGCCACCCATTCAGTTGAGCTGGGTGGGGGTCAACTTAGGGCTTTGAAATGGCCTGCTTTTAAAGGGCTGAGATGAAACGGCTCTGCTGAACTAGCTGCACTGAAATGGTTCTGCTGAATTGTCCCATTCCAAACTTAAATACAGGCAATTTCTCTTTCCTTTGTGGGCTCACGATAGAAGATGGCGATCTCCATGATGTTCTTATATTCCTATAATAGAAATACAGAATTTCTGGAGCATAGGCTGATGATAGCAGAAATACAGGAAGCAGATCTACAGCAGAGAAACGTAATCTGCTTAAATCTGTGTAAAGATATGGTCAATAGAATTCAGTACTATTGCATCCTGCATTCTCAGCACAGCTGCCCTACAGTGATAAGGCAGTGATGCTCTGTTCTTGCTGACCTTGTATCCAGAGAAGTGCTATCCTATGAACTGCTAAAGAAAGAGCATTTCCTGTGATGTGCTGCTAGTGTGGACTGATTGAGTGGGGAAGAATGAAAGCTCAGACTATGACACACAATGTGAGTCTACCCAAACAGGATTTCCTTTGCTGGAAGGGAAGCTCAGAGGAAACTACATTATTCTATACCTCCCTTTAATTCATTCAGAAATTCATATTTCATTTGGGCCATTTCTCAAACTTATTACACTGGTTAAATGCTGATCAAGTAAAACTATCAAGTGCTGCAATGGCCTGCTTCTTGTGTTTAAGAACAAAGCTGAACAGTTTATTTTAAATATCTTTCAGGCTGTTTATAAAACTATATTATTTGCAGTTGTAGATTAGACATATTTATAGGGAGAATCTCTAAAGTGATTATGTAGAAAATATTGGCTTCATTCCTTAAAGTTAGGATAATGCTATGTCTATATAAACAATATTAGAGATAGCAATAGAGACTATGGATCTCAAGTGTCCGCGGTTATTTCCATTAGAACCAGTCTTGGTTAATAACCTACATGCGGGCTGTCATCAGTCCAAATGTCTCTTTTTTTTAAATTCTTTATTATGATTATTCATTACAATAATAACAAATATTCATGAATATTCACAAAAAACTCTGTATATAAAATACATTGAAACATATATATGAAAATAAATCAACTGGATCTAGTCCACATTTAAATGGTCGCTAGAACTTAAACTAGGAAATCAGCTCTTACATATTTTACCAATACGGACAGGCTAAATTGGCTTACTTTATATTTCATTCATCTTCCTTCCGATTGAAAATAACAATAACAGAAATTAAACATTTAATACAGGTTTCTCCTTTAATAAAATCTTCTAGCTGGATCGGTTCAAAAAACACATATTTATCACTTCCATACGATATAAGGCATTTGCATGGAAATGTTAAAAAGAAAGTAGCTCCAACTGCCAAAGCTTTAGGCTTTAGCTGAAGAAATTGCTTTCTTTTAAGCTGTGTATGTCTTGAGACATCCAGAAAAATTATCACTCTTTGACCACTGAACAGATCTTGTTTTTTAAGAAAATATAATTTCAAAACAGCTTGTTTTTCAAGTTCCGTCTTAAAAGCCACCAACAAAGTAGCTCGTTTACTGATTGTATCCTTAGAAGATTCAAGAAACTGTGATACATTCAAACTGTCGGGTGAAACTAATTGGTCCATACCACCTTCTTCAGCTGTCTCCTTAGAAACTCTTGGAATGTAGTAGAGCTTATCAACTTCAAAGGTATCCACTTTAGTATAATGCAATATTTCCCTCAAATACATTTTTAAGAGTTCTATGGGAGAGAGATAATATAGGAAAATTTAAAAAACAAAGGTTTTTAGATCTAATAAAGTTTTCCAGTTTCTCTAATTTAGCATGTATTATCACACCATCTTTAATATTAGAGGCAGCATTAACCTGTAAAGTATTAACCACTTGATCTAATTTCTCCAGGTTTTTTTTGCTGTTTCTTCAGATTTAACTTCATACTTATTAATTTTAACAGTAACATCTGATGAAAATTGACATAAATTTGACACAGTTTTTTGTAAGGATGACTCTATTCTATTAACAACTATCCATACATCGTTTAGAGTGATCACTTGATCTCTAGGTTGAACGTCTGGATCCATCACCGTACTCATTTGTACAGGGATCAACCTTTTAGTTCCCCCCTCATAGGTTGACCTTGAACCTCCAGTCCAGAAACTGTAAAAGGTTGTAGGGGCGAGACTACTCCCTCAACCTGAAGGGAAGAGTCTACTGCCCCTAAAGAAAGTAGTGGTTGAGGAGGTGGTGAAGGTTCCCTAGAGGATATAGAAGCAGCTTGAATATCTAATGTTACCTGCTCTTCTACATGAAGCAAGACAGGAGTCACTAGATGACGATCCATTGGACCCGTCGAAGTAGATGGAATTACTTTAGCCTTCCTCTTGCCCATCATAGAAGGATTCGATATAACTGCTTAATACTCCTCATGGGCTCCGAAGGGGCAAAACATACCCCTTTAGCCACACCCCTTCAGCTCGTGACCCGGGGCTCGTGACCGCGGGCCGCATACCGCGGCCCTCTGACGATTTAACAAGGCCGGCAAGGACCCTCTCAGCTGGCTGGAAAGGATGGCTGCGGGACTGCCTGTCCCTGTGGAGCAGTGCAAAGCAGCACTAGCAGCCCAAATGTCTCTTTTTAATGTTTTTTAATTTTTAAATTTTATTTTATGTAGAAACTTTTACTATTATTATTATTTTCTATTCTTTAGATGCAATTATCTCTATGCACCTATAAGTATGGCTTTGTATGGACCATGCATGTATATATATTTTTTTTCACCCTTATTTAAGATTTTGTCAATAGTACTTAGCTTGGGTGTAGTTTTCTACCCGGCTATCTGGAAGTAATACGACGGAAGATCTTCGTTTCGCTCTGACTCTATTAACAAGAGCTTCTTCAGGAAATAGACATTTTGCGATTGCAGTTACTCCCATTTAATGCACCTCGGCATGTTCAAGCCATTAAGGGAGCCTTACCTTGCACTTGAAAAAACGAAGGTATAAGTTCATACCTTAAAAGCCATGTATTTTTAGTTGTAATGTACAAGTCCATTTTCTATTTATCAATCTATTAACTTGCCAGTAATTACTCATGTACCATTAGTGAATTAACATTTTAGTTGGGATGGACAATGACTAACTGTAAGCAAAGCATCGAGGATATAATAAAGAACTTATTATAAAAACCACCTCAGTAAATGACTATGGACCAACATGAGTCTGTGTTTTAACGGACCACTGTCTGCCTCAAGGGGCATAAAATATTAAATCAATACAATGAGTTCTTCTGCTTAATAATAATAATAATTTTATTCTTACATACCGCCAAAGCCATAATAGTTCAAGGCGGTTTACAACAAGAAGTGCTGGACAATCAGGGAATAAAACACAATATAAAATCATCAGTACGTACATACAGTGTAAAAGCTAAACAGTAAATCCTTAACTTACAAATTGATTAAATAATTTTGTTTTTACTAATATTCTAAACTTAAAGTAGGATGAGTAATGCATGATGATATTACCCAACTATTCATTTAATTTAACTGCCTGGAAAGCAAGAGTTTCATCCAAGAATCTTTTATATCGACAGGCTTTTATTGTAGGATAAGTGAACATATGAATTCTACGAGATGGCCTGTTAGAACAGTTCAGTTTAAACTGAGAGACCAGATATGTAGGGGCCAACTGAAATATTGATTTAAAACAGAGACAAGAGAATTTGAACAGAACTCTTGCCTCCAGGAGCAACCAGTGTAATTTTTGATAGTAGGGACTTGTATGTTCCCATTTTTTCAAACCAATCTAACAGCCGAGTTTTGAATAACTCGAAGTCGTTATAATAATCAAGTATGCTTAGGCATAGTGAGATATTTAAGTTGGAACCTGTTGTTTTGAGGCCAGATTTGAAGTATTTATCAAATGCTATCACTTCAGTAGAACTTTTTCATCACATTGATTTTAAGATTTTACAACCCCTGAGGCAGGCAGTGATCTGCCAAAACAAGGCCCATGTTGGGTCCATTTCATCCTGTACTGAAGTGGTCTGTAGTCTGTTATTGAGAAAGACATGGAGGAAGCCACTGCTTGCCCTGGATTGGTAGTGTGGAATATTGCTACTCCTTGGGTTTTGGCCAGGTACTAGGGACCTGGATTGGCCTCTGTGAGAATGGGCTACTGGCTTGATGGACCAATGGTCTGACCAAATAAAGCTATTTACTGTATATTCTCGGTGCTTTGTTTATGATTGGTCATTGTCCATCCCTATTCTTCTTTTGGTTGTGTCTACTCAGGGAATTTTTTTCTGGATCCTTTATGGCCAGAACTTTTTAATTGCCATATTTATTTATGGTTAACTATTGAACATCAAATTGGGTAGATTAAAATCATTGTTAGGGCAGGAAAGCAGTTCAGAGGTTGATTTTAATTTTTTTTAAATGAAACATATAAAATTCTCTTTATGGATTAGCTTGTACACCTTCTCTTGTGACTGTTTGTATAAGTTCAGTTATAGTTGGAGCCAAAATAGTCACAAACCCTGTAAATGGGCTTATAAATATAGTGCTGCTACCTTACCCCCCTCCCCCCAAGACTTCCATGTTAACCCACAACTGACAACAACATTTACGGGCCCTACCATAATCTCCTGCTTGGGCTGTTTCTTAGTCTGAAAGTCTGTGCAGATATTCAGGCTCTGTGAGCACAAACTGATTTGTAGACCCTTTCTGTCACTGTTGCTGCCACTTCTCTGTTTTGAAAGAATCATGTACAGGAGGAGAAGGAGGTTCTATTGATTGCTGTACAGGATACTGTTAATTTTTACATGTTAAATGGGGTTATGGCAGCTTAGTATGTCTTCTGATTTCATCAGTGTATATTGATATCCCCTATCTACCTCTCGCATCATTTTGAATTTCCAGGCATCCCTTGCACACGTAATGTCTATTTGTTCACCTTCCCCTCCCCGAAGGGCTGTATCTACAAGAAATTCCTTGATAGATCACTGTCATTTCAAGCAGGCAAATGGAATAAATGTCTAACCACCCTCATTTCCAACTCACCCTCCTACCAATCCTTCAGGAAATCAATAAAAACCTATCTCTTTGACAAATTCCTCTAACTCCTTCCTACATTGTAACGTCTCTGAAACACTTCTGGATATACCTATCTACTCCTGACTTACCAGTGTAATTTGAAATTTTCTCTGTTACATCACTGTCTGTGTACAGTCTCTTCCTCTGTAAACCGCTCTGAACTGCTTGTGGTATTGCAGTATACAAAAATAAAGTTATTATTATGATTATTATTATTATTATCTTGCTATATTACTGCCCACCTGGTGTACTGGCTAATATGTTGTCATTGTTAGAGCTGCTGATTGAGAATAAGATAGACTGCATGCACGATTCTGTTGGGAGATTTTAACAAGTAGATTGTTGTGAGACCGATGTACGAATAGCAACGTGTTTGCATGCGCTTGAGGGTGTGGGTTGGTATCGGATTGTTTCCTCTCAAACTCACAAGGCGGGTCATATTTTGGATCTGTGCTTTGTGAGTTTGCAGTTAAGTCAGAGGTCTCTGATGTTGTTAGAAACCCGTATCCTGTCTCATGTTCTGATCGCTACATTCTCTTATTTAGTTTTCTGGTTACAGATTCAGGTATAAAGCAGAAGGAGGTTGCCTCTTTTCTTTATAGAGAAGAAGTTGATATGACACAACTGAAGTCTAAATGGCTTCTGCTATTAGACACCCTTCCACAATTAGAAATTGGTGAGTTGGTTGAATGTTGGTATAATTCATTGTTGTCCTCCCTAGATGACATTGTTCCTCTGAAGGAGAGATGTTGCAGGTGTAAGCAGGTTGCGCCTTGGTCTTCCGAGGCAATTCATACATCTAAGCAAGAGTTGCGTAGGCTAGAAAGTAAATGGCATAAGAATCCGGATAGTGTATTATTGTCAGCATATCACAAATCCCTTAAGGCTTATAAAGATGTGACTTTAGATGCTTATAAGGAGTATTTAAATCATAAAATTGGGTTCGCCACTAATTCATTGCGGGAGCCATTTAAAGTTGTTAGGAAGCTTACTGTGGCTCCATTGAAAAATGATGACTGTGCATTCTCTAGTCAAATTTTTTTTTACAGTTTTTTACCTCTAAGGTTCAGAAAATCTCACTAGAATTTTGTAATACACAACTTACTCAGAATGCTGCTGCATGCATATTACCCCAATCTTGAGGAAACTACATTGGTTACATATTAGTGTGCATATTGAATTTAAGGTTCTCTGTGTAATCTTTAGGTTACTGTATGATGATTGCCTAATGGCTTTGCAATTATTGTTACATGTTCATAAGCCAACACATAATTTACGGTCCATGGATGGGATGTGTTGGGATGTGTTTGGATGTGCCTCCTTTGAGTGCGGTGTGAGGTTATCTGGGCATCGTAAAACCGTGTTAACAATACAGGGGCCAATTTGTTGGAATATGTTGCCTTTGGAAATAAGACAAGCTTCAAGTGTTTTACAGTTTAGGAAAATGTTAAAAACTGTATTGTTCGAATGGACATTGGCAATATGAGCTCGAGTCTTTAGATTTCTTTCTGGTTGGAGTCTGTGGGAGGATCTAATATTTATGGCTTGTAATGAAGCACAGTGATTTGAAGTCCTGTTTTTATTTGCATTTTTTGTGATTTTGGCGAATTTTAAAAGCTAGAATATTGTTGTTTTGTAGTAAATTGTATTTTAAATGTTTTTCTCATTATATTGATTTGTTTTGATTGTATGTTCTTTATGTCTATCATTGTAATTTTATTATGCATATTATGTTGTTACCTGAATAAAATTGTTGGATATATGGGCTACAAATTTTTAAATAAATAAAAGGGAGTTCTGTCTTAAACTAGATCTTGCATGTTTCTGTTTTGCTTAACTTAATTTACGATTGCTATACTGGCAATTACAATTAAAGTGGTTTATATGTTTATTAGTATTTATATAGCGCTCTTTGTTATAACATCAGGGCGGTGTACATCAATTAAAAAGGAAAAGAATGCCAATGAATATAATACAGGTGTAAAGAAAAGAAATATTTTAGACACTTATTTTGTACCTGGGGCAATGAAGTGTTAAGTGAGTCCCAGAGTCAGAAGGAGCTGGAGTGGGAATCAAATTTATAATCTCAAGGTGCTGAGACAGCTGCTCTATCTATGGCCACTCCACTTTGCTTTGTCTAGACCAGTGGTAGGCAAACTCATTAATCCAAAGAGCCAAAGATCAGCAGCACAACGATTAAGATTTCTTTTGAGAGCCATACCCCGCGCCCGCTTGCGATACGACGGCTACGTCAACCCGACTGACACCCCGCTCGCCTGCACGTAGTTGAAATCGATTCGTGGCAGAGCCTAGAAAATGACACGGGGAAAAAATTTGTCTCTGTCCCCGCAAACCATCTGATCCCATCCACACAAGCCTCGAATAGTTTTATACTGAACTTATTATATCAAAGTATAAAAAGAAACAATATTCTGTACAATTGTCAGATTATAAATCAGTGTTTTCTCCTCACTCTCTCTTCCCCGTTTCCCTTTAGCATCCTCAGCCCACTCTCTCTCCATTTCCTTTCAGCGCACGCACATAAAAATAATCACGCAATTTTATATCATTTTCATTCTATTCATTCATAGAAATTAAACTCTAAATAATGCCAATCACATAACAAAACATGATTTTACAAAAATAATTTCCTGCACAGTCAAGCCTGCAAGGATTACTAAATGTCTTTCAGCAGCTCCCCTCCCTCCCCCTTACCTTCGTGGCCAAGTCAAAATGATCTACCAACAATAAAATTTTGAAAAACACAAAGCACACTGTACGCAGAGAAAATGTTAACTGTCATTTGTATTCTGCGGGTTTTCAAAGAGGTCAAGGCAGATGACTTTATGCAATGTCACCTCCGTAACAACTATACAAAAATAGACAAATATATCCCTCCCTTTTTACTAAACTGCGATAGCGGTTTTTAGCGCAGGGAGCTGCACTGAATGCCCTGTGCTGCTCTCGATGCTCATAGGCTCCCTGCACTAAAAACCGCTATTACGGTTTAGTAACAGGGGGCCATAGTGCAAAATATAGACAGAAGATATAAATTCTCAAAACGGACACATTTTGATCACTAAATTGAAAATAAAATCATTTTTCCTACCTTTGTTGTCTGGTAATTTCATCAGTCTCTGGTTGCACTTTATTCTTTTGACTGTGCATCCAATATTTCTTCCCTTCTTTCAGCCTCCTGTATACTTCCTCTCCTCCAGACCTCATTCCCTCCCCAACTTTTTCTTTCATTCACCCTGCCTCCTTCTTTCTTTCTCTCTCCATGCCCCCTTTCTATCTGTCTCCCTATCTTTCTCTTTCCATGCCCCCTTTCTGTCTGTCTCCCTATTTTTCTCTCTCCATGCCCCTTTTTATCTGTCTCCCTATCTTTCTCTCTCCATGCCCCCTTTCTGTCTGTCTCCCTATTTTTCTCTCTCCATGCCCCCTTTCTGTCTGTCTCCCTGTCTTTCTGTCTCCCTTCTTTTTTTCTATCTCCCTGTTCCCCCCTTTCCTTCTTTCTCCCTGCCCTCCCCCAAGCCACTGCCACTGGGGAACAGGCCGCCATCACCGCAAGGGAATAGGCTGCCACCACCGCCGCAGCCATTAGGGAACAGGCCGCTGCCGAGTTCTGAGCTCTCCCTGCTTCCCTTCCCTGTAAAGAGGACACTGAAGCACGGGCCGACCAACTTTCCCCACCCAACGTCAATTCTAATATCATAGAGGAAGTTCCGGGCCAGCCAGGCAGCGATTGGCTGGCCCAGAACTTCCTCTATGATATTAGAATTGACGTTGGGTGGGGAAAGTTGGTCGGCCCGGTGTTTCAGCGTCCTCTTTACGGGGAAGGGAAGCAGGTTGGGCACTCCTGCTCTAGCTAGCTGAGCCGCGACCCGCACTTAATTAGCTAAAGAGCCGCGGTTTGCCGACCACTGGTCTAGACTAATATCCTGTTTCTAACTGTGGCCAATCCAGGCCACAACTATCTGGCAGAATTGCAGAAAATAGTAAAATTTCATACTACTTACTCCTAGGGATAGGAAGTGTTTTTCTCTAGGTCTACCTTAATGGGTTAAGGGCATTACCTCCAGGAATTTGGCTTCATGAACTGTTTTTATCATATTCCCTTACAATGACTTCCAGAGCTTAATTATGTGTTGAGTGAAAAAATATTTTCTCCTGTTTAAAAAAATATATATATATATTACCCAGCGTGTGGTGGACACCTGGAATGCGCTTCCAGAGGATGTAATAGGGCAGAGTACGGTATTGGGATTTAAGAAAGGATTGAACAATTTCCTGCTGGAAAGGGGGATAGAAGGGTATAAATAGAGGATCATTGTACAGGTCCTGGACCTGTTGGGCCGCCCCGTGAGCGGGCTGCTGGGCATGATGGACCTCAGGTCTGACCCAGCAGAGGCATTGCTTATGTTCTTATATTATGTTCTTACTGTTATGGTGAATAAAAATCAATTATTTAGTTTTAAAAGTAAAAAAAAAATTTGATTTGTTTAATTTAAATCTGATTTTTTTTTTTAATGCTTTTTGGAGGAAAACTCTATCTAAGATACATTATAGTCCAAAAGTTATTCATCATGAAATAAGGATTCATTTTTAAATTATGTAGCATGAGACTGTATATTCATGCAATGTTTAAATTTTTTGATAAATGAATTTCATTAATCTATAAGGTCACGGGCAATTTTTCTATCTAGAAGATATGATCACAGTTGCTTGGTTTTGCATTTCTCAAACCTGTGAATTTGTGTCTGCAGAGATAACATAGAAACATGATGGCAGATAAAAACCAAATGACCCATCTAGTCTACACATCTGCAGTAGCCATTATCTCTTCCTCTCTCTGAGAGATCCCATATGCCTATCTCATACCTTCTTGAATTTAGGCACAGTCTCTGTCTCCACCACTTCTTCCGGAAAACTGTTCTAAGCATCTACCACCCTATTTGTAAAAAAAGTATTTCCTTTGATTACTCTGGAGCCTATCATCTCTTAACTTCATCCTGTGCCCTCTTATTCCAGAGCTTCCTTTCAATTGAAAGAGACTCAACTTATGCGCCTTTACACTGGTCACATAGGTATTTAATCGTCTCTATCATTTCTCCCCTCTCTCACCTTTCCTCTAAAGCAGGGGTGTCCAACCTTTTAGCTTCACTGGGCTGCATTGGCCGAAAAAAATGTTTCTGGGGCCGCCAAACGCTGCAGTAAGACACAGGAGGGAGCCGACAAGATGGTAAACACCCAGGGGCAGCAAAGGAAAACATTGCATCACCCTCGACCGGGGCCACACAAAATACTTCACTGGGCCGCAGGTTGGACACCCCTGCTCTAAAGTATGCATATTGAGATCTTTAAGTCTGTCCCTAAATGCCTTATGATGAAGACCACGCACCATTTTAGTAGCTTCCTCTGGACCAACTCCATCCTTTTTATATCTTTTTGAAGGTGCGGTCTCCGGGTTTGTACACAATATTCTAAATGAGGTCTCACCAGAGTCTTATACAGGAGCATCAATACCTCCTTTTTCCTACTGGCCATACCTCTTCCTATGCATCCTAGCATTCTTCTAGCTTTTGCTGTCACCTGTTCAACCTGTTCGGCAACCGTACGATCATCACATACAATCATACCCAAGGCCCGCTCTTCTATTGTACACAAAAGTTCTTCACCGTTCATTTGGGTTTTTGCAGCCCAAATGTATGACCTTGCATTTCTTAGCATTAAAATTTAGCTGCCAAATTTCAGACCATTCTTCAAGCTATGTTATGAAATACTCAGAGTTGAGGAAAAGACCTTAGCCCCATTTTTCCTTTGCAAATCGATGTACACTTCTCCCTCCGTATTCGCTGTGATAGGGGATTAACATGATCCATTAACTTTTTCATATGTTATTTGCTATTTTCTATTAAAAGCCATCGTGAATATGGTGAAACCATGAATAACATGGTGGGAGACCTGGCCTGTTCTGAAGGAGAGGTAAAACACAGTGAAGAAAGTGCTGGAAATCAGCGATTTTCTCTGTAAATGCTTGAAATAAGCGATTTCTCTATGCAAGTTGACGTAATTGGGGGGGAGGAGCCAGCAAGCTAAAAACCGCAAATAATTGAAACCGCAAATGCTGAAACCACGAATACGGAGGGAGAAGTGTACACAGAATCAACTCCATACCTCTTAAGTGCTAATTTATTTATCAGCATAAGGAGCTAAGTGTGAGGAAGGAGGAACAAGTAGTAAAAAGGTGAGTGAAACCTTTTGGGCAGAATACTCCAGAACTCCGGGATCTTTGTGTGTAAAGCCTGAGGTTTATCATATTCTCTTCTTGGAGGAGAGAACCTATAATGGCAGCAGGCCTTAAAAGAGACTCAGTTTGGAAATATTTTATTGAAGTTCCTCTACCTATGGGTAACCAGTCAGGCATGCGTGCAAAATGCAAACACTACAACAAAGAAGTACAAGGCCTGGTGGCTCGATGAAACACAAATGGGAAAAAGCAGTATATACTAATGTTCGAAATACAGGAAACAAGATTCTGTATCTGGAGGCTGTGATGGAAGAGACTGAGTTGGATTTTTGGCAATCACAGAGATGTGGTTCACAAAGAACATGACATGCCTGTATGACAATTCTTAAAAGTGGTATTGTAAGACTCGGAGGTGAAGCAGAGAACTGTGTAGAAGCTGAGAACTGTGTAGACAGTTGAATTGCTTAACAAATATTTCCATTCTATGTTCACAGCTGAAATGCCGTGAACAGGACACAAAAGTCACATGCAAATAGGTATGTTGGACCCTGATCGAGATTCAGAGGATTGTGTTTGTGAGGGGCTAGCTAAATTAAAGGTGGACAAAGCAATGGGCCCAGATGGTGTACATCTGAGGGTACTGAAGGAACTTAGAGAAGTTCTAGTGGCCCAGCTGGCTGACCTTTTCAATGCTTCTCTAGAGTCAGGAATGGTACTGGAGGACTGGAGAAGGGCAGATATGGTCCCTCTCCACAAAAGTGGAAGTAAGGAAGAAATAGGGAACTACAGTCCAGTAAGTCTGACTTCTGTGGTAAATTAATGGAAATGTTTTTAAAAACAGAAAATACTGATGTTTCTGGAATCCAGCGGATTATCGGACCCAAGGCAACGTGGATTCACTAGAGGCAGGTCTTGTCAGACAAATCTGATCAGTTTCTTTGACTAGATGATCAGAGAATTGGATAGAGGGAGTGTGCTAGATGTAAATTTATATTTTAGCAAAGCTTTTGATAGCGTTGCATACAGGCATCTTAATGCATAAACTGAGTGCCCACAGTATGGGCCCCAATGTGACGGACATGTTCAGAAACTGGTTGAGTGGAGGGCGACAGAGGGCAGTGGTCAATGGAGATCATTCTGAGGAAAGGGATGTTACCAGTGGTGTTCCTCAAGGTTCATTTATTTGGCATGTACTTTTTTTACATATTTATAAGCGATATTGCTGAAAGACTGTCAGGTAAGATTCGCCTCTTTGCAGATGATACCAAAATCTGCAATAGAGTAGACACCTCTGATGGTGTGAATAACTTGAGAAAGGACCTAGTGAACTTGAGGAATAGTCTAAAATTTGGCAGCTAAGATTTAATGCTAAGAAATGTATGGTCATTTATTTGGGATGCAAAATCCCAAGGTAATGGTTAGAGTTTAAGGAGTGAAAAATTTGTATACAAAAGAGGAGCAGGACTTGGGTGTGATAGTATATGGCCAAATAGGTTGTAGAGGTGGCGGCGAAAATTAGAAGGATGCTAAGGTGCATAGGGAGAGGTATGGCCAGTAGGAAAAAGGAGATATTGATGTCCCTGTATAATATGCTTATGCCTACTCCCTACTTCCAGAATCCCCGAACCCCTCAGACTTCCCCCGGCAGGAGGAATGCCCACTCCTGCCGGAACCTCCCTCCCCGAACATCTGACCCCTTCCTCCCAATCGGCGACACCATCCTTCAGCTCCAAGCTTTTAGACATGAATTCAAACCAATACAATTACTCCTGGTTTGTACCTTGAAATAGGCTCGTGTATAATTTATATATGAACAAGCAAGTTCAGTAAAGGTAGTCCTTTAATAGAAAAGTTATAAATGTCCAATTATATATCCATGATGTGATTTAAAAATCAACCTTCAAGCAAAAAACTTCTATTTTTGTAAATTTTCACTTTAAAAAGTACTAAAAACACCCATTTTTAAAAATCCATTTTGAAATTTTTTTTATATAAATAAAACACCTGTGTTCACTACTTTTGTGTGGTGCTTTTGCAATAAAACTGGGTAAAGATGCACATATGTATAACATTATTCAGCAGGAAACCTTGCTTGTTTAAAAGTTCCCCTTTCTTTTGGCTTGGCCATTTTGTTCTTCCTGGAGCAACTGAGGATCCCCTCGGGCGTGGGAGAGCACTCTGCCCCTCAACGACGCTCCAGCCACTGAGCCAGTTGGAGGGCTCAGCAGGAAACCTTGCTTGTTTAAAAGTTCCCCTTTCCTTTGGCTCTGCCATTTTGTTCTTCCCGGAGCAACTGAGGATCCCCTCGGGCATGGGAGAGCACTGCGCCCCTCACTGATGCTCCAGCCACTGAGCCAGTTAAAAAGCTCAGCACCTAACAGCATGCAGCCATTCAGCGCACTGTCTAAGGCACATGTCCCAATCACCATCTAAGATGCAAGTCCCAATCACTTGCCACCAACAAACACTTAGAGAAAGATCAACTATCTAACCCCCAGGAAATCACCTACAACCTCACTCCCACCAACCCCCTACCTCCTATCTTTCACTATTGAAAGCTATAACACAAACTATCCTACTGCTCATCTTGCTCCTAATCAACTGGAAGGCTGCAGCAAACATCATCTCCCTAATATTAATTCAACTACAAATAGCCACCCAGCCAGGAGAACCATTACAGACAGAAACATAAATTCCCAGACCTGCATACACCACATCACCATACCAACATGGAGGAGAAGACCAACAAACCCTTCCAGGACTAAACCACACCCCCAACCAAGAGCACTTGTCTACCCAAAAGCAACAAATAGTGCGCAAATAGAATACACTACACCAGTGTTCTTCAACCTTTTTACACCCGTGGACCGGCAGAAAAAAAATAATTATTTTGTGGACCGGCAAACTACTAGGACTAAAATTTAAAAATCCCGTTTCCGCCCCATCTCCGCGAGCTCGGTCCCCACAAATCATCTGATCCCATCCACACAAGCCTCAGTTATGATTTTATATTGAATGTATTTTATTAAAGTATAAAAAGAAACAATATTCTGTAGAATTGTCATTTTATAAATACAAATAATTCAGAGCAAGGATCAACAAAACCCCTGTCTCCCCTCCCCTTCACATATATCCCCTCTACTATCAAGAAAACTGAACAAGCCAAATTATTACAGAATGCTACACAGAAATATCATGCTAACAGAATACTGAAGTAACACATGACAGGAATAGTTTTAGGGGAGTGCAACTAGGGCAACTGCCCCCTGGTCAGAGAGCGCCCTAAGCCAGCTGAAAGCTAAAGAAGCACTGTCTGGGTTTTGCAGTCCCCAGTTATGTCTAACACCAGCTCTAGCAGGATATATATTTCAAATCTGATATATTCTAATCACAAAATAGAAATAAAATTATTTTTTTCTACCTTTTGTCGTCTCTGGTTTCTGCTTTCAATCTTTTTTTCACTCTCTTCCTTCCAGCGTATGCCCTCTCTGTCTCTTCAATCCAGCATCTGCCCCTTCCATCCACTATCTGTCCTCTCCCCCTTCCATATGGTATCTGTCTTCTTTCTATGTCCCTCTCCCCTTTCCATCCAGCTTGTGCCCCTTTCTCCTATTTACATGATTCATTCCAGCTTCACTGCTCTCTTCATTTTTATCTCTCCTACACCAGATCTATCATCGTTGTCCCTCTGCTTATTTTTCTGCTGACCCCTTCCTATCATCAATCTCTCTACTTTCTCATGCCTGTGTCTCCCCTTCCCCTCCTCTAATCTCTCTGCCAGCTGTTTCCTTCCTTTTTTCATTCTCCCTTCCCTCCTCCTCCTGTCCAGCAGTAACTCTCTTCCCTTCCTCCCCTCCCAGCAGCATCTCTCCGTCTCCCTCTCCAGTAGCAGCTGTCCCTTTTTTTTCCTTGCCCAGCAGCTTCCCAGATTCCTTTCCCTCCTCCCCTCCCAGAAGCATCTCTCCTTCTCCCTCTCCAGTAGCAGCTGTACCTTTTTTTCCTTGCCCAGCAGCTTCCCAGATTCCTTTCCCTCCTCCCCTCCCAGAAGCATCTCTCCTTCTTCTCCCTCTCCAGTAGCAGCTGTCCCTTTTTTTATCTTGCCCAGCAGCTTCCCAGATTCCTTTCCCTCCTCCCCTCCCAGAAGCATCTCTCCGTCTCCTTCTCCCTCTCCAGTAGCAGCTGTCCCTTTTTTTATCTTGCCCAGCAGCTTCCCAGATTCCTTTCCCTCCTCCCCTCCCAGAAGCATCTCTCCGTCTCCTTCTCCCTCTCCAGTAGCAGCTGTCCCTTTTTTTCCTAGCCCAGCAGCTTCCCAGATTCCTTTCCCTCCTCCCCTCCCAGAAGCATCTCTCCTTCTTCTCCCTATCCAGTAGCAGCTGTCCCTTTTTTTCCTTGCCCAGCAGCTTCCCAGATTCCTTTCCCTCCTCCCCTCCCAGAAGCATCTCTCCTTCTTCTTCTCCCTGACCAGTAGCAGCTGTCCCTTTTTTTTTATCTTGCCCAGCAGCTTCCCAGATTCCTTTCCCTCCTCCCCTCCCAGAAGCATCTCTCCTTCTTCTCCCTCTCCAGTAGCAGCTGTCCTTTTTTTTCTTGGCCCAGCAGCTTCCCAGATTCCTTTCCCTCCTCCCCTCCCAGAAGCATCTCTCCTTCTTCTCCCTCTCCAGTAGCAGCTGTCCTTTTTTTTCCTGGCCCAGCAGCTTCCCAGATTCCTTTCCCTCCTCCCCTCCCAGAAGCATCTCTCCTTCTTCTTCTCCCTGTCCAGTAGCAGCTGTCCCTTTTTTTATCTTGCCCAGCAGCTTCCCAGATTCCTTTCCCTCCTCCCCTCCCAGAAGCATCTCTCCTTCTTCTCCCTCTCCAGTAGCAGCTGTCCTTTTTTTTCCTGGCCCAGCAGCTTCCCAGATTCCTTTCCCTCCTCCCCTCCCAGAAGCATCTCTCCTTCTTCTCCCTGTCCAGTAGCAGCTGTCCCTTTTTTTATCTTGCCCAGCAGCTTCCCAGATTCCTTTCCCTCCTCCCCTCCCAGAAGCATCTCTCCTTCTTCTCCCTCTCCAGTAGCAGCTGTCCTTTTTTTTCCTGGCCCAGCAGCTTCCCAGATTCCTTTCCCTCCTCCCCTCCCAGATGCATCTCTCCTTCTCCTTCTCCCTCTCCAGTAGCAGCTGTCCCTTTTTTTTCCTGGCCCAGCAGCTTCCCAGATTCCTTTCCCTCCTCCCCTCCCAGATGCATCTCTCCTTCTCCTTCTCCCTCTCCAGTAGCAGCTGTCCCTTTTTTTTCCTGGCCCAGCAGCTTCCCAGATTCCTTTCCCTCCTCCCCTCCCAGAAGCATCTCTCCTTCTTCTCCCTATCCAGTAGCAGCTGTCCCTTTTTTTCCTTGCCCAGCAGCTTCCCAGATTCCTTTCCCTCCTCCCCTCCCAGAAGCATCTCTCCTTCTTCTTCTCCCTGTCCAGTAGCAGCTGTCCCTTTTTTTATCTTGCCCAGCAGCTTCCCAGATTCCTTTCCCTCCTCCCCTCCCAGAAGCATCTCTCCTTCTTCTCCCTCTCCAGTAGCAGCTGTCCTTTTTTTTCCTGGCCCAGCAGCTTCCCAGATTCCTTTCCCTCCTCCCCTCCCAGATGCATCTCTCCTTCTCCTTCTCCCTCTCCAGTAGCAGCTGTCCCTTTTTTTTCCTGGCCCAGCAGCTTCCCAGATTCCTTTCCCTCCTCCCCTCCCAGAAGCATCTCTCCTTCTTCTCCCTATCCAGTAGCAGCTGTCCCCTTTTTTTCCTTGCCCAGCAGCTTCCCAGATTCCTTTCCCTCCTCCCCTCCCAGAAGCATCTCTCCTTCTTCTTCTCCCTGTCCAGTAGCAGCTGTCCCTTTTTTTATCTTGCCCAGCAGCTTCCCAGATTCCTTTCCCTCCTCCCCTCCAAGAAGCATCTCTCCTTCTTCTCCCTCTCCAGTAGCAGCTGTCCCTTTTTTTTCCTGGCCCAGCAGCTTCCCAGATTCCTTTCCCTCCTCCCCTCCCAGAAGCATCTCTCCTTCTCCCTTTCCAGTAGCAGCTGTCCCTTTTTTCCCCTGCCCAGCATCTTCCCAAGACTGATAGTGGTTTTCTCCCCTCCCAGCAGCTCTTCTTACTTCCCAGCGCAGCGATTCACGAAGGCAGCCTCGGGTCCTTTGTTGTGTCGCGCCGCCTCTGAGGAAAGAGGAAGTTGCATCATCAGAGGCAGCCGCGACTCAGCAAAAGCCCCGAGGCTGCCTTCGTGAATCGCTGCGCTGGGAAGTAAAGGAGAGCTGCAGAGAGGGGAGAAAGCCACTGTCGGAGGCTCCCCAATATCTCTCCGGCCCAGCGCACGCTTCCGATGCTGATCTTGTCGGTCCTGCGCGGACCGGCAGGAAGTTCAAATGAGTCAATCTTGCCGGTCCTGCGCGGACCGGCAAAAATTTCCTGCGGACCGATACCGGTCCGCGGACCGGCGGTTGAAGAACTGTGCACTACACTAACATGTGCCTACATATACATCAGAGCTCTAGGCCCAAAGACAGAACACATAAAAGACTGGATAAAAACCGAAAATCTAGACTGCCTCTTCCTCACTGAAACCTGGCTAACCTCAGACTCTGATCCCAGGATAATGGAAGTTTTCCCGAAGGGATACAAGATAACAGTGGTCTGCAGAGGAAAAAAAAGAGGAGGAGGTCTAGCCATCTTAGTCAGAAACTCACTAAACTTAAACATACTAGACAAAACATTCACCCCATACAAGGATCTACTAGCCTGCCAACTTTCATGCACCACACTAAAAGGATCCATAGCCTGCATGCTCTGCTACATAACACCAGGGAATTGGAACACAGCAAGACCAGAATTCGAAGATTTTATATACCGAAACTCACTAATGGCAACTTACAATCTAATGCTAGGAGATCTAAACCTCCATCTCGAAGACCATACCTCTAAGCAAGTAGAAAACTTACTATCTTACCTCAAAGCCTTAACCTACAAGATCTTAGACCCACAAACCACACACGAGAAAGATCACCAACTAGACATTGCAGTCTTTATGACCCAACAACCCAGTCTACCAGAGATTCAAACCTCAAATGGAAAATGGTCCAGATCATAGAAACATAGAAATAGACAGCAGATAAGGGCCACGGCCCATCTAGTCTGCCCACCCTAATGACCCTCCCCTACCTTTGCCTAGTGAATAGATCCCACGTGTCGATCCCATTTGGCCTTAAAATCAGGCACGCTGCTGGCCTCAATCACCTGCAGTGGAAGACTATTCCAACGATCAACCACCCTTTCAGTGAAAAAGAATTTCCTGGTGTCACCTCGTAGTTTCCCGCCTCTGATTTTCCACGGATGCCCTCTTGCTACCGTGGGTCCATTGAAAAAGAAGATATCTTCTTCCTCTTCGATGCGGCCCGTGAGATACTTGAACGTCTCGATCATGTCCCCCCTCTCTCTGCGCTCCTCGAGCGAGTATAGCTGCAGTTTGTCTAACCGTTCTTCGTACGGGAGATCTTTGAGTCCCAAGACCATCCGGGTGGCCATTCTCTGAACCGACTCCAGTCCCAGCACATCTTTGCGATAATGTGGCCTCCAGAATTGCACACAGTATTCCAGGTGGGGCCTCACCATGGATCTATACAATGGCATAATGACTTCCGGCTTACGGCTGACGAAACCCCTGCGTATGCAACCTAGGATCTGTCTTGCCTTGGATGAGGCCTGCTCTACCTGACTGGCAGCCTTCATGTGATCACCCCCAAGTCTCGTTCTACTACCGTTCTTGATAGGATCTCACCATTAAGGGTATAAGTCTTGTATGGATTATGGTTGCCTAGGTGCATGACTTTGCATTTTTTGGCATTGAAGCTAAGTTGCCAGGTCCTAGATCAGCACTCCAGTAGGAGTAGGTCGTGCATTGAATCTTTGTCTGTTGTGCATTTGCCCACTACATTACTTAGTTTGGCGTCATCAGCGAATAATGTTATTTTACCTTCTGCCAAGTCTGTTCAGACCATTACACATACACCTTCAATATGAACTGGGCCAAAGGCAAAACCAAACCAAAATCCCAAAGTTTAACCTACAAATCACGTACATATATCGACCCCGCCAAATTCTGGAATAAAAAAGACAGTACAATCTAAGAATGTGACCCCAAAGACTTAATCTCACAATGGTGCAATATAAGTACAACTACCCTAGATGAGCTAGCCCCAATACAAACAAAAAACAGAATCAGCAGACGATCAGACAAATAGTTTGACAATGAACTACTCCTACTCAAAAGACAATGCAGACGACTAGAAAGAAAATGAAGAAAAAGTAACCAAGAACACACAAGAGCAGCATGGAAAAAACTAAACCAACAATTCAAACTAAAAGAAGAAAGACATACTACACAAACCAAATAGGCATAGAAACCCAAGACACAAAAAAACTATTCCAATTACTAAAAGAACTCACAGACACCAAACCCTACCTAGCCAAAAATGACAACCCTCCCACTTCAGCCACCCTTTTAGCTGAATACTTTAAAAACAAAATTACAACTGCCAGGACAAACTTCGCAGGAATCCCAACTCACCTAGAAGAGATCACAGTGCCCCCCACAGAAAAAGAATCAGCTGCAACAGATAGAACCTGGTCCCATTTCTCCACAATACAATGGTCCAACCTTAACAAACTCTATAAAAAATACAGCCACGCAGCTTGCGACCTCAACCAATGCCCTTCATGCCTATTAAAAACCTCCAGCCTAAAATTCCGCACTCTCCTTATGCAATGGATACAAACCATGCTCACAGATGGCCTTTTCCCACAAGACCGCTCCAAAATCATCGTCATCCCGATCTTAAAAGACCCAAAAGGAGCAACAAATCAACCATCCAACTATAGACCCATAACCTCAATTCCACTATATGTCAAGCTAATGGAAGGCCTCACCAACTACCTAGAAAACCACAGTTTGCTCCACCCTACACAGTCTGGATTCAGTACCAACTTCAGCACTGAGACACTACTAGGCTTCCTTCTGGACACAGCTAAACAACACCTCAGCACAGGCAAAAAAAAAAAAAAATGCTGATTATTCAACTAGATCTCACAACAGTATTTGACCTGGTAGACCACAACATCCTGCTACAAATAGAAGATACAATAGGAATCACAGGCAAAGTACACACATGGTTTCAAGGATTCCTACAATCCAGGACCTACAGAGTAAAGACAAACAAAGAAAAATCAGAACCATGGTCCAACCCCAAGGATCACCATTATCCCCAACACTCTTCAATCTCTACATTGCATCCCTCGGGACCTGCCTAGACAAAATAGGCTTAACCTCCTATAGCTATGCAGACGACATCACCATTCACCTTCCTTTTGATCAGCTAATGCCCACCATGACTGACACACTACACAGAACTCTAAAAACAGTGGCAACATGGATGAAAGACCACAAACTAAAACTGAACCCAGACAAAAAATAATTCATACTTCTTGAAAAAAAAATTAAACCCCAACCATAGCAAACCTAGTAATAAACTCAATCACATATCCCATTCAACCTACTCTAAAACTTGTGGGAATGACGATAGACAGATGCTGCACCATGCAACCACAAATCAACAAAACAATACAGAAATCATTCATGGTCATGAGAAACCTAAGGCAAGTTTGAAAATTCTTCGACAGAAAACAATTCCAGCTCATGGTCCAGTCCCTAGTCCTAGGTCTCCTTGACTACTGCAACATCCTATCTCTCTCCTGCCCCGCAACAATGATAAAACAACTACAAACAGTACAAAACACAGCCCTGAGACTAATCTATTCACTAAGAAAACACGACCACATCACCGAGGCATACCTCGACTCACACTGGCTCCCAATTCAAGCAAGAATACTATTTAAATTCTACTGTCTATTATTTAAATCCATAAATGGTGACAGCCCAGCCTACTTGAACAAACGCCTAATCCAAACTACCACAACCAGACATAGGAGAACCCAGACACCATTTACATATCCTCCAATCAGAGATATCAAACGGAAAAAACTGTACGATGGCCTTCTAGCCACACAGGCAGCAAAACTAGACCACCAACTCAGCATCCAAGAACCCTAGCATTAGTACCGGCATCAACAAATTAATCCATCTCTTCTTTGTCAGTGCTGCCTTGCTTGGGGAAACCTTGTAAAAAGGCTAAGAAGCATAAACATGTTTCCCCCTCCAGACATACTTGAGCATTGTCTCAGACATCTTTGACGTCGATACATTCCAAGCATCGAAGCTCGGAGGCTGGATCACCATCGATGTAATAGGTGTGTTCTTGACATCAAGGTCACCAATGCCTCAACAACTGATGCTGCCTGCTCCCATTGTACCCTTGTCAACACCTGTGCAAGATAAGCTCAGCAACCTGTTGTAGAAAGAGCTAGCTGGGATGCTGTATAAACACGCTCGAGAAATGGGCCACAATATGGCAAATGAGGTTTAACGTGGATAAGTGTAAGGTGATCCATGTCGGTAACAAAAATCTTATACTTGAATACAGGATGTCCGGTGCGGTACTTGGAGAGTCCCCCCAGGAAAGAGACTTGGGAGTACTGGTTGACAAGTCGATGAAGCTGTCCACGCAATGTGCGGCGGTGGCAAAAAGGGCGAACAGAATGCGAGGAATGATTAAGAAGGGGATCATGAACAGATCAGAGAAGGTTATCATGCGCTGTACCAGGCCATGGTACGCCCTCACCTGGAATACTGCGTCCAGCACTGATCGCCGTACATGAAGAAGGACACAGTACTACTCGAAAGGGTCCAGAGAAGAGCGACTAAAATGGTTAAGGGGCTGGAGGAGTTGCCGTACAGCAAGTGATTAGAGAAATTGGGCCTCTTCCTCCCTGAAAAGAGGAGACTGAGAGGGGACATGATTGTAACATTCAAGATAATGAAGGGAATAGACTTAGTAGATAAAGACAGGTTGTTCACCCTCTCTAAGGTAGAGAAAATGAGAGGGTACTCTCTGAAGCTAAAAGGGGATAGATTCCGTACAAATATAAGGAAGTTCTTCTTTACCCAGAGAGTGGTAGAAAACTGGAACGCTCTTCTGGAGGCTGTTATAGGGGAAAACACCCTCCAGGGATTCAAGACAAAGTTAGACAAGTTCCTGCTGAACCGGAACGTACGTAGCTAAGGCTAGTCTCAGTTAGGACACTGGTCTTTGACTTAAGGGCCACCGTGTGAGCGGACTGCTGGGCACGATGTACCACTGGTATGACCTGTCAGCGGCAATTCTTATGTTCTTAAATGCCTGGTTCAACGCAACCAGTCTCAACCCAGTCCAAGCAATGGCTAAAGACTACTTTGATTGACTGTTCTCAGACACTGAAGCACTGAGGGTCTTGAGTAAGGAGCCATACCTCGTCTTCCAGATATCACACTTCCTCATCACAATCTCAGTGCTTGCCTCAACGTTCACCTTGAGGTTCTCTTTCCACAGGACCTGATGTCGAGGACTATGATTCAGTCTTATCTCATTGATCTTCTATTGATTGTTCAGAATTATCTGCAGAGGAATCTTATGATAGATCCTCAAATCCTTTTCCTCCACCTCCCTACAGGAGATCCCTACCTTAAGTTCTGTCTTTTCTAAATTTATCAGACAGATGAGGCAAGTTCTGCCACTAAACATGGAATCAGAACCTCAAGCAGAGCTGATGGACACTTTGGCCTAAGATCTGTATAAAGGAACCTCTTCATTACCTAATGAAAGAAGCTTTATTTAAAAACTGGGAAGCATTTCTCTCTGTACCACACTCCATGCAAGCTTGATACCTTTTACAGAATTCAATCTTGCTCAGGCTTTGATAAGCAGCAATTACAACACCAGTCCTGTAGGCTCACAGTTCCACAACTTATGCTAGTACTCCGCCTGGGAGAGAAGGCAGAACTCTCGATAAGTTTGGGTGAAGGGTGTTCCAAAGTTCCATGCTGGCCAGCAGATTACTGAATTACAATTTTTATATGACATTTTACCTTAAATCACTGTTTCAGAAGATGTCTCTTTATGTACAATGCATTCCTTTAGAGCACATAAATTCTTTCCAACATCTCTCAAATGACCTTCTAGAGACCAGAAAATACATAGTATGCTACACCTTTGATGTTTTCTCGTACCTCAGCAGTATCCATTGCCATGTACAGGCATGCATAGCTCAGAATCTCCGATCTCGATACCATTGTACAAGATCGTCTTTCAAATACAGTATTCCTTGCTTAGGAGATGATCTATGTGGAGATTGTATAGGAGAAGCAACACAAAAGATCAAGAAACATGAGGATTGTATGACTACCTTGTCTTCCTCCAAGTCGATCCAGTCACAACTGCCTAGAAAATATTCTAATAGTTCTAGGTGTTCCACTTATTATTCCAAGTGAAGTTATAACCTACCTTCTTCATCCTCGCGAGTTTCTACACAAAGGCGTACCTGGCAGCAAAGAGTGCAAAAATCTTAGTCACAACCTAAGTCTATGCAATAACAGTCCTTTTGACTCCATACTAGAGAGTACAATCAATATTTCTCAACCCTTACCTCAGACTCTTCCTGTAGGAGGTTGACTCACCCACCTCCACCTCATCCTTCAAAAGAGTCGCGTCTCAATTCCTATCGGAGAACCTTCCTTTACCAGGAGCTCTCAGCCCTCCTGCAGCTCAATGCCATAGAACAAGTATTTATACAGGAGAGGGACTGAGGGTTCTACTCAAAATATTTTCTCATACCCAAGATCGGAAGTCTACGCCCAATCCTGGATCTCTGAGCTCTCAATAAATACTTAATGGAGAAATTTTGCATTGTTTCTCTGGGAACACTGTTATACCTGTTAGAGAAGAACAATTAGCTCTGCTCTCAAAAAAGCCTACACACACATCTTCCCAGCCCACAGGAAATATCTTCGTTTTCGAATGGGCACACGCTACTTCCAATACAGAGTACTGCCATTTGGGCTGGCATCAGCACCCATAGTGTTTACTAAGTGCTTAGTTGTAGGAGCTGTGCTTCACTCATCCAGCCTTCATGTGTTCCCTTACCTAGATGACCAGTTAATCAAGGCCCCAACACCTCAACAAGCTCACCAAGCCATGCATTCAATGGTACATCTACTAGAACTTCTTGGATTTTTAGTCTCATTTCCAGTTCATGCAAATTCTGAAGTTCATTGGAGTGGTTCTGGACATAACTTAGTCCTGTGCCTTTCTACCACAAGAAAGGCTCGACACACTCATAAATATCTGCCAGAAAGTTTCCTCACTTCAACACATCACTGCACACCAAGTGATGCATCACCTGGGTCACATGGCCTCTACAGTTCATGTGACTCCCTTTACTCAGCTACATCTTAGAGAGTCTTAATGGACAGTCTTGACCCAGTGGTCTCAGGCCACTGGAACTCTGTCTCAACGCATCTGTCCAGGGGCCGCCTTTTTGATACTCTGTCACATCAGAAAACATTAACAACAGATGCTTCCATGCTCAGTTGAGGATCTCATCTCGATGGTCTCCACACTCAAGGCTCCTGATCAACTCAAGAGAATCTCTTCACACCAATCTACTAGAACTTTGAGCAATTCACTATGTCCTCTGCACATTCCAAGATCACCTCCTCAATGAAGTTGTACTTATTCACACAGACAACCAAATGGCTATGTACTTCATGAACAAACAAGGAGGCATGGGATCTCACCCATTATGCCAAGAAGCACTTTGAATCTGATCCTGGGTGACTCCTTGCAACATATTCTTGACAGCAGTCTACCTAGTGAGAAAGCAAAGCATCTTAGCAGACAGATTGAGTAGGCTCCTTCAACCCCATGAATGGTCACTCAACTCGACAATCTTCCGAAAGATATTCTCGACTCCAGAAGTGGACCCTTTTGCATTCCCCCTCAACAACAACCATCTGCGTTCCCAAATCATCTGAAATCGGATGCCTTCTTCCTCGACTGGAAGGACATATTTCTGTATACTTTCCCTTCAATCCCGCTAGTCAAGAAAAATATTTAAACATTGCCAAAACTGTGCGTCCCTGATACTCGTAGCACCTCGGTAGACATGTCAACCATGTTTCCCTCTACTTCTTAAACTCAGTGTAAAGCAGTGATCTCAAACTGAAACCCTTTGTAGGGCCACATTTTGGATTTGTAGGTACTTGGAAGGCCGTGAAAAAATAGTTAATGTCTTATTAAAGAAATGACAATTTTGCATGAGGTAAAACTCTTTATAGTTTATAAATCCCCCCTCCCCTGAAGGATTGCGTGTTCCCCCAATTCTTTGCAGCATCCTCCAGCTTCCCCCCGGCCTCCTGGTCTTAGTTTCAGCTAATTACTGCAGCCTGCAGAGAGGATCGCCGGTGCTGTAGCATTCCTTGCAGGCTGCCATTGGCCTCTGCAGCATGTTCCCTCTGCCACGTTCCCGCCCCTCCTCCGACATCAGGGGCAGGATCGCGGCAGAGGGAATGTGCTGCTGAGGCAACGGCAGCCTGCAAGGATCGCTACAGCACCGGCAATCCTCTCTGCAGGCTGCGGTAATTATCTGAAGGTAAGAGCGGGAAGCTGGAGGATGCTGCAAAGAGTGGGCAGCACTAGTACAGACCACGGGCCGCAAAATAGTACCTGGCGGGTTGCATGTGGCCCCTGGGCCGCGGGTTTGGTGTAAAGGAACCCACCACACTCCAAATATTTCCAAAGACTCTATGTAGACTTTGGGTAAAGTAATGCAATTTCGTTTATTTTCTTTTTTATGAAAAAGGGTGTCCAATCTGCACAAAAATGGCAAGGTAGGCACACGGAAATTCACATCATCCCACAATAGTCATGTGAAAAAAATTAGGACACCCCATGAAATATTCATTTATTTCTTAAGAAATGTTCACATATCGATGTCAAATCATTTTTTTTTTTTTTATTTATCTCTGGAAAAGAAAGTGATGTAATTGCAGGTAAATAACAAAAATTTTCCTTGATTTATCCTGAGGTGTTATAATTTTTTCACATGACTATAATTAGTACATACTTTTATTAGCCCCTCCTGCCTGTCTGCTTATTTGATAGTGCAAAGACAGTTCACAACCTGTCAGATCCCTTCACATATACTTCCTGTCTCTCTACCCCTAATTACTTCTCCCATTACCATTATTCCCCAGACGCCTGATTCTATTTATAATTGCCCATATTTGAGCACTGGCTCCTCCTCTTATGTGCTTGCCCCTCACGTAACATGCTCAGATCAGCTTTTTGTACAATAGCTCTTATGGTTAGTTATGCTGAGTTGTTAGATTCTGTATTTTCCTTGACTGTAACCATTGTGTTCATACAATATCGAGTACTGTCCCAAGCATGCCCACCCCTCCATTTTTCTGATTCAACAATATTTTTTACTTCTGTATGTTCATAGTGTTAAATAAATTCCCTCTGCTGCAATTTGTATGTTATTACCTCCTGCCGTTTTTTGGGAGAGAGCGAATGGGCGGGAACCTTTGTGGCAGGAGGGAGTGGGCATCCCTCCTGCCGTTTTTTTGGAGTTTGTGGGTGCTTGCGTGGGGGAAGGGCTTTTTTAATGGGCAGATGGTGCGTGTTTAAGTCACGCAGAACATCTGTTCCATTAAAAAAAAAAAAAAAAAGCAGAAGCCCTGACAGCAGTGATAGGAGGCTGCTTCTCCTGTCACTACTGTTAGGGCTCTGCGCATGTCTCAGTCGTTCAGTGAGCAATTGAAACGGTGGGTTTGCATACAAATGATTTGCTTCTCCGTGCAAATTATTTGCATGTAAACTTGATAGTGAATCAATCGCTGTTGGAAAATTGGCCAGAGAATTGGCCAACAGTGATTGAGTCGCTATCTTTAGCCTTAGTTTGTAGTTTCTCTGCTTCTGTTTTATCACACTTGATTAGATGTATTACATGTAAGTGTTATATTGTTTGATGTGTTCACACCTTTTTTATTATCTTGCAACAATTAACACTTTTAGAAAATATATTAGTATTTTCATTTCTCACAAATTAATTTTGTTATACCACAGAAATGAGGTATATGACCCTACAACATGTAAAAGTACTATTTACATCTGGGAATACTTAATTAAGGGTCTTAGCTTCTTACAGCTTGGCAATTATGTAGTAGTATTACTTTTGTGAATGGAAAATACATTCCTTTCATCATAACATCAAGCTTTGACGTGCCAAATGGTTAAGAAATAAGATAAGAAAACCAAAGTTGTATGATTTCTAATGCAAAAGAAGAGAACAAGAAGAATTTGTACCACAGCCAGTTTCTCACATTGCAGTTGATCATAGCAACCATTGCCAGGGAAACCACAGTAATTCTGAAAGCAGTTAAATTCTGTGCACAGCCCCCCAGAAACTGCTAAAGTCTGTGCGCACGCTTTGAGAAATTCAAGCTTAGTTTATAGCTTTTGAAAGTTTGACCTTCCTAAAAACATGCCAAATACTAACACTGCTCTTACACTTAGTACCTGATAGTATAATTCTCTATCAGCTTATTGCATCCCTTAGTTCTATTAGTATTATATGGGATCCTCAGCGCCACCACTCAGAGCTCAAATAGTTTTCATAGCTCTAAGCTTTATGTGAGCAGCTCCTCATTGGTTCCCTGTAATTTATTTCATACTCTTAGTATATGCTTTTGTAATGTTTTATATTATTTTATTTTATAAATACGTTTTCATTAATAGTAAGTTATTTAAGTACTTAACTTTGACTTGTGGTCTCTGGCTAGGGGAAACATAACACCGACATGTTTCGCTCCTTGAGCTTTATCAAGGCTTGCCCCTAGAAATAAAACAAAAGCTATCAGCTATTATTTGGTCGACTACAGACAAATAGTCACAGAACTAGAGGTAATACATTTCTTTTAAACTGTCCTGGCTATTTGCTTACCTATAGTTTTCACCGCCAAAACCTGCGACCACTCTATCCTGCAGATATGGCGGCGGCGTTTCTACTAAGATTTTAAAGACACCGAGACCCGCCTAAAACGTGACTGCGTCATTACGTTATTAACGCGTCATCCAGGATTCCCGATGCTATACTATTGAGAGTTGTATACTTAAGAAGAAAAGCCAAATTTCTAGCTACCTCCTCACTTTGGAGTTTAGTACTTCATATGGATATTACAACAATGAAGCCCACTCTAATTCGGCATTTAAGCCATGCGGGATCACTGTATTAAGGGTATGGATCCACCGTTGTTCTTTATAGTTCAATAACTCCTCGATATTGCCTCCCTCCCGTCCCCATTCTAACTTTTCAATTACACGCCATTGAATTTGTTCCATGGTGTGTTGATATTGTAAAAAATGTTCTACCATTGGAGCTTGTATGTTTTTTGTTTTAATACGTGATTTATGTTCATTTAGTCTTATATGTATGGGTCTGGAAGTACGGCCCACATATATAAGCCTACATGGACATATTATGATGTATACGACGTGAGTTGACTGGCAAGTTGTGTTAATGCTTGCTGTAATCACTTTCCCCGTTTGAGGGTCTTTCCATGTAGTGCCTATAATAGTCGTGGAACACCATTGGCAATGTCCACAACTTGTGTGTTGTCCTGTCAGATTTGTTTTATAATTCCCTAGTTTCTGTTGGATTAGAGTCTGCCCAATGGTTTTTCCTCTCTTGAAGGCAAACATGGGAATTTCTTTAAAAATTTCATACATTTGCAAAACATGCCAATATTTTCTAATGTTTGCAATAAGCTCTTTTGCCGCTTCTGAATATGGGAGCACACAGATTAATCTTTCAGTATTTTCTTCTTCAGGCTTTCTTTCAGATATCAAAAGATCTCTATTTGCGTATTTAGCTCTTATAAACGCTTGCTTGATAGCTTTTGTAGGATAACCTCTAGTTTTAAACCGGAGTTTCAACTCTTCCGCCGATTCCATAAAGTCATATAAATCAGATGACACTCTTCGGAGTCTTAGAAATTGACTCACCGGTAGATTGAATTTTAGATGGTACGGATGGTGGCTGGAGAAGTGCAACAATACTAACACTGCGGCATGCAGAAGTGTTGAAAAGAAAGTATATTGAATAATAGGAATTTCCTTTCTCATACCACCACTGAGTCAAAATAAAACTCAGTCTTGAAAAGTTCAAAATAAAAATATAGTGGTTAAATATGTTTTTCAAGTTGGATCTTTAAGTATTATATATAATTGTATTGCAGTAATATCCAACTTTTTGTTCTTCAGAGTCTTTCTGTACTTTTGATTCTATATGGATATTAAACAACAAAGAATATTTGTATCACCCGCTCGCTGTCTAAACCAATGCTGTAATCTCCCTGCTCTCTTCTCTTGTATTGATACCTGCGGTATCGACACTGTATTTCCACTTTACTGTATACCGTCTTGAACTGAAAAGGTATGACGAGATATAAATAAAGCTATTATTATTATTTAGAGGTTAAAAGTAGTATTTTAAGTGGTAGTAATAATCTCTTTGTTTAATCAGTTGATAGTTAAAGCAGACAAAATCAGTCAATAATTTTTTCTCATTCATAAATCTGAAAGTTACAGCTTATAATGAAAGTTAATTGTGGTATTGGTATGCTGGTATTTATCCCAGGACAATCAGGCAGTATATTCTCACAAATGGGTGATGTCATCCACGGAGCCCGGTACGGAGCGTGCTTAACTGTACTGTCACTTTAAGCTATTAGCGAAGTTTAGAGAGTGCCCTCACGGTGCATGCCAGTATGCCTTCTCGCCCGAAGCCAGCTTGTGATGTCAGTTTTTCGTTTGCCTTCCTTTTTCAATTGTCTTTTCTTCTTACCTGCTATTTTCTTTTTAAGTTAGCGGCTCTTTGTATCATTTTTTTCCTTGTTTTTTAAACTTCGGGCCTATTGACACTTTTTTTGCCTTCAGCCTTATCGAGGGCATCAACAGTTTTCTGGTAACACTTTCACTCAACCCTTGGTTCCCACCTTGTCTACCAAAGTTCTTCCTAGCTACGGTTGTTTTTAATCGTTGTATTCTTTTTTTTGTTTTGAAATACTCCTGATATACCAGGGCTAAAAAAAAATTAAAATATTTAACAATAAATAAAATATATATATTAGGCCTGGGAATTGGGTGTACTCTTCCAGCTCTTTAAGGCTCGTTACTTTTTCCTCAGTACCGATCCCATTTTATGTCAGTACCAGTGGACATCAACATTATTCTCAAGCATCATCTTCATGGTCAACATGAAAAACCTTGATAAGCATTATGGCATCCATAGCATTGAGTCACTCGATGCATGCCTTACATCCATGCCATCATTCTTCAATGCAGACTGTCACTTCTGAAGTATGCCTCTTTCATGGGGTTACCAATGCTTCGACACCCTGCTGCACCTTATATACTGGCTTCATAATACACGGTACCGGTTCATCCACTTCAGCATATACAACAGGAGTTGTACTGTGCAGGGCTGGCCACGAAGCTGTATGTATGCTAATTGGCATCAATGCCCTTCCCATTTACATCTGTAGCAGCCCAGCTTGCATACAGCTTATCGAGGCCTTACAGTACCGGATCTCACTCTCTCTGTCATAAGTCGAGATCTGTCAGTGCTCGGTACCACTTCTTATTTCTTGGTACTGTCTTTTAATTTGCATCGATGTAACAGTACTAAAAGACTGAAGACTCTACCAGTACTGTTCCTTCCATGAAATGTTCTTCGTTGCCGTTCCCATTTGTTTATTACAGTCCTTTTTTCAGATGGTGCCATGGGCATCCTAACGTTAACTCTCCAGCACCTACTGTCTATCAATGGACATATATTGCTGGGCATCTCAAGTTTTCCATCCACAACTTGCAATTATCATGCTGCTTCAACATATGCAAAATATCTTCAGCATCAAGTAAGACGATGCATGCCATCCATCAGCTGCATTCATTGTACCCTGGCCATGTGTATCACTAGTATCTGCAAGTGGAGATTTTCAGTGTTTGGACCAGAGCATCAGTACTATATTGACCTATCTCTGCAATCCACACACCTATTCCACTGCGCTTCTTATGCAATTTGTTCTCTGCTGCATAAAATTGCCTTTAGCTCCAGTTTCATTCCAGTTCTACTATGTTTAGCTCCAGCCTTCATCAATGGGAGCTCTACCAGAGGAATCTACTATTTTCTTATATGAGTATAGAGCCTTTTCAATTGGATTACCTCTTCCACAGCATAATTCGCAGCTCCTTTACCTGTTTTCTAAAGGATGTTGCTTGGGGTTAGCCATTGGTCTCGGTCCTTAACATGCACTTTCTCGGAGCCTGAGTTCTCTGCGGCCAGATTCTTCAGACTCCATCCTGATCTATCTACTGGTTCAGTGTCTCTGAACTTCATACTGTATGTCTAGGATCGCATAGTGCATATACCATGTTCAGGCAAATAATTATTTGGTGACAAAAGTGGAGGACATTCCACAAAAGCTTACTTGTCACCAGCAGATCATATCCACTCTAAAGGGTCAATGCTATTATCCCAGGACAAGCAGGCAGCATATTCTCACGTATGGGTGACGTCACCGACGGAGCCCCAGTACGGACCACTTTAAAAGTGCATCACCACTTTAAGACTCTAGAAAGTTCATGATAGCCCGAACTGCGCATGCACGAGTGCCTTCCTGCCCGACATAGGGCACATGGTCCCTCAGTTTCTTAGTTTCCATGGAGCTAAGAAGTCTCATGATGGTTCTTCTAGGTCACATGGCTTCAACTGTCTATGTCACACCTCTGGCAAGACTCCATCTTCGCACTCCTCAGTAGACCCTTACTTCCCAATGGTCTCAAGCGATAGATCGTCTATCACAACATATATCTTTGACCTCATCTCTTCTGCGGTCGCTTCAATGGTGGATGACCTCTTCCAATCTCTCCAGAGGTCTACTTTTTCACTTGCCCCCTCATCACAAGGTCATCACGATGGACACGGAGACACGATGGACACCATGGAGAGGTGTGGTTGTCTGACATGCGCTCCCGAGAGGTGGTGGAGAGGAAAACATGGGATGAACACAGAGTATCTAGAATCAGAAAATAATATTAAATATTGAACTAAGGCCAGTAATGAGCAGACTTGCACAGTCTGTGTCTGTATATGGCCGTTTGGGGGAGGATGGGCTGGAGAGGGCTTCAATAGCTGGGAGGATTTTGATGGGATGGAGTAGGTTTTAACGGAGATTTCGGCAGTTGGAACCCAAGCACAGTACCAGGTAGAGCTTTGGATTCTTGCCCAGAAATAGCTAAGAAGAAAAAATTAAAAAAAATTAAATTGAATCAGGTTGGGCAGACTGGATGACCATTCGGGTCTTTATCTGCCATCATCTACTATGTTGCTATGACACATCCCCTTACGCCTGGGGACTCATATGGACGATTTCAGACTCAGGGTCTTTGGTCTGCCAGGGAGTGGAAATTTCACATGAATTTTCTGGATTTCAGAGCCATGTTTTATGCCCTCAAGACTTTTCATCATCTTCTCTGCCCCCAAGTCCTCCTCCTTTGCACGGACAATCAAGTAGCAATGTACTGCATAAATAAGCAAGGAGGCAAAGGCTCTCTCCTATTGTCAGGAGGCCCAAAAAATCTGGACTTGGGCAGCAGCTCGCAATCTATTCTTGAAGGCTGTCTACATCCAAAGGGAGAAGAATTCCCTAGCAGACAACCTCAGCAGAATTCCTCAGCCTCACAACTCTGCTCAATGGGGCACTCCTCAAGTGGACTTGTTTACGGCTCCTCACAGTCACCAGTTGCCGCAGTTTTGTTCCAGACTTTACTCTCCTCTCCGTCTGGCAGCAGATGTCTTTCTCCTGGATTGGACGGGCCTGTTTCTATATGCATTCCCTCCACTTTGTCTCATGTTGCGAACTCTTTTCAAGCTTAAGAGAGAAGCAGCCACCATGATTCTCATTGCTCCATGGTGGCCCCGGCAACATTGGTTCTCCCTTCTACTTCAACTCAGCTCCAGGGAACCCATACCTCTTCCAGTATTTCCTATTTTGCTCACTCAGAATCAAGAAACACTGCTTCATCCCAACCTGCAATCACTACACTTGACAGCTTGATTTCTCTCGAGCTGAATTCATCTCTGTTACATCTTTCGCAGCCTGTTCGTCAAATTCTTGATGCATCCAGGAAACCTGCCACTCAGTAATGTTATCAACAAAAGTGGACTTGGTTTTCTTCCTGGTGTCTTCTTCATCATCAAGACCCAACTTCTTTGGCAGTGGAGTTGGTGTTGGATTACCTTCTTCATCTCTCTGACTCTGGTCTAAAATCTACATCTATGGGGAGCCTTGCCAGTGTGGATACAGCCAGAGGGGATTCTCGCCTGGTTCCTGGTCACCTGCAGCAGCGGTTTGCTGCTTTTTTTCCTACAGCCGAGCAGGCACTTACAGAGACCCCTTGATGTCACCGGGTCCGTCTCTACAGCTTTAAAATCAAGCCGCGGTTGTGGCCGCAGCCGCGCGACCGCAGGGCATGGCCGAAGGGGCACGCCCCTTAGGGCACGCCTCTTGGAGCCACGAGGAGCCCGGGAGCTGGAAGCTGGTCTGGTAATACAGTGGTGCCTCACACAACGAACTTAATCCGTTCCAGGAGCAAGTTTGTTATGTGAAACGTTCGTTGTGTGAAACGCGTTTTCCCATAAGAATACATGTAAAACAAAATAATTCGTTCTGTAGCATAAAATATGCTAAGATGACATAAAAAAAGATAAATTTATCTTGTTAGAGCTGTTAGCATGATATAGAGGGGATATATGTGAAGGGGAGGGGAGACAGGGGTTTTGTTGATCCTTGCTGTGTATTATAATCACCCCCCACATACTCCCCAGTACCTTTTTTAATTCCTCCCATCTTTCCCAGCCAGTGGCGTACAGGCCAGAAGCGCAGAGATCAGGAGCAATTCCTCTGCACGCCTGTGTGGGCCCATGCCGATCTCCGAATGGCTGCAGTTAGTTCTTGTGAGTCCCGCGAGAGCTTGCTGCAGTTAGTTCTTGTGAGTCCCGCGAGAGCTGACTGCAGCCATTCAGAGATCAGCGCAGGCCCAGGCAGTAGCACAGAAGGCTTGCTCTTGATCTCTGTCTGCGCTTCTGGCTGGGAAATTTGCTAGACCACCAGTTCGAGTGAGCGGGTGAGAAAGTTGCAGCAGTGGTGGCTTTTTTAAAAAAAATATGTGGCGGCGGGGGGAGGTTTAAAAATATGCGGTGGCGGCGGGGGGAGGTTTAAAAATATGCGGTGGCGGCGGGGGGAGGTTTACAAATATGCGGTGGCGGCGGGGGGAGGTTTACAAATATGCGGTGGCGGCGGGGGAGGTTTAAAAATATGCGGTGGCGGCGGCAGGGGGGTTTAAAATATGTAGCGCCGAGAGAGGGCAGTTAAGGATGCAGCTCGGGCGACTTCGTTGTGTGAAACGAAGTTCGTTGTGGGAAGCAAGACCTGAAGTTCGTTGTGCGCAGCATTCGCTGTGCGAGGCGTCCGTTATGCGAGGCACCACTGTATATAAAATCTTTCTATATACTTTTATATGACTTTAAGAATATGGGGAAAAGAAAGATAAAACCTAAAAGCTCTACACCAGTGGTATCGGGTCCAATGGACAGACATTTATCATTACTTTCGGATAATCCACCAGATATAGACTCCTCTTTGTCAGGAGCCTCAATGAGTCCTCTCAATTGTACTCCTCCCCTTCATCCGGTACCCAGTGATAGTGGGAATATAACCCCCACTATATCTGATGCTCAAGTGATTTCATCCACTCATTTAAGTAAATTAGTATATGCTGAAATACCTAAATCTTTGACATTTTCTGGTGGAGTGGATGAAAGCACACGAACAGAAGAAACACAGGATATTACCTTAAAAGACTTATGGTTAGGTATATCTAGGGTTGAAGGGTTTCTCAGGACAACAATGAAGCAAATGGGAGATTATTCCCAGTCAGTTTCTTCCAAATTAGAAAATGTGGATGCTAACCTAGGTTGTTTGGATAAACGACTAAATGTGCTGGAAAATCAATGTAATAATTTGCAAGCTGTCTCTGTATCAGCTGTTAAAGATTCAACTGTAATACATTCTAAAATGGAATCTATGGAGAATATGAATAGAGTAAAAAATCTACGCTTGGTCAATTTTCTAGTAACTCACTTACTGTCACCTGAGATTTTATTAAGGAAATTCTTTAAAGAAGTACTGGGATTGGCCAATGCAGAGAATTTTCCAATAAATAATTATTATTATATTCCTTTAAAAAAACTTGAATCTGCCCAGGGGGAGGACCATCTGGTCATACCAGAGGTAAATTTCTAGAAGACACACAGGATGTGATTCAGACTCGGTCCATCCTGGTAATAACATGCATGAGCGAGATGGATAAAATGTTGATAATGAGACTCTATTTCAAAAATAGGTTAACAAAATTTTGTGGGGATTTGGTCAGGATCTTTCCGGATGTATCCAGAACTACACAGTTGAGGAGGAAAGAATTTTTGAAATTGAAGGATAGAGTGTTGGCACTGGATGCATCCTTCTACCTGAAATTTCCCTGTAAATGTATGATCAAACTACTAGATACTGAATATTCTTTTTGGGATCCAATACAATTACAACAATTCTTAATTGCAAGAGAAAAGAAATAGAAATGAGATTTGTTTCACCTCACTGAGAAATATGAGGAGATTTAATATAAACAGTATCCTAGATTAAGGAATGATTCAGGGTTCATAACTATGAACCAAGAATTACCATTCTTTATATTTCCTGAACTTTATTTTATTAGAAATAGCAAGATATACTCTCCATTAATGTGGGCTTGAAAGGAACTTTGTATGTATGATTTGATTATGTATTATTTTATCTTATGTGATATCCTTTTTTCTTTTGAACTGTTGGATATTGTAAAGTATTCAAAATTATAAATAAATAAAAAAAAATAAAATCTACATCTACCAGAATCCATCTCAGTGCTATTACTGCTTTTCATATGCCAGTTGAGGGAAAACCTCTGACTGCTCATCCTTTGTTCTCCAGATTCATGAAGGGGTTTTTCAATGTGAAACCACCTCTCAAACCTCCACCTGTCGTCTGGGATCTTAATGTAGTTCTTTCCAGTTTGATAAAGCCTCCATTTGAACCAATGGCCACAGTTCATCTCGGGTTTCTTACCTGGAAAGTGTTTTTTCTTATTGCTCTTACCTCTGCCAGTCAGTGAGTTACAAGCATTAGTAGCAGATCCACCCTTCACAGTTTTTCATCATGACAAGGTGGTTCTGCATACACATCCACAATTCCTTCCAAAAGTTGTTACTGAATTTCATCTCAATCAGTCAATTGTTCTGCTTTACATACTTTGGACTGTAAATGGACTTTGGCCTATTACATTTACCGGACAAAGCCACATTGCACATCTCCCCAACTGTTCATCTCTTTTGATCCAAACAAGTTGGGGAATCCTGTTTCCAAGAGAACGTTTTCCAACTAGCTGGCTGCCTGCATCTCATTCTGTTATTCTCAGACTGGTGGCACTGGAGAGTCGTGTCACATCCCATAAAATTAGAGCTATGGCAGCTTCTGTGGCTTTCCTCAGATCTACTCCCATTGACGAAATCTGTAAAGCTGCCACCTGGTCCTCAGTTCATACCTTCACTTCTCATTACTATCTGGAGTCCTTCTCCATAAGAGATGGGCACTTTGGCCAATCTGTATTACAAAATTTATTTTCTTAAAGACCAAAACTCCCACCATCCCATTTCTGTTAGCTTGGAAGTCACCCATACGTGAGAATATGCTGCCTGCTTGTCCTGGGATAACTTATAATACTTTTAAATGACACAAGGGGAATCTCAGAATGCCACTTGTTTGCTTGTTGATTCCTGCAGTACAATGTGGCAGCACTCGTCACTGGCTCACCCAAATGCATGAATTACAAATTATGCAGCCTTTAGGATTGAATGAAACCAGTGATTGGCTAACTCTAGCTGAATAAATATAGGTGGATATGGTAGATTTGGTCTGTGGATTGTGGTGATTGATAAAGTTCTTTGAAGAACTTGCCTGGGGTATGGATTGTGATGATTGATAAAGTTCTTTGAAGAACTGGCCTGGAAGGTGGATTGTGATGATTGGATAAGTTCTTTGAAGACTCTGTTTGAAGAGTAGTGTATGATTGGATATCCTATGGATGATGTCAGGGGGGTGTATATCATGCAGTAACTGAATGCAGCGGCCATATTTGGATGACATATTGTAAGCAGCGTGGGAAAGCGAATGAATGAAATGTAGTTGGTGAGTAATTGAAGGGAATGATATAATACTGATAATTATTCATTGACATTCCCTCCCAATAACTCTTATGTTGCTGTGTTTGCTTTGTTTTAGTTAAGGCACTTCCCCCATCTAGAGGAAGATATGAAACGCGTTGGTGGGGCATAGTGTAACAGCGACATTGCACTAACAAAGCTAAGTTATCTAGGGCACTGTTCTTCAACTGCCGGTCCGCGGACCGATGCCAGTCTGCAAAAAAAATCTTGCCGGTCCCTGCCGCAACGAAAGGTGCTAGCATCAGCTGACTTGCAACTTCCTGTTGCCGTCACTGTGCCGGGACTCCTGCCGCGTATGTTTCCTGCCTTTGTCTCCGCACATCCAGACCAGCAGCGGCAGCTCTGTGTGCTTTTAACTAGGCGCATAGAGCTGCCCCTAAGCAATAGTTTAGCCGCGGTTTCGTGAGACAGCCTTGGGGCCTTTGCTAGGCCGGCCTGCTTCAATGATGCGATGTAGGCCGGCCTACCAAAGGCCCCAAGGCTGCCTCATGAAACCACGGCTAAACTACTGCTTAGGGCCAGCTCTTTGCCAAAGTTAAAAGCACACAGAGCTGCTGCTAGCCTAAAGACTCTTGGGCCGCTGAAGGAAGGCAAAGAGCAGCTGTCCTGGAGGTCTCCCTTCCTCTCACCTTTGCAGGTCCCTTTTTTCCACTTTTTTTTTTTTTCTTCAAATGGTGACAGGCCCCGGCATCGACGTCAAGTAAGTTCCACTGTTCCTTGCAAGCGGTTCTGCTCGGCCAAAGCTTCCCCTCTGACATGAGCCATCCTCAGGGGGAAGAAAGTGACCCGCAAAGGTGAGGGGAAGGGGGGGGCAGATGATGGAAGTGGGGGTGGGAGAGAGAAGGGGGGCAGATGATGGAAGTGAGAAGAGGAGAGAGAGAAGGGGACAGATGATGGAAGGGAGAAGAAGGGAGAGAGAGCAGAAGGCAGATTGATGTCAGTTTAGAGTGGAGAGCAGATGCTGAGTGGAAGTGGGGAAAGAACACATACTGGATGGAACGAGGAGATAAAGGGCATATGCTGGATGGGGGAAGAAGATAGAGTTAGTAAGATAATGGAGGGGTGAGGGAAAGGGGTGACAAGCTGTAGGTAGACACAGTGAAAAGAGGGAAACAGGACTAAATAGTAAGAAAGAATTTAATTTAGATGGAGGCAGAAAATAGAAAAGGAAGATCAGAGAAGAAAAGGAAAGAGATAATAGAGGAGAGAACGATATGAGATCTAAGTGGAGGAAATGAGAAGAGAGAGATGTTAAAAACCACAGGGGGGGAGGGAAGGAGAGAGATGCCAGACCATGAGGGGAACAGAAGGAAGATGATGGATGTCAGACCAAATTGGGGGGAGGGGCAGGAGGAGAGATGGCAGGGAAAGACAGACAGTGCATCCACTGCTGGACTGAAGAGACAGAAAGTAGACGCTGGATGGAAGAGAATGAAAGCAGAAACCAGAGACAACAAAAGATAGAAAAAAATAATTTTATTTCTATCTTGTGATTAGAATATATCAGATTTGAAATATGTATCTTGCTAGAGCTGATGTTAGACTTAACTGGGGAGTGCAAAGCCCAGGCAGTGCTTCTTTAGCTGCCAGCTGGCTTAGGGCTCTCTCTGACCAGGGGGCAGTTGCCCTAGTTGCACTTCCCTAACAACATTCCTGCCATGTGTGACTGTGGTATTCTATTACATGATATTTGTGTAGCATTCTGTAATAATTTGGCTTATTCAGTTTTCTTGATAGTAGAGGGGATATATGTGAAGGGGAGGGGAGACAGGGGTTTTGTTGATCTTTGCCCTGTATTATTTGTATTTATAAAATGACAATTGTATAGAATATTGTTTCTTTTTATACTTTAATAAAATATGTTTAATATAAAATCATAACTATTTAAGGCTTGTGTGGATGGGATCAAATGGTTTGTGGGACCGAGCTCGTGGGGACGGGGCTGTGATGGTTTTTAAAAAAATTTCAGTCTTAGTAGTTTGCCGGTCCACAAAATAATTATTTTATTTCCGCCGGTCCATAGGTGTAAAAAGGTTGAAGAACACTGATCTAGGGGATAAGAAATGTTCAGTATATTACTTGAAAATGAATCAGAAAGAATGATAAATTATTGAAATGAATGAAATGACTAAGAAAACATATGAAAGAGATAAAAATTCAATGAATTGAGATTCTGGAAATGACTTTAAAGATATTAGCATATTTATTTATTTATTAAAGAGCACAGAAACAGTATGAAAAATTAGAATTAGAAACATTGTGAAGAATAAAAAAGAAAAAAAGAGATTAGAATAGAATAGAGGACACATTTGGGTGAGCCAGTGACGTGTGTCATTTAAAAGTATTATAAGCTGCTTCATAAAGCATGGTATAAATTTAAACAATAGTTTGAAAAATCTTTGAGTGGATTGATATTATAGAGTGCCTAATAGGATTGTGTCCAGTTACTTACCGTAACAGGTGTTATCCAGGGACAGCAGGCAGATATTCTCAGAACCCACCCACCTCCCCGGGTTGGCTGGCTTATCTTAACTGAGGGACTGTGCGCCCTATATCGGGCGGAAAGGCATTCGCGCATGTGCGGTTCGGGCTATCGTAAACTTTCTAGAGTCTTAAAGTGGCGATGCACTTTTAAAGTGGTCCATACCAGGGCTCCGTTGGTGACGTCACCCATACGTGAGAATATCTGCCTGCTGTCCCTGGATAACACCTGTTACGGTAAGTAACTGCTTTCTCAGTAGGATTATCCAGGTTCTCAACAGGATCATCCAGGTTCTTAGCAGAATCAACCAGGTTCTTCATACACTTTATGCCACTCATGTTGTTAATCTTTGGACAGGCCTCTGCTCCTTCAAACAACTCTTCAAGAGAGTCTTCTTTCAATTCTCAACAGACTTCCCTTCTTCTTCAGAAAATTGAGGCTCTTCTAAAAATCAACGTCATAGAGCCGGTATCCTCTTGCCAGAAAAACCAGGTATTTTACTCAAAATACTTACTAATCCCAAAGAAGACAGGGAGGCCTTCGAGCTCTCAACAAATTTTGGTCAAACAGAAGTTTCACATTCTATCCCTAGGTGCTTTATGCTCACTTCTATACAAAGATGAGTGCTCTGCTGTCTAGACCTCAAAGAGGCTTATATACATATCCCCATACATCCAGCCAATGGAAAATTACTTTACTTTCGCGCCAAACATCACCATCTTCAGCACAAGGTGCTACCCTTCTGCCTAGCTTCCTCTCCTACAGTTTTTACAAAACGCCTAATTGTGGTGGCGGCAACTCTTCCTGCTCATGGATTCCAAGTACTTCCTTATCTGGATGACTGGCTAATCAAAGCTGCATCGCCTCATGCAGTCCAGTCAGCTATGCAGGCAACCATAACTTTTGGAACTTCTGGGATTCAAAGTAAATTACCAAAATTCTCATCTTCAACCATCTCAAATCTTGGAGTTCATAGGAGTGGAACTCAGCGCCACTCTCTGGTAGGAAGGTGTGGCTCACTGGTAGAGCTGCTGCCTCTGCATCCAGAGGTTGTGAGATCAAATTCCAGTGCTGCTCCTTGTGACCCTGGGCAAGTCACTTAATCCTCTACTGCTATACATGCTTGTTTGCCCCAACAGAGACAGGTCACATTGCTTCAATTCTGTAATCATATATCTACTCTTCAAAAATTTCAGCAATACACATATCATCCGCAACAATACACAGCTGCGATGGATGGCAGCAGTGTAGTCTATATCAGGTATACAAGTGTGATGAAAGGTCCAGGTTCATGAGGACAGGCCTGGGCCAAGAGAAGGCATAAAAGAGCCACATGCTAATTTTTTAAAGGTAGATTTTAGATATGAAATTGACAGCCCAGAAGTCCACACAGAACCTGGTTGAGCTGTCTGGCTTTGGGATAGCCCACTCACTGCTGGACTCTTCTATGACCCCAAGTTTTAGCATTTCTGCTTTTTCCTTCTCAACCTCCTTTCTTTTAGTTTCTGGCAGCATATAAGGCTTTTGCTGGACTTTATTCCCTGGTAGGATTTCAGTATTATGCACCCCTATTCAAGAATGTCTAGAGATTGGAGAAAAAACATCTTGGAACCAGTAAACCAGCCATTGTAGCTGACCTTTCTGGTCAGGCACTACTGACTCTTCCATCTGTATGCACTGGAACCTCCCCCCTCCTCCCCCACCCACATGGATTTCACCTCTGGACCTAAGTCTGCATGCTCCTCATCTACTTTAGTTCTGACCCAACTCTTCTGTTTCGACTCAGACTTTTAGAAGGTTTACATCAGTGTATCAAACTTTTTTTTAGTTCCAGCACACTAAACAGAGCAAATGCTTTTCTTGGCACATTATAATTGAAATGATAAAATTGTAAAACCAACAAATTAAATTTGAGAGTTATTTATTTAAAGTTCTTTAAGCTATGTATTGGTAATTGTAACAGTGGTGAATAGATAAAATAGAATTGCTAATCAATGCGATGGATGTGCTTGTTGTTGAGTGTAACTTTGGTCTTACAGCATGGCTCTTGAGCGCGCAGCCTTAGCACACAAAGGCTATTTGGAAGTGGTTATTTGAAACAGACAATGTTGGTTGCCTACGTCAAGGCCTGGAACTTCTTCCAGGGCTGGTGTGCACAGAAGAGTGAGGAGCTGTCATGGCTCTGATTCCTTTGGTTCTAGCATGCCTTCAAGATGGGCTTGATAAAGGCCTGGTGGTTGGCTCCCTCAAAGTATAGATAGTGGGTCTTTCATGCTTCAGGCCCCAGACTAATAGAAAGCCATTGGCCTTTCACCCAGATGTGTCTAGGTATTTGAAAAGGACATTATATCTCCATCCTCCAGTATGTCAGCCTTTTCCAAAGTGGAGTCTTAATATTGTTTGGGCTCTCTAGAGCTCTGTATGAGCCTATGGCGAAGGCATCAGTGATGAGCCTGACAATTAAAACAGTGTTTTTAGTGGCGGTCACGTTGACACGATGGGTGTCTGAACTGCAGGCTTTATCTTGCAGCATATCTTTTCTCAGATTTTCAGAGACTGGGGGTATCACTGTGTACAGTCTCCTCTTTCTTGCCAAAAGTAGCATAAAGTTTACACATCAAATAAGAAGAACGGGTGTCTGCCTTCTTGGTTTTGGGGTCCAAGAAAAGTGCCGAAGTTTTGAAATTGCTGGATGTTCGCTGATTGTTGCTTTATTATCTGGAAGTGACATTTCTGTGCTGGTGGGCACTAGCTGCCAGGGCCAGCCGACTTGAAAAGTGACCATTTGTAGATGGATTCATATGGCCATTTCTTCAGCTTATATTGGAAGAGGAAAGCGACCTTCGGTATCCTTAAAGGCATATTCCACTAGGAGCTTAACATTCTATTGGGCGGAGTCTAGAGCAGTTTCCCCTGAAGAAATTTATAGAGCGGCCCACATGGTCCTCCTTCCAATTTAAAGCTCTATTTCTTACGCATAGAGCTTTTTTATTCCCTACAGCCTGTTTATCTACATTCATATTTGATTCCCTATTCGCCATTAAGAACTTTGAGATCTATTCAGGATAATAGAATGGTAATACCCTCTGTTCATAGAGCTAGATGGGAGTTTACTCAAAATAAAGCATTCTACTTTGCAGCTCCAAATTTATGGAACCATATGCCAAGAGCTGAGACTAGAGGCAAATTTAAAATCTGTCAAAATTGTTAAAAACAGTATTTTTTTAAAGAAGCATTCGGACAAGATTTAAATCAATCTGATATTACTCATATATTCTGAATGTTCTAGATCTTCAGTTAGCAGTCTGGGGAAATTTTAAAGCGTAATGATATTTATATGATTTTATTTAGAAGTGAATGCTTTTTGTAAGAGTGAATGTCACTTAGTATGCCTGCTGTTTATATGGGCTAGGTCTATACTATCTAGTAATGGAGTTCTTTTTTACATTTGTTTTATTTTATTTTACTTTTATTATGTTTTGTAAACCGCTTGGACCAGTAAAATGAACGAGCGGTATAACAAGCTTAATAAACCATAAACCATACTTTCACAAAGTTTTATAGGGTGCATGTAGTAGCCAAATCTTCGGTACTTTCAGCAGAATCATCTGTCCCGATCTAGATTCTGGAGACTGCTTTGGTACATCCCACATGTTCAAGAGTAATATGCTTATTGCACTAGAAGGGAAGATTAGGTACTTACCTTGATAATCTTCTTTCTAGTAAATAGGCACATCATTCTTGAAGCCTGCCCTGTTAGATGTTCATTAGCCTGCTTGCTGTCTCAGACATGTCAGTATTACCAAATATCTTGTTTTTTCCTCTGTCCAGCAAGGACAATGATAGGGGAGGCCACTTCTTTTTTGAAGAGACCATGGGGATATCTTTCATAACTCCAAGACTGTTAGTGCAGGTTGTACCCAAGCAGGCAGCTTGTTCATTCCACCTCATTATATGTTTTACATAGTTCATGGTTATTTTGTGTTTAAATGTTGTAATATGAGCAGAACACACTTGTTTCTCAGGAAAAGTCCCCCTCCCTGCTCTGTTTTTTTCTCTAGGGCTGGCCATTTGCTCTGATATGAGCAGAGGTATTACAGGACAGCCCAGAGTGAAGGGAAGCAGGGCAGAAAAATGTAAAAGAGGCTCTTTACACCAGATCTTGCAATCAGAAGTAGACAACCTAAAGATTCAAGAATAATGTGCCTATTTACTGGAAAGATTATCAAGGTAAGTACCTAATCTTCCCTTAGATTGCTACAAAATTATAACATTTCTGTCTAGTTTGTCTGACACCTATCTTTTCAAAATAAATAAAAGAAAGAAAATTCCCACTCGTATAATGATGCCAGACCATCACCTTTTGGATAGAAAAGACATAGGTGAGGGTCGAGTTTGTTTGTGTTTTATTTTTGTGGTAATTTATATGAATACCTCTTCAAATTGGATGACAGACTTAATGGGTCATTTTGACCTTTGTTTTTGCCATCCTTTACTACGTTAGTTATTTACTTTGGTATGAGAACTTATACTGTACATTTTTATGTCTTGTCTCCTCTGAAGTTTATGGGGCATGATCATGTGATTTTGGGCTGATCATTGCATATCCTGTCTTGTTCCAACACTTGCAGTTTAGAAGTATAATTATGGCTTGTGTTGTAAGGATGGCGTAGCCACTAATAAGCTTTTTGGAATGCAAAGAGATATTTTTGGATCCCTGTAACTCCAGAGCTACATGTTTAGAAACATGAGCACTAAATGAAAATTACCACTTGCAACACTGGCTGTGCCATTTGGCACATTAGGCAGGGCTTAGATGTCTAAGAAGAATTTGGTTCAATTCCAAGTCAAATTGTTATAAACAGTGAATGTGGGAAATATGTTCTGAATAGATTGAGAAGTATAGTATTCAGCTTTAATATAAATAGCAAACAATTATGGAGTTTGCACATGACACTAGCAAACACTATGGATATGAATTTTTACTGATTTTTAAACCACCTTTCCAGAGACATAGTTCTCAAAGTGACAAACAGCACATATTAAACTACTGAAGTTGCAAACATATTTTAACAACATAATTTAAAATAAAATTAACATATATAATTTAAAAATTACTATTACCAATCTTAGGGCCCCTTTTACAAAGCTGTGGTAACGATTCTTCTATGGTAAATGCACCGAAACCCATAGAAATTGAATGGGCTTCAGTTCATTTGTTGTGGGGGGGGGGGGGGGGGAATCACTAATGCCACTTTGTAAAAGAGGCCGTTAACCGGTAGGCTAGGGCTGCTCAGTCTTGGTCTTTGAGGTCCACAGGTAAGCCAGGTTTTCAGGATATTCACAGTGGACATCCTGAGAGAGATTTACATGCACTGTCTCCTTGGAGTGCAAATCTCTCTCATGCATATTCATTATGTATATCCTGAAAGCCTGACCTGGCTGTGGATCTCAAGGACAGGAATTGAGTAGACCCAACTAATGAAGCATACCAACTGAAACATATTTACCCAGCAAGAATTATAAAATCAGTCTAACAGCTCAAGAGAGTAGTGCCTGGATTGGTGATGGCTACAACCAATAAATAAATAAAATATAGACATCTAAAACAAAATTATGATTTAGTATCTTAAGACAAAATGAATTAAAAGTCAAACTTTTTACTTGATTTCCAACATGCATATAATCAGCTTCTTGGTGAATATTTTTTGGACATGATGTCTAAAGTTGGGGAACAATAGCTGAAAATATTCATGATCTTGGTCTGGATAGTTGTATTTTCCAACGAGGAATGCACAGAACCTCATGGTGCTTAATCTAAAAGATAATGCTAGAATTTTATATTGAGCCCAGAAGACCACTAAACACATTATCAAGCTCTGGAATTTGTTTCTGGAGAATGATTATGTAAAAGCAGTTTGCATACATGGGTTTAAAAATGGTTTGAACAAATTGTAATAAGGAAAAGTCCATAAACTGTTATGAATTTTGGATTGCTCAGGGATTGGATCGTTTTGGATTTTCCGGATTCTCAGGCAGTGCTTTTAAAATTTGAATTTAAGGATGAATAAAGAAGAGATGAACAAGCATATTTTGTTGATTTATTCATTAAGAAATATAGAATGCTTCATTTATTAAAATGGGTATATTTATAGGAAAAACATACAAAGAAGCTTAAATATTATGTCTCATTGAATTAGACCATGTTAGGAGAGGGGGGACTAAGAATGAAAAAACAAAAAGAAGGTGGTACTGTTAAAGGAAAAAAAAGGTGACAAAAGAAATAGCAGGATATCCTATTCACTTATTTCTATGGTTCCCACATCCAGTCTGTCTGTCTTTTCCCTATCCAGCTTCTCTCCTTCTTTCTCTCCCATCTGTCATCTGTCTCATTTTTCCCCATCCAGCATGGCTTGACTTTCATTGATTGTCATAGCGCTTTGCTGGCCCCAACAAAGCTTGCCTCCTTCTCTGGAGTCTATTTGTTCCTAGCATTCCCAGCTGTATTAGCAAAGATTCAGAGTACTCTTCTGCATCCCAATTTCAGTGTCCTCTCTACAGTATTTCCTCTCCCAGCCTTACTTACCCTCTTGCTGCTGTTCAAAATTGGCTTCATAAACTCAGCTAAAATAAAACAGGCATAGAACCACTTTCCTGTATGCATCACTGCTAGGATTGCCTATCCTGCCACCTGTGACATAAACTTCTTGCATCAGAGGGAGTGGGACTGGCAGATCTAGGAATGATACTTGCAGGAGGAGTGTGTGGCGCAGTGGTTGGATCTACAGCTTCGGCACCCTGGGGTTGTGGGTTCAAACCCCGCGCTGCTCCTTCTGACCCTGGGCAAGTCACTCAGTCCTCTGTAGCCCCAGATATGTTAGATAGATTGTGAGCCTACCAGGACAGATAAAGAAAAATATTTGAGTACCTGATTGTAAAACTGCTTAGATAAGCCTTGATAGGCGGTATATAAATACCTAAGAAACTTGAAACCTGCATCTTTATAGCTACATTTTATAGGAAAAGGTTTGGATTTCAGAGAGTCCAGATTTCTCAGTTTCAAAGTGTCTAGATTCTCAGGTGGTCCAGATTTCTGGTATCCAGATTTTTGAACTTGTACTGTAGACTCGGGGAAGTGCAGTGGTAGGCAGCATGGAATCTAGCTACTTTTAGGGATCTTGCCAGGGCAGATACTTGTGGGTTGTATTGGTCACGGTTGGAAACAGGATCTGGTTAGGTTCTTATGAAATTATAGTATTACCATTTACTTTAATAGTTTGTAGAAATACTAAATTTTTTATTCTATCATGATTAGAGAGACCTACCTAAAAAATTGTCTTTAAATTGCATTGATGATGAAAATGCAGCCTAAGTGTATATTTGTATGATATTACTTATAAACTCGTATAATGATTTTAAAAACAAACAGCTTCATTGTTTGCTCTTTGAGTGACCTCAGTTATGTAATTATTGTTTCAGAGATTCGAGCTCAGCTGGTGGAACAGCAGAAATGTCTAGAGCAGCAGACTGAGATGAGAGTACAGCTCTTGCAGGACTTGCAAGACTTTTTCCGGAAGAAATCAGAAATAGAGACAGAGTATTCTCGCAACCTAGAAAAATTAGCAGAGAGGTTCATGGCTAAAACAAGAAGTACAAAGGACCATCAGCAGTACAAGTAAGCATTGCTCATTCATTAGGTAGTCTTTTGTTTATACTGACACTTCATTTCACCATAGTCCTGAGCTATGAGCACTACTGCTTTGGTTATACCAGGAGCTTCTATCCCATCTATATCTCTTAGACTTCTTATCAACTCTACTGCTGATCTGTGATAATAATAATAATAATAAGATGGCAAATTTTATAGCAACTCCTGCTTTTTGACTGCAAAGAGAAAAAAAAATACTGCTCCAGCTAAGCTAGTATTAACATGTGGCTAGATCAGCTGTGTTTGCCCCATCTCTGTGGATGTCATCTGAGCAAGCAGGCATGGAAATGCTTATTTGGATATATGTTCTTTGGTTTGCAAATTGTAAATCAAACTGCAGCTGACAGCCATTTTAAAGCAGGAGATATAATGTGAATCTATTTTTGGACTGCAAGACCATGCCTCTTGTGCTTTAGGCCCTTTAAGATTTACAGTATAGTAAAAGATCATTGGTTTCCTTTTCAGTATTAAATATATAATTAACCAAGTCTGCAAATAAGGTCTATCACTTGAGCCTAATTCATCCAGATTGCTTAGTTTCATTGAAATTCAGATTTTCAAAAAAAGCAAGCCATAGTATAGTCTTCATAGATTAACTTGGGAAACTTACCCCCTCTTTTACAAAACTGTGATAGCAGTTTCTAGCGTGGGGAGCCTTGCTGAATGGCCTGCGCTGTTCCTGACGCTCATAGGAACTCAATGAGCATTGGGAGCAGCACGGGCCATTCAGTACGGCTCCCCATGCTAGAAACTGCTATCGTAGTTTCGTAAAAGAAGTAATTAGTGTATTCTGGGACATAGGGACTCTTGGATCATACTCTTATTCAAGAATTGGGCCATCAAAACTTCTTTGGAGCTAAGACAGATTTGCTACAATGTGTTTGGGACTGGGTTATAAACTTGCAAATCTGGATTTTTTTTGCCTACAATATATGGAAGAGTATTTGAAAGTGAATTTCAAAAAAGTAGAAATTTTATGTGTAAGTAGGAAAAGGATAGTGTACTACTGTCTGCTTGACCAAGATGAACGGGCAGATGCTGAAATGTTATCAGAAACTAGGGAAGCAATTCTAGATCTAGTTCTTGGTGGAGCACATTGTTGTGCCTAGCCATACCCTACAACAGGCCAGTGCAAAACTTGAAACAACCCACCTATTTCTATAAAAAATAGGACAACACACCTCAACTTCTATTAAAACTACGTATAATATTTATTAGAAAGATACATCACCGAGGATAGAAATTGCTCCTTTTGTCTCTCACAAAACCGAGTAGTCCCTTAATGGTCAGACTAGGAACCATTTCCATGGGAGGGGCTTCTGGGCAGTGCACGTGTTCACTCCACAGATAATCATCATCATAATAATAAGAACAGTTTATGTATCTCAAGGCCGTAAAGTTCTATGCGGTTTACAATAGTTAAAAATACAACAAATTGAATAAAACTAAAAGGTAAAAGCCAATAACTAAAAACCCTAAAAAGATCTTATTAACTACAAGCTTAACAACATTGAATGGCTTCTTTTATAGTGATATTCACATGCAATGTTTATCTTTCAAACACACAGGATAGCACATGTCCAAACACAAATCATTTGCCTGATGTTATCAGTATACAAAGGTTCAAATATGATCAGAGAGGACATCTGTGCACATATCCAAACATAAGCCATTTGCCTGTTGTTGTCATTTATACAAAGGTTCAAATATGGTCAGAGAGGACATCTGTTCTCCCTGCATAAAACCAACAGACACCAACCAGATAATACTGACAAGAACTCAGGTACATAAGAACATAAGAATAGGCTTACTGGGTCAGACCAATGGCCCCTTCAAGACCAATAGCCTGTTCTCACGGTGGCCAATCCAGGTCACTAGTACCTGGCCAAATCCCAAGGAGTAGCAATATTTCATGCTACCGATACAGAGCAAACAGTGGCTTTCCCCATATCTTTCTCAGTAATAGACTATGGACTTTTCCTCCAGGAACTTGTCCAAACCTTTCTTAAAACCAGCTACGCCAGGAGTGCCCACATTTGCTTGAGAGCTACTTTTAAAATGACCAAGTCAAAATGATCTACCAACAATAAAATTTAAAAAAACACAAAGCACACTGTACACAGAGAAAATGTTAATTATCATTTATATTCGGGGTTTTTTTTCAAAGAGGTCAAGGCAGATGACTTTAAAATATGCAATATCACCTCAGTAACAACAATACAAAAATAGACAAATATACGCCCTCCCTTTGTATTTAACCGCGATAGCGTTTTTTAGCTCAGGGAGCTGCGCTGAATGGCCTGTGCTGCTATCGATGCTTATAGGCTCCCTGCGCTAAAATCCACTACTGCAGTTTAGTAAAATGGGGCCATAGTGCAAAATATAGACAGCAGATATAAATTCTCAAAATTTAAAATAAAATCATTTTTCCTACTTTTATTGTCTGGTGATTTCATGAGTCTCTGGTTGCACTTTCTTCTTCTGACTGTGCATCCAATATTTCTTCCCTTCTGTCTGCCTCCTACATGGCAGGGCAGGCAGGAGAAAGTCGGGAGGCAGGCAAACAGGAGACAGGACAGAATTGGGAGCTGAGAGAGAGGAGTAGTAGGGGAAAAGAACAGAGAAGCAGGGCAGGTGAGAGTGAGGGGCAGTGGCAAGAGTTAGCTCCGCCCACCCTTCTGACGGCAGCCAGGCACTGATCCGGAGCTCCCCCTTAAAAGGGGAGGAGCCAACGGCGCTCAGCCGTTCAGTGCACGTCGAAGGCGAGCGTTAAAGGTGCTCACCTTAGCAAGAGCGCCTTTGCGAAGGGCCTTAAGAAGGCACGAATCACTGCACGAACAGCAGAAGTACAACCACAGCAGACACAGAGAACAACCGCAGCAGTCACAGAGGACAGCCACAGCAGACGCAAAGGGGCCTTAAGAAGGGGCGAGTCACTGCACAAACTGCAGAAGGACAGCCACAGCAGACGCAGAGGACAGACACAGCAGACCGGCAAGCAGGCAACAATGGAAGCAGCAGACAGAAGCAGGAAGTTGAACTATCCAGTTTTCTGCACCGTCTGCAATATGTATGACTACCTCCCCTCTGGGAGATGGTCTTATGTATGCACTCGGTGCGGGGAACTGGAGAGCCTGAAAAAACAAGTCAGACTCCTGGAGGGCAGAATACTGGTACTGGAAGCACTTCGAGCAGTGAAGGAGGAGGACATAGATGCAGAGAACATCAAGAAAGAGGAAACCATTGAAGAAGAAGTCCAGGAGTTAGAGAAGTTCATCGAGGAGGCATACAGGGAGGCTGTGGAAAATCACCAGCAACATTGGAACTGCTGAGATACACTTACAGAGAGTCATGACCACCTGGAGGACAACCACAAGGAAGAAAAGGGTGACACAGAGCAAGACCTGGAAACAGTGGAGGGAACCCACAGGAAGACGAGTCCGTTGCAAGCCAACGTCAGGATGAGGGAAGATGGAAGTGCACAGAGGACACTGACATAAGGCTGGAGAGATGGTCATACACCAGGGACACGGACTTGCGGCTAGAGAGGCAAGAGAAGATAGAGAGGACAACGATCGTCGTGGTGGACTCCATCATCAGATTAGTCAACAGCCACATAGCAGGAGGAAGACAGGATCGACTGGTGACCTGCCTACCGGGAGCCAAGGTAGAAGACATAGTGAGCCGCATTGACAGGATCATTGACATTGTGGAAGAGGAAGATGCGGTGGTGGTGATCCATGTGGGGACAAACAATGTGAGCAACAGGAACTACAGCAGGGAAGGACTGGAGGACCAGTTCCAGATGCTAGGAAGGAAGCTGAAGACCAGAATGCTGAGGGTAGTGTTCTTGGAGATCCTGCTAGTACCCAGGGCCGACGAGAAGAGGCAGACGGAGCTGCAAGCAGTCAACAAGTGGATGAGGTGCTGGTGTGAGGAAGAAGGATTCCACTTCGTGCACAACTGAATGACGTTCTGGGGGAAGAGCAAGGAAGGGACACAAGAGGGAAGGAATTGCAAGAAAGTAACAGGCCGCAAACTCAAATGTATGTACACAAACGCAAGGAGCCTAAAGAATAAGATGGATGAATTAGAAGCTATGGCATAAAAAGACAACCTTGACATCATCGGCATCACGGAAACATGGTGGAACGAGGAAAACGTCTGGGACTCTGTGCTACCGGGATACAAGCTATACCGCAGAGACAGAGTGGGTCAAAAAGGTGGAGGCATTGCCCTATGAAAGAGGGAATTGAGTCTATGGAAAAGAACACGAAGAATAAGTTAGAGTCTCTGTGGGTCAAAATTCTGGGAACAAATGGAACGGAAATGAAAATCGACATCTACTACTGACTCCCAAGGCAGTCTGAAGAAATTGATGGAGAAATGATGGACGAGATTAAACACAACTGCAGGGGAGGCAACGCAATTATCATGGGTGACTTCAATTATCTGGGGATAGACTGGAACCTAGGCAACTCCGGCTGCGGTAGGGAGAGCAAGTTCCTGGATGCTGTAAGCGATTGCTTCCTGGAACAACTTGTCAAGGAAAATGCGAGAGGTAACGCAATTCTGGACTTAATTCTAAATGGACTATGAGGACCGGCACAAGGTGTAGAAGTAGAGGGGACACTGCGAACCAGTGATCACAATATGATTTGCTTCAACTTGGACACAGGGCGAAACATCGATCCAGAATGACACCATGGCACTGAACTTCTGAAAAGGGAATTACGAAGGGATGAGACTCATGGTGGAGAAGAAGATTAAGAAGAAGATAAGCACTGTAAAAATGCTAGAGCAAGCATGGTCCCTTTTTAAGGAGACAGCCACCGAGGCGCAAAATCTATATATACCGCATATCAACAAGGGATCCAAGAGGAAAAAGAACAAGGAACCGGCGTGGCTCACTGTAGCGGTGAAGGAAACAATCAGAGACAAGAAGACCTCGTTTAAGGAATGGAAAAGGTCAAAAATGGACGAAAACTGGAAAAAGCACAAACAGCATCAAAGCAGGTGTTATAAGGAGGTAAGAGGGGCCAAAAGAGACTACGAGGGAAAAATGACCCGCAAAGGAAGTGGTGGGGCTGTTGGATGACCATAGAATAAAGGGAGTGCTCAAGGAGGACAAAGCCATCGCTGACAAACTGAACACATTTTTTTTGCGTCTGTGTTTACCGAAGAGGATACACACAACATTCCGGAAGCCGACAGGCTATACTTGGGAAATGAAAACAGGAAAGGGTTGATGGTCAGTCTAGAAGAGGTATGCAGGCAGATTGATAGGTTTAAAAAATGATAAATCCCCGGGACCAGATGGCATCCATCTGAGGGTAATCAAGGAACTGAAAGGGACTATAGCTGAACTGCTTCAGCTAATAGCCAATCGATGTTTTAAGGGAAAATGACCCGTGAAGGAAGTGGTGGGGCTGTTGGATGACCATAGAATAAAGGGAGTGCTCAAGGAGGACAAAGCCATCGCTGGCAAACTGAACACATTTTTTTTGCATCTGTTTACACCGAAGAGGATACACACAACATTCCGGAAGCCGACAGGCTATACGTGGGAAATGAAAACAGGAAAGGGTTGATGGTCAGTCTAGAAGAGGTATGCAGGCAGATTGATAGGTTTAAAAATGATAAATCCCCGGGACCAGATGGCATCCATCTGAGGGTAATCAAGGAACTGAAAGGGACTATAGCTGAACTGCTTCAACTAATAGCCAATCTGTCGATCAAATCAGGAAGGATTCCAGAAGACTGGAAAGTGGCGAATGTTACGCCGATCTTCAAAAAAGGTTTGAGGGGTTTTACGTGAAATTACAGACCGGTGAGTCTGACCTTGGTACCGGGAAAGATGGTAGAGGCGCTGATAAAGGACCACATCATCGATCACCTTGACGGACACAGTCTGATGAGGACCAGCCAGCACAGCTTCAGCAAGGGAAGATCTTGTTTGATGAACTTGCTGCACTTCTTCAAGGAAGTAAAAAGGCAGATAGACAAGGGCGACCCGGTTGACATTATATATCTGGATTTTCAGAAGGCATTCAACAAGGTCCTGCATGAACGACTATTTTGAAAAATTGAGCCATGGAATCGAGGGTAAAATAATCACGTGGATTAAAAACTGGCTGGCTGATAGGAAAAAGAGAATGAGGGTAAATGGACAATACTTGGACTGGAAAAGCGTCACGAGTGGAGTGCTGTAGGGTTCGGTGCTTGGACCTGTGCTCGTCAACATATTTATAAACGACCTAGAAATTGGTACAACGAGTGAGGTGATTAAATTTGCAGACGATACGAAGTTATTCAAAGTAGTGAAGACACAGGAGGATTGCGAAGACATGCAACATGACATAAACACGCTCGAGAAATGGGCTGTGACATGGCAAATGAGGTTTAATGTGGGTAAGTGTAAGGTGATACATGTCGGTAACAAAAATCTTATACACAAAAACAGGATGTCCGGTGCAGTACTTGGAGAGACCCCCCAGGAAAGAGACTCGAGAGTACTGGTCAACAAGTCAATGAAGCTGTCCGCTCAATGTGCGGCGGCGGTGAAAAGGGTGAACAGAATGCTAGGAATGATTAAGAAGGGGATCACAAACAGATCGGAGAAGGTTATCTTGCAGCTGTACTGGGCCATGGTACACTCTTACCTGGAATACTGCGTCCAGCACTGGTCGCCGTACATAAAGAAGGACACAGTACTACTTGAAAGGGTCCAGAGAAGAGTGACTAAAATGGTTAAGGGACTGGAGGAGTTGCCGTACATTGAGAGATTAGAGAAACTGGGCCTCTTCTCCCTTGAAAAGATGTGACTGAGAGGGAACATGATCGAAACATTCAAGATAATGAATGGAATAGACCTAGTAGATAAAGACAAGGTTGTTCACCCTCTCCAAGGTAGAGAGAGCAAGAGGGCACTCCCTAAAGTTAAAAGGGGATAGATTCCGTACAAATGTAAGGAAGTTCTTCTTCACCCAGAGAGTGGTAGAAAACTGGAACACTCTTCCAGAGGCTGTTATAAGGGAAAACACCCTCTAGGGATTCAAGATAAAGTTAGACAAGTTCCTGCTGAACCAGAACGTACGCAGGTAAGGCTTGTCTCAGTTATTGCACTGGTCTTTGACCTAAGGCCGCCACGTGAGCGGACTGCTGGGCACAATGGACCACTGGTCTGACCCAGCAGCGGCAATTCTTATGTTCTTAAGACTGTAGAGTGGCCAATGTGATGCAATTTAAAAAAATGGTTCCAGATGTGAAACAAGAAAAGATGGTGAGTCTGATGGTGGTGCCAGACAAAACGGTAGAGACTATTATTAAAAAAACAACCTAAATAACTTAATATATACATAAGCGTCAGAGCAGTTAGCACCCCAGGCCATGGTAGAAAATCTATCGCGGTTTAGTAAAAAGGGCCATAATTTGTGAGGAAAAGAAGCCTTTTATAAGAGGATAGGGAAGTAAGTTTTAACAGATTAGCCTGTCTGTTTCTATTTCCAGATGAATCTGACTACATTGGCTGTGGTAAACAGTTGTCAATCTCCTTGAAGGCTCATTCCAGTAAGAAGAAAGCTCAGAACTTCTTCCAAATTTGGGAAAAATCTATTACAGATGTTTGAGTCCTAGACATTGTTCAGAAGTTGGCTCCTCAATATAGACGGCCTGTTAAGTGGACTTCTTATGAGTATAAGAAATCTGCTAGATATCTGATGCTATGATTTTAAGATTATATTTTGGGTCATCCTGCCTTTAGAGAAATTGAACTCAGCCTTTCACAGTGGAGATTCTTTGTTCTCTTTTTTGAACTTAATTCTGTTTGATGGAATGTATACTTGCTTACTTGCTTCCTGTATCCTTTAGAATTCTGTAGTCTTGTGACATATGTCTTGTTTTTCTTTTTTTTAATTTCTCCTTTTTCACTGATCAAGTGCTGGGATGCTAGTACCAAAATCTTTCATTTGCAACCACCCTAGTCCAGTCATTGCAGCAAAATGTTCACTAGAACACAACAGTATTTCTTCACTCTTTTTCAATTTGAAGCTTAAGTACTTCTTCAGGGAAAATACATGTCCGTGCAAAGCAGCTTACCATGAGCATGTAAATGAGGCTCTGATTTTACTTCTTCCATTAGTTGCACAGAGATGAACAGGCATTTCATTCTCTGAACTGTAAAAGAGTTACTCTTGGTGGAATTCTGAGCAAGAAATATCAAAATTCTGTGCACGAAATTAGCAAATTCTGCAAGTTTATTTGTCAAAATTTAAACAATACTTTTGCTAATTATATTTTATTTAAAACATTTAAAATAAAATATTTTTCTTCTACTTTTGTTGTCTGGATGTTTTATTTTTCCATCATGTTGGTCCAGTTTATTTTTTCTGCTTTCTTGTAGGCTAATTCTCCTTCAAGTGACTGCTATCCATTTGTCTTTTCTTCTCTCTCCTATCTATTCCCTCACTACAGTTATCTTCGACATATTGATCATTATTTGTTAGATCTTTTCTACCTCTGACCATCTAATAAATAAATTGAGTGTTCTCGATATGGGCCCCAAAGTGGGTCAGGAGCTGGTTGAGTGGAAGGTAACAGAGGGGAGTGCTCAATGGAGATAGCTCTGAAGAAAGGGATGTTACCAATTGTGTGCCTCAAGTTTCTGTTCTTGGGCCTTTTCTTTTTAACATTTTTGTAAATGATATTGCTGAAGAGCTGTCTGGTAAGATTTGCCTCTTTAATGATGATAACTAAAATCTTAAATAGAGTAGACATGCCTGATAGTGTGGATAACACGAGGAAGGACCTAATGAAGGTTGAGGAAGTGTCTGAAATTTGGCAGCTAAGATTTAATGCTAAGAAATGCAAGGTAATGCATTTGGGATTCAACAAAACAGAGGGAATGATACAGTTTAGGGGCTTAAGAACTTTTGTGCATGAAAGATAAGTGGGACTTGGGTGTGATAGTATGTGATGATCTTAAGGTGGTCAAACAGGTTCAAAAAGCAATGGTGAAAGCTAGAAGGATGCTTGGGTGCATAGGGAGAAGAATGGCCTATAGGAAAAAGGAGGTATTGATGCCCCTGTATAAGATTCTGATGAGACCTCATTTAGAATATTGTGTACAATTCTGGAGACCACACTTTTAGAAAGATATAAACAGGATGAAGTTGGTCCAGAAGAAGGCTACTAATATGGTTGGTGAACTATATCATAAGGCGTACGGGAACTTAAAGACTTCAATATGTATTCTGGTGCAAAAGGAACATAAGTCTTGACCAGTAGGTTATTCACCTTTACCGTCAAGGTCTTGCAGAAGGAATCATTTACAGCTTTACCTCCTTGTTTCAGTGAGTAGTCCCCATCTCCTCAGTTTTTCCTTTTGCAAGCGAGTTGAGAAGGCTGTCTTTCTCTTCTGGAGTCACGCAAGCTGAAGCTAAGAGCCCAGATTTTAGAGTTCCTGGCAATACAGCTCCTACGGCTTTGCACTACCTGCAAGTACTGGGGTCGATGGTAACGACTATAGTAGTGATACTTTGGGCAAAAGCTCAGTTGTGCCCTTTTCTGAATGCACAGTTATTCTGCTAGTTTCTGAAAATAAATTTGCTCTGGATGTTATTCACCTGGACAGCAGAAGTGTGTCAAATCTTGCATTGGGGGCTTTTGGTTGAGACAGTGTCCAAGGGATGGCCTCTCCGCACATCCTCTGAAGTAACAGATGCCAGCCTTTATGGCTTGGGAGGTCAATACGAGGGTCATGCAGTTCAAGGCCAATGGTTACATTCTCAGAGAAAATTTGCCATTTGCTTAGCGTTACAGTCATTTGACAAGATCATGGAAGACAAAGTGGTCAGAATCTTCTCTGACAAGACCACAATGGTAGAATACATCAACAGACAGAGTCACCAAGAGTACTGTGTTGATGCCAGAGGCCCATTTGTTGTTTCTCTGGGCAGAATCCAACTTACAAGCTATTTTGGTGTCGCATGTAGCAGGAGTGGACAATGTGCAAGCAGACTATCTTATTTGCCAGGCCCTGGATCTGGGGGAGTGGTCTTTGTCCCAGAGTACTTTCAACAAATTTATAAAGTGCAGGGAGATGCCAAAGTTTGTTCTAATGGTGTCAATAGTCAACAAGAAGGCCTCTCAATATTTCAGCAGCAAAGTAGAGCCAGGAAGCACTGCCATAGTGCAACCAGACCAACAAAAAACTATTGTATGTTTTCCTCTGTGGCCAGTGAAAGGCTGGATTATTCAAAGAATAGTGACCCATCTAGAGGTGGTGTTTCTCAAGCAGCGGATTGACTGCATTGCTCATGGTACATGGATCTGGTTTGGCTACAGCAAGACAAGTACCTTAATCTGCCGCTGCTCCCAGTGCTGCTTTTGCAGAGTCCATTTGCTCTGGAGAGTCTGGAACACTTTGGGCTTATGGCATGACACTTGAGCGCACAGCCCTAAAAGAAGAAAAGGATATTTGGAGAGAGTTATAGCTACCCTCTTACAATCTAGTTACAGTTGCAGCCTATGCTAAGGCTTGGAAGACTTCAGTGCTTGTCTGCTGAACAGAAGGAGTCCCAATTTCTGTGGTCTTTTCATTTCTTCAGGATGGTCTTAAAATAAAAAAAAAGAGCCTGGCATTTGGTCCCCTCAAGGTCCAGGTGGCAATTAGGACTCTAGTAGAGAACAAGTCTTTAGATTCCCATCCTAATATATCCAGGTTTCTGAAGGGAGCATTATGTTTGCATCCTCCCGTGTGACAGCCATTTCCAAAGTAGAAGCTTAGCATTGTGATATGGGCCCTCAGTAGAGCCCTGTAGAAGCCCTTGCAAGCAGTGTCACTGATGGATCTTGCCATCAAGATGGTTTTCCTAATAGCTATTGTCTCGGCAAGAAGGGTTTTAGAAATTCAGGCTGTGTCATGTAGAGGTGTTGCTCAGATTTACAGAGGTGGGTGTGCCTACGCACGGTGCCTTCCTTTCTGTAAAAGGTGGTTTTCGGCATTCCATGTCAATCAGGAAGTCCTACTACCTACATTCCAGGTTGTAGGTGTAAAGAAAAACAACAAATTTTTAGAGTTAGTGGACATGAAGAGAGTTCTTGAAGTGATGAATGATTTTCATCTTTCAAATCTTTTTTTTGTGATCATCAGTCCTAGCAAACCAGAGACACTGACTTCTAAGATTTCTATTTTCAGATGAATCTGCATGGCTGTTTTAGCTTACTACATTGGCCACCAATCTCCTTGAAGGCACATTCTGCTTGAAGTGTGTGTGTGTAGGAGTGAGGGGTGTTCAGTGCAGAATCCCTGGCAGTTCTGCCCACGAAGATTTGTAGGATAGCTACATGGTCCACTCTCCATATTTTTTACAAAGTTTTAGATATGATGGTGCAAATGGATACCACTTTGGATCCTCAGTACTAGCAGCAAACTTATCTGCTCTGCCCTAGACTCAGGGGACAGCTTTGGTACATCCCACTGGTCAAGTTTCATGCTTCTTTTACACTGGAAGGGAAGATTAGGTTCTTACCTCGATAATCTTTTTTTCCAGTATAAAGGAGCATGAGTCTTGATGCTTGCCATCAATTTAATCTGCTTACAGTCTCAGACATGTATGTGTGTCTCTAAATGCTAGCCTTGGAGTAGCCAGGATAGTATGATGATGAGTGTTTTATCAACTGTTCAGCAAGTACAATAAATGATGTGATAGCTCGCTATGGCAAAGTCTGTGGGAGAGCCTATAATAGCTGTATAAATGTGAATGCTGGTTGTACTCAGATAAGTGGCTTGTTTGGGTCCACCTTACTTATATGAAGTTTCATGGTGTTTAATTAATTGACTTTGTTGCAGAGCCAAAAAGACTTGACTTGGTCGAGAAGTTCCCTGTGCCTTCCTTATTGTTATTCCTTTTTTTAGGGGTGATCAACTGCTTTGGTACGAACTGAGGAGATGGGGACTGTCTACTGACACAAGAAGATTCGTTCTGCAAAAACTCATGATTAGAGATAAATAACCCACTGGTCAAGACTCGTGTTTCTTTATACTGGAAAGATTATCCCAGACAAGCAGGCAACATATTCTCACAGATGTGTGACAGCATTCACGGAGCCTGGTAGAAACAGTTCAAAAATGTACTGTCACTTTAATTCTTTAGAAGTTTCAAGACAGCCCGTACCGCGCATGTGCAAGTGCCCTCTCATCCGACATTCCCATCAGTTCATAGTTTTCCATGGAGCTAAGAAATGTGTTGTTGGAGTCTCTATTTTTTTCTTTTTTTGTGCCTTCCCATATCATTTTTATCTATTACTTGCTTTTCTTTGGTACTATGTTAATTTCTCAGGAGGTTTTCTTGCAATTTTTACTTTTTAGTTTTTGGGCCTTCAGCTCTCCTTCAGCCAGTTTTCCAGCTGGCTGCATCAACTCTTTTATGGTCTCAAATTTACTTGACCATCGAAGGAAAAATTGATTCCTTCGAACTCACATCGATGGTTTTTCCCTCGATGTCAAAGCCTTCTACTGGCTTCAAAAGACATTCCTGGTGCAACAGGTCCATATCAGTCATTGATCCGAACAATTGGTGTCTTCAATACCTTGGTCCTGAGCATCAGGTAGAGTCTTGTCAAAGCTGTTTAAAGTTACCAAAATGTTTTATGAAGGCTCGATGTCTTCAGCAGGAGAAACTTTTTGGTTCTCAAGATTCATCACAGATGTCCTCTGCACCTGATGTCGATACTGCGTTGAAGTCTGGCCCACAATCACTGCCTCATTCGATGTCAATTTCCTCAATGCCGACGCCGACACCATCCAGTAAACAGCCTAAGAAAGATTCCAATGCCTCACCTCGCCAAATGTCACCGACATCTCTAGCATCGAGTAAGTTGATGCATGCCAAACGGCGTCGACAGTAGTCTCGCTCTCCATTGTTACAGGAAGTGTCACCTAAGAACATAAGAACATAAGCAGTGCCTCCGCCGGGTCAGACCATAGGTCCATCATGCCCAGCAGTCCGCTCCCGCGGCGGCCCAAACCTGTCTGAATCACCAGAAGGGGCCCCCTTGCCACCTTGGTTTCCCATTTAAGTCCTATCTTCCCATCGAAGTCCTAACCCTCCGGTCTTGCACATGCACGACCTGGTCGGGTTTCTATACTTATTTCCTGGATACTTCTCTCAGTATCCCACGATCCCTTTATCCCTCAGGAATCCGTCCAATCCTAGCAAGGCAATGGGGCCGGACAACCTGCACCCCAGGGTGCTTAGGGAGCTGAGTGATGTCTTGGCGGAGCCACTGTCCGCGCTCTTCAACCTCTCCCTTAGTACAGGCAGCGTCCCGTTGGACTGGAGGACGGCTAACGTCATTCCACTCCACAAGAAAGGCTCAAAGATGGAGACAGCAAACTACAGACCAGTGAGTCTAACATCGATAGTGAGCAAACTAATGGAAACTCTAATCAAACACCAATTAGATATGATCCTGGATGAGGAGAATCTACGGGATCCCCGACAACATGGATTTACTAAGGGGAGATCCTGCCAATCCAACCTGATCAGCTTCTTTGACTGGGTAACGGGGAAGCTGGATATTGGGGAGTCCCTGGACATCGTGTACCTGGACTTTAGCAAAGCATTCGATAGCGTACCACACCGCAGGTTACTGAGCAAGATGAGTTCTATAGGATTAGGTGACACATTGACGAAATGGGTTGGGAGCTGGCTTGGAGGTAGGCTCCAAAGGGTGGTGGTGAACGGCACCCCCTCCGAAATGACGGAGGTGATTAGTGGAGTACCACAGGGCTCAGTCTTGGGCCCAATCCTATTCAACATCTTTATAAGAGACTTGGCAGAAGGGCTTCGAGGTAAAATAACATTATTCGCCGATGACGCCAAACTGAGTAATGTAGTGGGCAAATGCTCAACAGACGAAGATTCAGTGCCCGACAACATGATGCACGACCTACTCCTACTGGAGCGATGGTCTAGGACATGGCAACTCAACTTCAATGCCAAAAAATGCAAAGTTATGCACCTGGGCAGCCAGAATCCATGCAAGTCTTATACCCTTAATGGCGAGATCCTAGCAAAAACGGTAGCAGAACGAGACTTGGGGGTAATCGTCAGTGAGGACATGAAGTCTGCCAATCAAGTGGAGCAGGCTTCGTCCAAGGCAAGACAAATCATGGGCTGCATACGAAGGGGTTTCGTCAGTCGTAAGGCGGAAGTCATTATGCCATTGTATAGATCCATGGTGAGGCCCCACCTGGAATACTGTGTGCAATTCTGGAGGCCGCATTATCGCAAGGATGTGCTGAGACTGGAGTCGGTGCAAAGAATGGCCACCCGGATGGTCTCGGGACTCAAGGATCTACCATACGAAAAACGGCTTGACAAATTACAGCTATACTCGCTCGAGGAACGCAGAGAGAGGGGGGACATGATCGAGACGTTCAAGTATCTTACGGGCCGCATCGAGGCGGAGGAAGATATCTTCTTTTTCAAGGGTCCCACGACAACAAGAGGGCATCCGTTGAAAATCAGGGGCGGGAAACTACGAGTTGACACCAGGAAATTCTTTTTCACTGAAAGAGTGGTTGATCGCTGGAATAGTCTTCCACTACAGGTGATTGAGGCCAGCAGCGTGCCTGATTTTAAGGCCAAATGGGATCGGCACATGGGATCTATTCACAGGGCAAAGGTAGGGGAGGGACATTAAGGTGGGCAGACTAGATGGGCCGTGGGCCCTTATCTGCCGTCTATTTCTATGTTTCTATGTTTCAATCCTTGTTTGAATCCCTGTACCGTACTCTGCCTGACCACTTCCTCCGGTAGCGCATTCCAAGTGTCCACGACCCTTTGGGTGAAAAAAAACTTCCTTGCATTTGTCTTGAACCTATCTCCCTTCAGTTTCTCCGAATGCCCCCTCGTACCTGTTGTCCCCTTCAGTCTGAAGAATCTGTCCCTATCCACCCTCTCTATGCCCCTCTGAGGCGTGCCTTGACATTGAGGTCACTAACGCCTCAACACCCTGTACCATCGGTACCATCCACACCTTCGGCACCCAAGATCAACTTCACAATTTCCTTCAACAGGAGCTAGCAGCGATACTTCGAGAAAAATCAAATCTAACTGCTGCGCCAAATCCTCCGGTACTAGCCCAACCCAAACACGGCCTCATGGTGCTGCATTTAAGTCTCCTCGACGCAAATCCAGGCCCCATCATCGAAGCACTTCCTCCTCATTGATGCCGAACTTGAACCGAAGGAGACTTAAGAGTCCATCCTGCCATTATCACCAATACCAGAAGGAGCATGCACAGTGTCATGCTCCTTCTGGAGGAACAGTTTTACATCTCCAGTTTTATAACACAAGGACTCCGATTTATCCTTTCAGGATTTCTCTGAACCACAGTATTCTGCACTGGAGTCTATGGACTTTTGCCAGATCCATCTCCTCTTCCACCTAGACATAGGTCACCACTGGACAGCCTTTCCTTCGCCATGTTCATAAGGCAAATGGGTCAAACTTCCTGTGCATATGGAATCTGAACCAGAGCTAGGAGCCACACTTTTTGATGCACTTGACTTTGAGCAACTCTCAAGAGAACATTTAAAACTCCCAATCCATTATCTTGTATGGGAATTCATGTTGAAAAACTGGGAGACTTCCCTGCATATACCAGTGCCTCCATCCAAATTGGATTCCCTTCAGAGAGTGCAGTCATGTTCTAGCTTTAATAGGCCACAATTGCAGTATCAGTGTCTTCTGGTTGAGTCTGTTTTGAAGAGGTCATCCAGCTCCAAATCATATGCCATTGCACCAAGAAAAGAGAGTCGTACCTTGGACAAGTTTGATCGTAAGCTATTTCAAAATACAATGATTACTAGCTGCATCTTCAATACCTATCTCATTATGAACAATTCATTCCTGTAGACCACCTTCCTGAATTTCAGCAAACTTTGCATGATCTCCTTAAGACCAAGACATAAGAACATAAGAATTGCTGCTGCTGGGTCAGACCAGTGATCCATCGTGCCCAGCTCCTGCGGCGGCCCTTAGGTCTAAGACCAGTGTCCTATTTGAGTATAGCCTTACCTGCAAACATTCTGGTTCAGCAGGAACTTATCTAACCCTTTCTTGAATCCCTGTAGGGTGCTTTCCCCTATAACAGCCTCTGGAAGAGCGTTCCACATTTCTACCACTCTTTGGGTGAAGAAGAACTTCCTTACGTTTGTATGGAATCTATTCCTTTTAACTTTAGAGAGTTCCCTCTCATTCTCTTTACCTTGGAGAGGGTGAACAATCTTTCTTTCTCTACTAAGTCAATTCCCTTCAATATTTTGAATGTTTTGATTATGTCTCCTCTCAGTCTCCTCTTTTCGAGGGAGAAGAGGCCCAGTTTCTCTAGCCTCTCATTGTACGGCAGCTCCTCCAGTCCCTTAACGATTTTTGTCACTCTTCTCTGGACCCTTTCGAGTAGTACTATGTCCTTTTTCATGTACAGCGACCAGTGTTGGACACAGTATTCCAGGTGGGGGTGCACCATAGCCCGGTATGATGGCATGATAACCTTCTGAGATCTGTTTGTGATCCCCTCCTTAATCATTCCTAGCATTCTGTTCGCCATTTTCACTGCTGCTGCGCATTGCGTGGACAGTTTCATTGATTTGTCTACAAACACTCCCAAGTCTCTTTCCTGGGGGCTCTCTCCAAGTACAGCCCTGGACATCCTGTATTCATGCATATGATTTTTGCTACCGACATGCATCACCTTGCACTTATCCGCATTGAACCTCATTTGCAATTTCACAGCCCATTCCTCGAGTGCGTTTATGTCTTGTTGTAGGTCTTCGCAATCTTTCAGTGTCCTCACTACTCTGAATAACTTTGTATCGTCCGCAAATGTAATCACCTCACTTGTCGTACCAATTTCCAGGTCATTTATAAATATGTTGAAGAGCACAGGCCCGAGCACTGAATCCTGCGGCACTCCATTCATGACGCTTTTCCAGTCCAAGTGTTGTCCATTTACCCCCACTCTCTGTTTCCTATCCGCCAACCAGTTTTTAATCCACGTGAGTATATCACCCTCGATGCCATGGCTCACAATTTTTCAAAGTAGACGTTAATGCGGGACCTTGTTGAACGCCTTCTTAAAATCTAGATATACGATGTCGACCGGGTCTCCCTTGTCTATCTTCCTGTTTACTCCCTTGAAGAAGTGCAGTAAGTTTGTCAAGCAAGATCTTCCTTTGCTGAAGATCAGTCTTTGATGCTTTTGATGTAACTTCCAGAGCATCATCCTTGTCCAACCCTCTTGGCACACTTTGAAACGCCTAGTCAGTGCCCTATAACTTCCATCCACATCCACTAATGCTGATCAGCTCAACTGGGGTAAAATAAGAATATTTATTTTTAAAATTTATATACCATTTTATTCCAAAACGGTTTACAAATAGTTACATACATAAAATATTATAAAATTCAGAACAAGGTTAGAACAATACAAACAGATTCAATCCTTACATAAAATCAATTTCTCAATGAAATGCATCTACAAATAATTGTGTTTTCAGCATTTTCCTAAATGAGCTCTTATCTCTACATTTTCAGATTTGACCAACCAGACTATTCCACAACTTAACCCCTACACATGTAAAAGTCATGGCATCCGTTTCCTTTGCCAGAACTCCATTCAGACATTCAGCAAAGAGAGTTCTCTATCAATTTATGACATCAACACTATTGAGGGGTTCCATTCTCATATCAAACCAGATGGGAGGTCACCTGCTAATTCTCAATCTCTGTGCTCTTAACATATACTTATTCAATTTAAAAAAAAAAAAAAGTACCCCTCTAGGAGCTGAACCAGTGGCAGTGTTCTCGAGGTCTCATGGAAGCCACAAGCAGTACCTGTGATTTTTAAATAGGTCATCTCACCTTCTATATAGTGAACTACTTTTTGGCCTGGAATCAGAATCAAAACTGTTGCACAGTATTTAGTTGTCATGCCTATACCACTCCACTCTTACAGTTAATCTGTTCCCCTACTTGAAAGTCTGGTTGACAAAGATGTCGTCACCTTCAGCAATCCAATTGACCACTGAACTACCAATTCTTCTATTACTCCCATATCCAGAGTCTAGCCACAGTTCTGCCATTCCACCCTCCTCCTCATCCCATCAAGGGTTGTCTGACTCATTATCAACATCATTGGACCCTAATCATCAACAACAACTGTGCCTAGTTTTAGTTTATTTTAGGTTTAGCAACGATCGCTGATTATAGTGAATCGGGGCCTAAGTGACGACTTGAGGTTTCCATCTCAGTTTTTTACCTTCCTATCGTTATTACTGATCTTTGGTCCCTTGTTTGTTATTTATTGAGGGTCTAATTCTGTCTTGCTTGTGTTACCAGGATGTGGTATTCTGCTAGCATGTACTTTCTATGTAAAGATCTTGTAGCAGTCCCATGTATCCTGTTTTCCCACTAGTGGTGTATTAGTATTATAGGGCCTGGTATAATAATTACAGTGCTATTTTTTCACATATAAGGTTGTTGCTGTTTGAATTCTGAGAATTACTACTATTTTTGCACAAGTTTGTGCATAGTATTTTGCAGTGAAGGAATGTTGACCTTACTGAGGTGATATCAAAACTTTAATATAATGTTAGCTTGTCTTAACATCAGACACTCTACAGCAGTGTTTCTCAGACTTTCTTAAGCTGGGGCACACTAAAGGTAGTGGCCACGGCTCATGGTACCCAGAAATGCATGCATGACATCATCACGTTGACATCCACTCATGCGCAGAGGCCCTCCAGACAGGCCCTGAAATGCCAGTAGGGTGTGCCAGCAGGGAAGTGTAATAAATATCAACTGAGTAGCCCCAACCACAGACCTCCCAACTCCACCCTAGACCCACCTAAGCTCTTCTCCAGATCCCGCCCTCGTTACTAATTGTAATGCAATTTTTTCCATTCATTTTTCATATACACACAATATACACAGCAGATATAAATTCTCAAAACTGATACATTTCAATTGAAAATAAAATCATTTTCCCTACCTTTGTTGTCTGGTGACTTCATTTTTCTGTGCTTTTAACTATGAGCTCCTTTTATTAAGCTACGGTAGCGGGGTTAACACATGTGATGTTTCATCACGCGCTAACCCCTGCGCTGGCCAAAAACTACGCTAACACGGCCAGCGGTTTAATGTACATTAAACCGCTAGCGCGGCTTGATGAAAGGAGCCCAATGCTTCCAGTGCCTTCTTATCCATTGACTGTTTTTCTCTTCGTCTTCACTTTCTGCCGTGCATCCATCTTTAATAATAAATGAGAAACTGACTATAATTTTGAATACCAATGGTAAGAGAGCTAATGCCATCCACAAGTTGCTCAGAAAAAGTGAAACTCTGAAGGGAGGTGGATACCTTCCCTTGGTAAAAGAGTTTACCATCCAATCATTGCATTTGTTTAAAAAGGCATCACTCTTTAACCAGGTAAAACTTCAATTATATGAAAAAATGCTTAATCGACAAAAATTGTTCAAAACTCTTATATATAAGAAAATCTCTTGTTTGCACTTATCTGTGCAGACTTGCAAAGCTGTGAATATAAGGGCTCTGGGGTCTCAACGTGGCCCCGTTTCGATAAACTGCTTCAGGAGACCCAATACAATATATTGGGTCTCCTGAAGCAGTTTATCGAAACGGGGCCACGTTGAGACCCCAGAGCCCTTATATTCACAGCTTTGCAAGTCTGCACAGATAAGTGCAAACAAGAGATTTTCTTATATATAAGAGTTTTGAACAATTTTTGTCGATTAAGCATTTTTTCATATAATTGAAGTTTTACCTGGTTAAAGAGTGATGCCTTTTTAAACAAATGCAATGATTGGATGGTAAACTCTTTTACCAAGGGAAGGTATCCACCTCCCTTCAGAGTTTCACTTTTTCTGAGCAACTTGTGGATGGCATTAGCTCTCTTACCATTGGTATTCAAAATTATAGTCAGTTTCTCATTTATTATACATTTACTTCTCTGACTAGCATACATATATGTCCCTGTAAGCTCTCTTGACGTAGGTGCATCCATCTTTGGCATTAAGTTAACATTCAATTTTTCAATTTGTCTGCTTTCTTCTCAAAAACTACTCTTCCATGTCTCTCCTTCCCTCCCTATTTCCATGGTCTGACATCTCTCTCCTTCCCCCCTCCCCCCTAGTATGTTCTTATGGAATTCAAGACAAAGTTGGACAAGTTCCTGCTAAACTGGAACATACGCAGGTGAGGCTGGACTCAATTAGAGCACTGGTCTGTGACCTAAGGGCCACCGTGTGAGTGGACTGCTGGGCACGATGGACCACTGGTCTGACCCAGCAGCAGCAATTCTTATGTTCTTATGTTATGTTCTTAGTCTGACATCTCTCTCCTTCCTTTCCCCCCTTCTCAGTCTGGCATCTCTCTCCTCTCCTTCTCATAATCTAGCATCTTTCTCTACTACTACTACTACTACTACTATTTCTATAGCACTACCAGACTCTCCTCCTTCCCTTCCATTCCCTGGTCTGATATCTCTTCCTCCTGCTCCCACCCCCCTCCCAATCCAACATTTCCCCCCTCCTTTCCACCATCTAACATTATTTTTTTCTCTCTGGTCCTCATTCCCTCCCCTAATCAACATCTCTCTCTCCCTCCATGAGTCCAACTTTTCACTCTCTGCCCTCTCCTTCTTCCCCCCCGAGTGTGACATTTCTCCTTCCTTCCTTTCTATCCTCCCCATCCATCTCGCCCTCTCCATGAGTCCAACCCTTTCTGCCTTCTCCACACTTTCTCTCTCTTTCCTTCACTCTTCCCTTGAGTGACATCCTTCCTTCCCACTCCCCAACCCATTTTCTCTCCCCATTCACCATTTCTCCCTCTTCTCCACCCTATGTCCATTTATCCCTCTCTCTCTCACTGTCACTCCTCCTGTAACAATTTTCCTTCCTTCCTTCCCTCCCCCCAACCCCACTCACAGCTAATATGCTCTCTCCCCATCCACCATCTTACCCTCCCCTTCAGCCAGTCCAGCAGTACCCCTTCTCCCTTCCCTTTCCCTCGCCTCCTGTCCAGCAGTACCCCTTCTCCCTTCCCTTTCCCTCCTCCCCTGCCAAGCAGTACTTCTGCTAGCGGCAGCTCAGTGTGCTTTTAACTTGGCCACAGAGTTGCCGCGAGGATTAATTTAGATGCGGTTTTCATCAACAGCCTTGGGGCCATGCTAGGCCGGCCCATTACAATGATGCAACTTCCTTTTTCGAAAGAGGAAGACACATCATTGAAATGGGCCGGCCTGGCAAAGGCCCTGGGACTGTTGATGAAACCGCGTCTAAATTAACCCTAGCAGCAGCTCTGTGGCCAAATTAAAAGCACACTGAGCTGCCGCTGCTGTTCAGGGGGTGAGGAGAAGATGTGGAAGGCAGGAGTCCAGGGAGATAAGCGACAAGAGGCAAGTCTGCTGGCCAGCGCTTCTCTTCCTCCTCTGTGAGCTGCGGTACACTTGGAATCTCAGGAGGCACACAGTTTGCAATACACTGCTCTACAGTAACTGATATGTATTGAGGCGCAGAAAGGTCTTGTTGATCTTACAGTTCCCAATCACATAAGACAGCAAAATCAACTAGCTCTCTTTCGAGAGGAGGCAGACTGGCTGAGGGCAGGTGGAGTATGAGTGAGAGAAGGCAGATTGGCTGAGGGCAAGGCAGGGTATGCGTGTGTGTGAGAGTAGAGGCAAAACTGGCTGAGGGCAAGTGGGTTGTGTGTGTGAGAGAGACAGAGAAGGCAAACAAGGGTAGGTGAGGTGTGTGTGTGTCTGAGAAAGAGAAGAGGGCAGGATGTGTGTGAGAGAGAAGGCAGGTGGCTGACTAATGATTCTCAAAACTTTAACGTGGTCGCTAAACTGGTTTCCTTCAATTTAGCCTATACGCATTTTAGCGGCGGGTTATCAAAATGGCTTATGTCTATCTTTAGCAAGTTTTCTAGCAGTCTCCAACACTGCCATTCACATGGGCTCTTCGGTGGATTATTGAAAATCGCTGAGCTATTTTCTAAGAGTGGCATCGGCTTTTGGTGACAAAAATCAGCAACTGGTCCAGGGGTGCCAGTACAGTGACAACACTGTTTAAAACCCTGGCAGCACTGTTTTAAAGATAAGCATTCTCTCCCACTGCCACACAACCCCCCCACCCCCACCACCACTAACTCCGACCCCTCTCCCCCATACCTTGAATAAGATGGCTGACCATAACGATGCTCACTCCCTCTGGCCAGGCATCCGGGCCAGTCAGAGCCTTAGGCCCCTTCCCAGTTCATCTGGGGAAGGGCCTGAGGCTCTGATTGGCCCAGTTGTTTAAGGCCCCTCCCATAGGAGGGGAAGGGGGCCTTAAGCAACCTGGGCCCTATGAGAGGGACCTTAAACAACCTGGGCCAATCAGAGCCTCAGGCCCTTCCCCGGTGCATCCCAGGATGCATCAGGGAGGGGAAGGCCTATTTTGAAGTGGTGGACCAGCTGGCCGGAGGTAGTAGGCATCCCTCCGGTAAGCCATCTAATTCAAGGTACAGGGGAGAGAGGTCGGTGGTAGAGAGGTGTGTTGTGTGGCAGCGGGAGAGAATGGACATCTCTCCCACTGCTGTAGGGGGTGTTCGCATCTCTCCTGCTTCTGGGGGGTGGTTCGCTTGGCAACGAGAGAGAGTGGGTAACTCTCCCGCTGCTGGGGAGGGGGAGTGTTGGTTGGCAGTGGGAGAGACTGAACATCTCTCCTGCTGCTGTTGTGTTTTGATTTTTTTTTTTGCATTTGTACTGCGCATGTGCCCATCGCTATCATCAGCGATGAGCACATGCAAATTTAGTGAGTCTTCGCTACACTCTGCCAACCTCATTTACATAAGCATTTTTTGGGAGAATGACTCTTTTTTAAATTCAATACTAGAATGACTGCGATAGCAGCCCATCATTTTTTAATGCTTTTTTTGAGAATGTAGGCCTCAGTTTTCAAGAAGAAGACATATAAGCCCAGATTTTGTAAACTGCGAACCGATTGTAGGCAGCTGTAGGCATCCTACAGCTGTCTAAGCAGCCAATCGGGAGGCACGTTTTCTTAAAAAAATGCTCTCCAGGCAGGCGGCCTATATTGAAGGGGCCTAGGGAGGCTCACCTAAGTTCGCCTAAGGCTAAGCGGTAGCCTTAGGCGAACCTAGGCAGCCCTACACATTGTAAGTAGATGCGGCTGCTATACGTAATCGCGGCAAGGGATCTCCCTGCCGTGATTAGTATAGCAGCCACTGCTATGGCCACCAGTCTTCCCTCCCTCCCATCCCCTAAACAAAAGAGACAGGAGGATGCCCAACCCCTCCTGCCAAAAGACCCCCCCCACAATTGCCTGCAGGAGCGTGCCCAACCTCTCCTGCCAGACCCCCCCCCAAAAAAAAACAAACCCGCCCCAACCCCCCCTTTTGTATGGACTTTGGTCTGAGTATTTCTTGGCTGATATAATACTGACTTGTTACATAATACCAAGTGTAAAACATTTTCTTCCATTTCTGGATGGTGATTGCCTATCAAAGAAGTATTAACATTTCCTTCATCATGAAAGTAGTTTTCATGTTCTCTTTCTGCCTCCTCATCTCCCATAACAAAATAGGCAGTGGCATAGAAAGGGTGAGAGACACCCAGGTGATGGCACCCCTGCCCTCTTCTCTGACCCTTCTGCTGCTTCCCTTCCCCGTGTGGGCATACCCCTTCCCCCATACCTCTTTAACTTTGCCGGCACAAGCAGCATCTCCAACCTTCTGCCTGCGCTGGCCTCAGCTCTCATTCTGTTGTCACTTCCTGGTCCCATGAACTACCGGCGAAGTGTTAGAGGCACAGGGGGCAGGGAAGGCACGCATGTGGTGGGGGAGGAGCGGTGAAGGACCAGGGTGGTGGAGAAGAGAAGAGGTACCGGTGCCCCCCACCAAGACAGCACCCGGGGCAGTGCGCCTCCTATGTCCCTCTCTTACTATGCCACTGAAGGCAGGCATTGCTCTTCTCTGCTTTGTCCTTTATAAAATAACTCTTTCTTGTTGCTAAATATGTTTAAAAATTTAAACCTATGTGCTTACTGAATTAAGGTGTGTAAAAGTTCTTCATGAATTTGGTGTTTGAATGGCCATCTACTAATGAAACCTTGGAGAGAGATATCATTCTTAGATTGCAGGTAGCCGACCAGTTACTAGTTTTTTTTTCACATCGATTGATTTGAAAAAAATATATATATGCATTGTTCAGAATTATTTTGATTTGTGTTTTTTAACTTACTGTGTTTTGTATTCTCTAGGAAAGATCAGAATCTGTTATCACCGGTAAATTGTTGGTATTTACTCTTAAACCAAGTAAGAAGAGAAAGCAAAGATCATGCTACTTTGAGTGATATATACCTTAACAATGTCATTATGCGCTTTATGCAAATTAGCGAGGACTCTACTAGAATGTTCAAAAAGGTATGTGTTCTTAACTTTTTCTAGACTGTATGATTTTATCAAGCAAGTCTTAAATGAAAACATGTACTCTACAGCATTCTGGCGCCGGGGCCAATCAGGCTTTAGGCTTAGTGGGGATGGGCGGACCTGCTATGCCTAAGGCCTGATTGGTCCAGGTGCCTAGAGCCTTGGCCAATCAGGCCTTAGGCTTAGCGGGAAAGGGGCGGGCCTGCCTCATTTCGACGAGGCGGGCCTGCTGGCTGGCAGCACCAAGATCTGTCCAGCTGGCCAACAATTAAGAGATTAGTTTTTGGGGGGAGGTTAGGGGGGTCATCGGGGAGTGTTAGCGTGGTGGGGGGGGGGTCCTCCGGCAGGAGGGGTTGGGCAACCTTTTGCCGGCGATCAGGGGTGTCGAGTGGGCAGCATTCCGGCAGGAGGGGTTGGGCAACCTCCTGCTGGCGATCAGGCATGTTGGGTGGGCGGCGTCTACTCTAACCCAATTCTGTAACCGGCGTCTTACAGAATCGGGGTTAGTGTAGGCCCGATTCTGTATAGGTTACCCCTCCCGGGCGTCCTATACAGAATCTGGGCCTCTGTGTTATACTACTTCAATTGCTAGACTTAAGTTAGCATTCAGAACTCTTTCAGAAGGATAATCAAATTGTTATTAAAAGGGCCCATTACAAGTGATATAGACTGTTCCAAATTGGCATTTAGTTTCATTTTAGAAAGTTTTAAAAATGGTGACTTATTTTAAAGAATATATTGTGTATGAGTCAAGTGGAGTTCTCAATCAAATGTATGTACTAATAATGAATCTCTGTTCTATTGTTTTCTATTTATTATTTTATGATAAGATAGGGAGGGACATACATTGGTCAGGATATCCATAATGAGCCTACATAAGATAGTCTTGCATACATTGATGTTAGTGCATGCAAGTTTATTTTAATCGCATTTTAGGCATTTCAAAGGATTGGAATGTTTGATTCTGAAATGTTGAAGCATATATTACTGAAAGATGTGGTTGGGGGGAGTGGTTGAAGTCCTGACATTTCAAATAAAATTGGGCAAACATAATGCATCAGAAGTTATCTGTCTCTTCAAGTAACACATGATACATATTTATCTGAAGGGGTACCTAGCATTCCATTCAATTACTGTTGCAGATAGCTGGTATAAAACAAGAATAGGGAAAACAAAAAGCAGAAGATATACAGGCTCAAATACATTTTAAAAAGTTCCCAACATGTTTTGACATCTTAGCACCTGCGTCGGGAGCAACAATTACCAGTTATATCTTGAGTCTGACATACATGTGTATATGATAAATATATATCATCAACCTATAAAAACAACAAACATAACCCCCTTCTTTTTACAAAGCTGCGCTTGCAGCTACTATGCAGCAATAGCTCCAAATCCCTTTAAATCTCGATGGTCTTCGGCGCAGTTAGTGCAGCAGTAGCTGCTAGTGCGGCTTTGTAAAATGGGGAAATTATTAAAATATGACTAATAAAACCAGTTTAAAATTAAATCAAAACAAATTAACAAACATTTCCAAAAACAGAATTTAAAATATAATAGTAACAATTAAAACAGGCAGCAAAATAATAAAAAAAAAACTGTTGGTAAAACTTTATTCACAGAATGCACCAGTCCATTAAACAATAGAGACCCCATAGTTAAAAATAGTCAAAACAGAAGTCAGAATTCTAAGAGAGAAAAAAAAAATGTCAGTAAAATTACCTCTTAAGCAGCACCACAATAGCAAAGAGCCTTTGCAAGCACTAAAAGAAAACCCCCAGAGTGAAGCACAAATCAGCTTATCCAAGCCAAAAACCAAATGTTTAGTCAAACAAAAGCCTTCTTATAGCATGCTTCAATATGTGAACTTCATCATATATTTATAAATTCAAGATGTATTCAGTTTTTTTCAATTCTTCATTCTTCACCAGACCTCAGGGCTACCCTTGAATTCTCTATTTCATGTAAAATTCAAGTTACTAGTAGCAAGCCTCCTCATCAGTCTATCTTAACTCTTAATCGTGCATCTTATAAGATCAATAAATATGTCTACGGCACTTATCTCAGCAGCGAGGGACTCTGACGTGAATCTGCGTTTCGCTACAAGCTGTTTCAAGGAAAGTCCCCTATAATAAATATGAAACACAAACTGTATCAAAATGTATAAATATAAATATATATGCTTTAATCTCACATTTAGATCAGACCACCATACCATGCTGTTCTAATATGGAGGCGACGTCTTAGTCACACATTTAAATACACATTCAACTCCCATTCAACCAATCACAAAGCTAACCATACAGATCCCTCCCACTTTCACATCAGCGTCATCCATTCTATCTCTGCATTCAGCCCTGCAGGGCTGACTTTATTTAGTTCAAAAATCCATTTTTGCTCGCAGTAATTCAAGAATTTTTCTATGTCACTACCCTCCCAACCCACTATAATCTGCTCAGTCACACGCCATCTTAGATCCTTTACACTATGACCCTTGTCCAACCAGTGTGTCACTATTGGAGCTTGTTCAGACTCAGTTACAATCCTAGATTTGTGTTCAGTCAGGCGGACCTTGATCTGCCTGCTACTTCTCCCTATATAAACCAAATTACAAGGGCATACCAGAGCATACACAACCTGACTGCTATTACAGTCAGTATTAGTTTTAGACATTATCCTTCTCCCCGTATTGGGGTCCTGCCAATTGAATACTAAGCTCACACTATTGGCAATTACCTCAGCAACTATGCCTATTCTGCTGACCACTGACATGCTACTCTCCATTTTAATATGCCGAAGCATTTCACCTAAATTCTTAGATCTTTTATATGCAAAAATGGGAGGCTCTTGGAACACTGGGTGCAATTGAACCACATGCCAATGTTTTCTAATAGTAGAAACAAATCCAGAGGACGGGATGGGGGGGAGTGGCCAAGATGGCGGCGCTTCTTTGGTGGCATTAAGATTGCTCCCGACGCTGCTTTTCTTTACTTACTACTAAAAATGCCACATACCAAAAGGAAGGGAAGTGTGAGGGCACTTACCTCCTCAACACCCTCACTTACCCCAACGCAGCGAACGATGAAGCATTACCTGCCAACAGTTTGCTCACATTCGGGCGATTTGAGCCCCGCTATGAGGGAGAGCAGAGAAGGCTCGACCTCGTTGGGGCATGAGACCTTGCTCATAGAGCAGTGGCAATAAAAGACAGTACTTTGCTTCACCGTAAAATAGAAAATATTGAGAATTTTAATCGTCAATTAAATGTAAGAGTATTGAATTTTCCTAAATCCTCTGGAATTTCTTCATATGACATGTTCAAAAAGTATTTGATGGAAATCTTGAGTTATTCCATAGAATTTATACCTCCATTAAATAAAATTTATTATCTTCCACTATCCACAAAAATAATCCAGGGGAATATGGAAGAAGAAAAAAATGTTCAGTCTTCACAGATTGACTTTAAAAATATTTCTTCAATTCTTGAGGAATCTATTATGGAGTCAGCCATAAGAACAACATTATTGATATCTTTTGTTTTCCAACAGGATTTGGACTCATTTATGAAACAATAATTTAAGTTTTCAAAAACTATTTTATGGTAAACGAATATGGGCATACTTAGATGTCACTAAGACAACTCAGGAAAGGAGGAAACAGTTCTTGTCTTTGAGACAAGATGTAATTTCTTTAGGGGCCACTTTCCTATTAGCTTACCCTTGCAAGTGTGTTATAAAGTATGCACAAATTAAATATGTCTTTTTTCTTCCTGACCAATTAAAGACCTTCTTGGAGCTGAAAAAGATAGCCTGAAGTTTAGATAGATAGTAAACTGGTGTTATTGCCTTTCCTTTTGACCTCTTATGTTTTTTTAAATAAATATACTTCTCTTACTTTTGAGCCTTTTACTTGGGGTCTAAGGAAAGATTTTTCAGTTATACCTTATATTTTCTGAGATGCATATTAAGAATATTTTCCTGCATTTCTGAACACGAAGTTTGTTTTCTTGTAAGCTTTTTTTGAAAAATTATAAATAAATAAAGAAAAAAAAAATCCAGAGGACAGGGTGGAAAACGGAATCACACAGACTAATCTATCACTATTTTCCTCATTCTGATACTGTAATAGTAGATCTCTTTGGGCATAATGTGCCCTAAGGTATGCTTTCCCGACAGCCCCTTTAGGATATCCTCGAGATAGAAATCTATTTTCTAGAATCTTAGAATGATCTTTAAAGTCTTGGAAAAAAGTACAAATCCGCCGGAGCCTTAAAAATTGGCTCACCGGAAGATTGTACTTAAGGTGGAAAGGGTGAAAGCTATGAAAACACAATAAAGTGTTTCACTCGATGGGCTTCCGATATAGAGTGGTACATAATTTATGGTCGTACTTAAAAATCATATAAATCACACACTTCCCACTTATATTTAAGTGCAAAGTCTATTCTACATATAGGAGTCGGCCTCAGTAATGGAGCCTACGCATAGTCGTAGTCAATGACTGGAGTATTCAGCATAGTTGTTTTAGCTCCTTTTTCTCCAATCATTGGCCATACTCCCGTATTTTATATTTCAACCTCAACTATTCAACTTATTATAAAAACTACTAATCGTTTATTCAATAATTTATTTTTATAGAAATTTTTTCTTCTTTCTTTAAAAATTTTTTAACATAGCACACTTTTGTATCTTCTTCTTTTACTAAGTATGTTTGACTGCTTCATCAAAAGACTACCTTATTTAATCTCTGTCACTTTTTTCAATTATTTACAGCAAATTATACTCAATGCTGTTAACAAATTACTTAGCTTTTTAGTCAGCGCTTGTATTTCAAGAAGAGCCAACGTTTCGTGAGAAACCATTCAAACCCACCGCTTCAGGGCCAAGGTATCTAGAAATCAAGCCGCTGTAGATAAAACAACAAATTAGCAAACCAAAGTGATATTATTACAACTCACATAAAGACAAAGTCTTACTTACTAATCCGTGTAGTTCGGCAGCAGTCTTAAAGCAATATCAAAATGGCGACAGCCTCTATTTAAAAAACTTGGCAGCGTACTTGGTTTGCTAATTTGTTGTTTTATCTACAGCGGCTTGATTTCTAGATACCTTGGCCCTGATGCAGTGGGTTTGAATGGTTTCCCACGAAATGTTGGCTCTTCTTGAAATACAAGCGCTGACTAAAAAGCTAAGTAATTTGTTAACAGCATTGAGTATAATTTGCTGTAAATAATTGAAAAAAGTGACAGATTAAATAAGGTAGTCTTTTGATGAAGCAGTCAAACATACTTAGTAAAAGAAGAAGATACAAAAGTGTGCTATGTTAAAAAAATTTTTAAAGAAAGAAGAAAAAATTTCTATAAAAATAAATTATTGAATAAACGATTAGTAGTTTTTATAATAAGTTGAATAGTTGAGGTTGAAATATAAAATACGGGAGTATGGCCAATGATTGGAGAAAAAGGAGCTAAAACAACTACGCTGAATACCCCAGTCATTGACTACGACTATGCGTAGGCTCCATTACTGAGGCCGACTCCTATATGTAGAATAGACTTTGCACTTAAATATAAGTGGGAAGTGTGTGATTTATATGATTCTTATTAAGTTCCCACTAGGGTATTTCAATTTAGTGTGCATACTTAAAAATCATCAGATCTAAAAATTCTAATGTCAAATGATGACTTTTAATTTCAAACTTGAGGTTCACATCTTGATTATTCAACCAATTATGAAACTCCAACAGCTCTTCGGAAGTGCCCCCACAAAGGAAAAAAAATCATCCAGATAGTGTTTCCAGCATTGAACTTTCTGGAAGAATTGGGAGGTGTAGACCATCAGTCTCAAATTTGGCCATGTAGAGAGATGCCACTGACGGGGCTAGTGTTGCCTCCATCGCAACACCATGGGACTGTTCATAGAATTTACCATTGAACCAGAAATAATTTCTCTTAATTACTAGCTCAGCCGTCTAACAAAAATTCTGAGGAAATCCTCTGTTGTTCAGCATCACTAGCTTGCAATACCTCTGCGATCACTTCCAAAGCCTCCTATTGCAGGATGTTTGTGTACAGAGCGGCAACATCCATTGTTACCAATAAAGTATCAGTTCCAACAGTTGTAATCTCTTCCAGATATTTTATCATATCAGAACTATCTTTCACATATGAAGGAATCTACTGAAGAAATTTATCAACCAGCTGAGATAGAGGTTCCAGGATTGATCCTCTTGTCGAAACAATGGGCCATCCTGGAGGCTTTTCAACGTTCTTATGAATTTTTGGCAAGAAGTATATATATGGAGTAGATGGATTTACATTACTCAAGAAACTGGACTCCTTTTTAGTTAACATACCCATCTGAGCTTGTCTCCGTGAAGGGAGAGAACGCGCGTGGTCACCAATCGCGCTCCCTCCATACTGATAGCTGCTGCCCAAGAATCTCCCTCCCTCCATCCTGATCGCCGCCGCCCAAGCATCTCCCTTCCGATCACCGCCTGAGCCCGATCGCCGCCTGAGCATCTCCCTTCCTGCCTTATCTTCGCGGCAGGGAATTTCTCTAAATGTGCTTCTTTATCAGCAGCCGGAGAATTGAAATCACGTGTGGCTGCCGTAAAGGTCATCTCTGACGCAACCGGAAGGTGGGGTGGAGGAAATGGGGAGAAGATGCTGGGAAATGGTGAAGACAGATTAGGGAGAAGACGCTGGGAAATGGGGAAGAGAGAGTAGAGAGAAGACGCTGGGAAATGGGGAAAAGAGAGTAGAGAGAAGATGCTGGGAAATGGGGAAAAGAGAGAAGAGAGAAGATGCTGGGAAATGGGGAAAAGAGAGAAGAGAGTAGAGAGTAGACGCTAGGAAATGGGGAAGAGAGAGTGGGGATAAGACGCTGGGAAATAGGGAACAGAGAGTGGGGAGAAGACGCTGAAGGGAATGGGGAAGAGAGAGTGGGGAGAAGACGCTGAAGGGAATGGGGAAGAGAGAGTGGGGAGAAGACACTGGAAGGGAAAAAGACAGAGATGCCAGACTATGGGGGAGCAGAGGGAAGAAGATGGGTGCCAGACCAATTGGGGGGGGGGGGTAAAGGGAGAGGCACAGTAACAGAGCAAATGGAAGGCGCAGAGAGAAGACAGACAGTGGATGGAAGGAATTGAATGAGAAGATGAGGAAAGCATAAACCAGACAACAAAGGTAGAAAAAAAAATTCTGTTTATTTTCTTTTTCGCTTTAGGATAAAGTAGTATATTAGTTGTGTTGATAAAAAATTATAAACAGAGCCCTGCCAGCTGAACATCTCTTTCTCCAGTTCAGCAGCCAGAACTTTGATTTATAAGGAAGGAATAAACTAAATATTGCAGTACTGAGGCTTGTATGGATGCTGTGGGGACGAGGCGGTGAAGGGGACGGCAGGGCAGAGACGGGGCTGTGAAGGGGATGGCGGGGACGGGGCGATGAAGGGGATGGTGATCCGGTGACGGGGCAGTGATGGGGAAAGATTTTTTCTCCATGTCATTCTCCACTCTGCTTCTGTTATCAATAAAGACTCTATTTGAGCCTGTATATCTTATGCTTTTTATTTTCTCTACGCTGTTAATGCAGTTGTTGTTTTGCCTCTATTTTGAGGGATATAACTAGAATATACAGCTTGATCTTTTCTACTGCTGTACATCACATCAGTTTGGTATTAGAGATATAGGGATAATAAATTCTATTTTTGTCTTTCTTTTCAATGTTTGCTCACATTTTTTGCCACATGGCTTATAATCACTTCAATGCCAAATAAAAAATAATTTTGTCTAGTTCAGTTTCTAGAGAGAATTATTGGGGCATTAATCAAAACTTTCCTTATTATCCTCCTAGACAAGTCCAGGTAAATAATACTGATTAAAAAGAACATCCTTTTCTGGTTCTCTCTTCCTTCCTGCCCCCATCCAAGAGCTGTGTTACCTCCATTCATCCTGACACAAGTTCTAGGGCCTGAATATAGACCACACACCCACTCTCTAAAATAATCTCCTACCCCCTAGTTTTAATAGGACACAATCTAGAAACTCCTAACAGACCCATCCAATACTTTTCTGCATTGATTCCTAGAATAAGGTTGAAACGTTTCTACTTTTAGATTTGTTTTATAGATTAATAGTTCTGGGTATATTGTCTGAGACCTACCATTACAGGACAAATTCTACTTGATCTGGATATATAATATTAGTTCATAATTCACCCAGTCTGGAGGCCAACACTTCAGCAAAGATATTTATATTTATTTATTTAATTGGAGTTTTTAATTGCCATTTCATGATTCACCCAAAGCATTTTACAGTGATTGATAGAACATAAAAATTGCCATACTGGTACACACCGAAGTGAGATTGGAGAAACTGGGCCTCTTCTCCCTTGAAAAGAGGGGACATGATCGAAACATTCAAGATAATGAAGGGAATAGACTTAGTAAATAAAGACAGGTTGTTCACCCTCTCCAATGTAGAGAGAACGAGAAGGCACTCTCTAAAGTTAAAAGGGGACAGATTCCGTACAAACGTAAGGAAGTTCTTCTTCACCCAGAGAGTGGTAGAAAACTGGAACGCTCTTCCGAAGTCTGTCACAGGGGAAAACATCTCCAGGGATTCAAGACAAAGTTAGACAACTTCCTGCTGAGCCAGAACGTACGCAGGTAGGGCTAATCTCAGTTAGGGTGCTGGTCTTTGACCAGAGGGCCGCCGCGTGAGCGGACTGCTGGGCACGATGGACCACTGGTCTGACCCAGCAGTGGTAATTTTTAAGTTCTTATGTCCATATGTCCATCAAGCCCAGTATCCTGTTTGCACCAGTAGCCAACCCAGGTCCCAAGTACCTAGCTAGATCCCAAGTAGTAAAGCAGATTTTATGCTGCTTATCCTAGGAATAAGCAGTTAATTTTCCCAAGCCATCTCAATAATGGCCTATGAACTTCTCTTTTAGGAAATTATCCAAATCTTTTGTAAACCCCACTAAGCTAACTGATTTCATTACATTCTCCAGCAACAAATTTCAAAGTTTATTTACATGCTGTGTGAAGAAATATTTTCTGCTGTTTGTTTTAAATCTACTACTTAGTAGCTTCCTCGCATGCCCCCTAGTTCTAGTATTTTTGGAGAGTGAATAAATTTTTCACATCTGCACTTTCCACTCCACTCAGTATTTTATAGACCTTTATATTTTATGTGTACTCTTAAGTATGTTCTCTATCTGTCCCTATTTCTGGTATCTGGGTCAGTGGAGGGATTTAGTGATTTGCCCAGAGTCACAGGAAGCAGGCTGGGATTGAACTCAGAACCTCAGAATGCTGAAGCAGCAGCCCTAACCAGTAGATCACTCCCTTCCTCCCGCCCTCTTAATATGTTTTTGTTCTTTCAAGAATTGATTACTGTAATACAGTTTATTGCAGTATCTCATCAGCAAACTTACGTATGTCGCCTGCAAACACTTCAATATCAGCTGCTCGTTTTCTTTGTAAAGCCAAAATATATGATCATGTCACCCCTTTACTGATCCACCTATATTGACTTCTTGTTCAGTTCAGATGCCAATTTAAAATCCTGTCTTAACATTTAAAGCACTTCACTTCTCTCAACTGGTTTATTTAACATCTGCTAAGATTTCATATACTCCATCTTGCGCTTTGAGGTCACTTGACTCTAATAGACCTGTCCTTTGCTCTCCCAAATTTGCCCATTATGAATTCACTCGAAAATCGGCCTACTTTTTTCTCTCTCTGTTCTTATGGAATAATGTGCCACCTTTTATTTGGGCAAAACAATCATTTTAAAAGTTTAAATCTTTTTTTTGAAAACCTATTTTTTAAAAATGGCTTTTAACTGTTCTCTTGGGGATGACTGAATAGAATAGCATGCTGTTGAGCCATGGGAGGGAGGGATAGAAAGATGCTGTGCATAGTGCAAGGGTTCTGCTGCACAGGGGGATTGGAGGGTGGGTTAGAAAGATGCTGCAGCGGGAAGGCACAAGAGGATGGGTGAGAGGGGAGAAAAAATGCTGCACATGTGGGAAGGGAAAGAGGAAGAATTGGGGTGAAGGAAAGGAAGGGACAGATGATCATGTACATGTAAAAAATAAGCCCTAGTGCATTTTGTGGGCCCCAAATTAATATGACACTGTCTTATTTTCAGGGAAATACAATTATAAAATAATTAAAGAGGTGACAAACATGAGGCAGGCAGGACTAACTAGAACAACAGGGTTAAAGGTAGGAAATCCATCTTTAAAATAGTAAAGCAAGCCAAGAAGAGGAAGTACAAATAGACAGGTAATCTCATCTGAGAGCCAGTGAGAAGGTCTCTTAATGATTAAGTGAAAGCGAGAAAGGTTGTAGAGATTAAAGGCGTCTTTGAAGAGGAATGTTTTAAGTTTACTTTTAAATTTTTCTAGAGAATTTTCATAGCATGATTCTGTCTAGCTTTATTATATAATAAATATATAGATATAGATATATATATAGATAGATATATATATTTATAACTATACATGCATACTTAAATTATTGTGTTGCCTTCCTTCCACTACCAGAGGCTTAAGCAAAATATTAAGTATGTGTGAGAATGGAATACTGATAAGAACATAAGAAACGCCCTCACCGGATCAGACCTAGGTCTATCTAGTCCAGCAATCCGCACACGCGGAGGCCCAGTTAGGTGCTCCCTGTTGGAGACCTGGAATTCCCGTATCCCCCGATATGATTTGCAAGAAGGTGTGCATCCAACTTGCGCTTGAAACCCTGAACACTGGTCTCTGCGACAAGCTCCTCTGGGAGAGCATTCCAAGCGCTCATCACTCGCTGTGTGAAACAGAACTTCCCGACATTTGTCATGAACCTGCTGCCACACAGTTTCAGGCTGTGACCTCTTGTCCGTGTCACATCTGAAAATGTCAGTAATGCTTCTTCCTGGTCTTTTATGTCAAATCCTTTTAATATTTTAAAAGTCTCTATCAAATCCCCTCTCAATCTTCTCTTTTCGAGGGTGAACAGTCTCAGTTTTCTGAGGAGTTCATGGTAGCTCAAATTCTCCATACCTTTGACTAGTTTTGTGGCTCGCCTCTGCACCCTCTCCAGCAGAGTTATATCTTCTTGAGATATGGAGACCAGTGTTGGACACAGTATTCCAAGTGTGGTCTAACCATTGCTCTGTAAAGTGGCTTTATGACGTCCTCCGACCTACTCGTGATCCCCTTTTTAATCATGCCCAACATCCTGTTTGCTTTCTTTGCTGCTGCCGCCGCGCATTGAGCCAATGGTTTTAGGGTTCTCTCTATCAGGACCCCCAAGTCCCTTTCTTGTTCGCATTTGGCTAATGTCACACCCAATATTCTATATTCATGTTCTTTGTTTTTCTTTCCCAAATGCATCACCTTGCATTTGTCTATATTGAAATTCATTTGCCACTTTATCGCCCAATTTTCCAGCTGGTTCAGATCCTTCTGAAGATCCTCGCAGTCCCTTGGAGAGCCAACCCCCCGACATAATTTTGTATCATCTGCAAACTTGATTATGTTGCATGTCGTTTCCTCTTCAAGGTCATTTATAAAAATATTGAACAAGATGGGCCCCAAAACCGAGCCCTGGGGCACGCCGCTAGTCACCTTCTCCCAATCCGAGAATTTCCCATTTATGATCATCCTCTGTTTTCTGTTCTCTAGCCATTTGCCAATCCATCTGTGCACTTCTCCTCCTATTCCATGACTTAGTAATTTACTCATAAGCCTTGCGTGCGGGACCTTGTCAAACGCTTTCTGGAAGTCCAAGTAAATTATGTCCACTGGTTCTCCAGTATCGATTTGTTTGTTTACCTTGTCAAAAAATTGAAGCAAATTTGTCAAGCATGACTTCCCTTTCCTGAAGCCGTGTTGATTAGCACTTATTAGGTTGTGCTCTTCCAGGTGTTGTACAATGGTATCTTTAATTAGTGCTTCAATTATCTTCCCAGGATCCGATGTGAGACTCACAGGTCTGTAGTTTCCCGGTTCACCTCTTGATCCTTTCTTGAAAATTGGGATGACATTTGCTATCCTCCAGTCATCCGGTATTTGCCCGGTTCTAATTGACATGTTTGCTAAGGATTGTAATAGTTCGCCAATTTCTATCTTAAGTTCCTTTAATACTCTTGGGTGAATTCCGTCCGGTCCAGGGGCTTTGTCACTTTTAAGTCTATCAATCTGAAAGTATATCATGTCCAACCCCACATGTATTGTTGCGAGGCTCTCCTCTATGCTTCCGGCGAATATCCTCTTTGTTTCTGGCATTGTTGTAGTGTCATCATTTGTAAGGACCGAGGCAAAGAATGAATTTAACCTATCGGCAACCTGTTTGTCTTCTTTTATTGACCCTTTCTTGTCTTGGTCGTTGAGAGGACCCACTACCTCTCTTGCTGGTTTCTTTCCTTTTATATATCTAGAAAACGGCTTGAAGTTTTTGGTTTCTTGCGCTATCCTCTCTTCATAGACTCTTTTGGCGTCTCTTACCGCTTTATGACACTTTTTCTGGTCGATTTTGTGGCAGTTCCAGGCCTCTGTCGTTTTTTCACGTTTCCATTTTCTAAACGAGTTCCTCTTATCCCTCACTGCATCCTTCACCTCTTTGATAACCAAGCTGGTTCTCCTTTGGTCTTTTTTCGCCTTCCTTTGGTTATCTTTGGTATGTAAAGATTCTGTGCTTCTGTAATGGTGGTTTTCAGTAGAGACCATGCTTGATCAACTGTTTGGATTTCTGCTTTCCCCTTCTTAAGCCGTTTTTTAACCATGGTTCTCATGCTTTCATAATTCCCTTTTTTGAAGTTAAAGGTTGTGGCCTTAGGCTTGATTGGTTTCCCTTTTCCAATGCCAATGGTAAAATTGATCTTATTGTGATCACTTGTCCCCAGCGGGGCCGTAACCTCTACATCTGCTGTCCTTCCAGTAATGCCATTTATGACCAAGTCCAGGATTGCGTTTCCTCTTGTTGGTTCTCCCACCATTTGTTCAAGGAAGCAATCTCCTATCATTTCCAGGAATCTTGACTCCCTGGCGCAGTTTGATGTCCCCATTTTACAGTTTATCCCCAGAAAGTTGAAGTCCCCCATGATAGTTACATTCCCTGATTTACATCCACGGTTAATTTCCTCCATCATTTCTTTGTCTGTTTCTTCAATCTGTCCCGGGGGTCGATAATAGAGGCCAATTTTGATGTTTGCTTCTTTTTGTCCAGGAATCTTTATCCAGAGGGACTCCAGTTTACCATTTGCTTCCGTCTCCCCTACTATAATAGATTCTATCTCTTCTTGGACATACAGGGCAATACCCCCCCTTTTTGCCCGATCCTATCTCTTCTGTATAGTTTATAACCATTTAATGCCGTGTCCCATTCATTTTCTTCATTCCACCATGTTTCTGTTATTCCTATGATATCCAGTTGTTTTCTTCTTGCTAGTTCTTCCAGTTCGCCCATCTTGTTTCCTAAGCTTCTAGCATTTGTGTACATACATTTGAGATTTGTTTGTGCTAATTTCCTGGATTTAGTGGTCCTCGCTTCCCTTTTTGGATCTATCTGATCTTTCTCATTGCCTTTTGTAGTTTCTTCGTGCACTTCCCTTATAATTTTGCGGTTGCTTGAAGTTTCCTCCTCCGGATATCCTGATGTCCGAGCCATCGACTGGTTGTCGACTGTCGGCTCTCCCCTGATCTTTAGTTTAAAGCCTTCTCAATGGACTTCTTCGTGTTCTCAGCCAGGACTCTAGCTCCCTGTTTGGTGAGGTGTAGGCCGTCCTTCCTATAGTACCTGCTTATTCCCCAGAATGTTGTCCAGTTTCGCACAAAGTCGAAACCCTCTTCTCCGCACCATCGCCTCATCCATGCATTTACTTCTCTCAGTTCATCCTGTCGAGTTGATGAAAGAGAAACAGAAATGTTTCTTCCTGTAACATGCAAAATTTAAAAATAAGAAGTGCATTTTTCTACCTGGGAAATTTGTTTTTTCTATTTGGACTGATACTAATCTACTTTCCTCTTGTTAGTCTTTTCCTAAGTTTTCCTAAGTTTCTTCTCTACTGTTTGCCATTTTCCATTTCTTCTCTATCCTGTGTATACCACTTTGTTCTGGGCATTTGCCACTGACATTGATGGATTGTTTTCATATTTTATCTCCTTTTCTCCTCTGCTTCTTCATTCATCTTTAGCTAGATTTCACACCTCTTTATCTCACCTTCCAGTCCTGATCTCCTTCTTTTTACCTCTTATCTAACTACATTGGATGTAGAAAGTCTGCACCCTGTTTCAGAACATTCACCTTTTGCTATCTTATAACCTCTAAGTAAAATACATTAAAATAGTGTTTTTGATATATAAACACTAGCCTATAACAGCCAAGTGAAAAATATATTCAATACATTTTTAGAAAATGGAGTAGAAAAAACATGGTATAGCGTGGCTGGATAATTTTCCCCCTCCTCCTTGTACTTCTGTTGATATGGTATAACCAGTCCCCTTTAAAAGCAAACTCTAAGGGCTAGATTCTCAAAACTGATGGGCTACTCTTGTAGCCGTTATTGTAACGATATCAAAAAGTTGAGTCATTCTCCAAAAAACATGCAAGCAGATGAGGTTGGCAGAGAGTAGCGAAGGTTCGCTAAATTTGCATGTGCCTATGCATTCGGCACATGTGCAGAATAAACGCACAAAAAAGCTGAAACCAAAATTGAAGATCGGCAGGAGGGATGGCCACTTCCTCCTGCTGCCAAAGTCATGCAACATCCCCCCCCATGGCAGCGGGAAAGATGCCCACTCCATCTTGCCGCCATGCAACCCCCCCCCACGAACCACTCCCTGCAGCGGGAGAGACGCCCACTCCCTCCCACTGACGAAGTCAAGCAATCCTACCCCACCCCCACAGCAGCAGGAGAAATGCCCACTCCTTCCTACTGCCAAGCAACTACCCACCAACACCCTCCTGCAGCAGGAGAATTGCCCACTCCCTCCCACCGCCAAGCAACACCCCCCTATGATACACCCATGGCAGCGGGAGAGATGCTTATTCCATCCCACTGCCATGTAACCCTCCCCTCCCCCGACACCCCCCCCAGTAGCGGGAGAGATGCCCATTCCCTCCTGCCACCATGCAACCCCCCCCCAGATACCCCACCCCTATGCCTCTGATAACTCCCCCTTACCTTGTTTATGATGGCTGGCCGGAGGGATGCCTACTCCCTCTGGCTATCAGGCCTGCCTCTTCAAAATGGTAGGCCTTCCCCTCTCTGATGCATCCTGGGATGTGCCAGGGAGGGGCCTAAAGCTCTGATTGGCCCAGGCTGTTTAAAACCCCTCCTATGGGCCTGAAAACTAAAATAGAACCTTTTGGTCTGAATACAAATTTAATCATGATGCCTGGGATTTCATGCCCATAAATATTTTCCTTTTGCAGATTCCTCAAATAGGTTTCTAGCTTGCATATCATGATTTGGGTCTCTGTAACCTTGAGCTACATGTAGGAAGTGGGAATTCTCATGGTTTCAAATTTTGTGGAACTTGAAACCATGAACAGCCTGAACTTCCTGCTCACTTGACTTAGATTTATAGAGAGAAAGTGAAAGATGCATTGTTTCTAAGGCAGCTCTGGAAATTGTAAGGCAAGGGGAATAGGATGTAGACTCCCAAACGTATTAATTCCCTGAGAGTGAAAAACATATGTGTGAGAGGGAGGGAGAGAGAGAGAAGGCTGGAGGGTATGAGTGAGAGGGAGAAACTGATTTACTGAAGTTTTTTTACCCATAGACACAAAGTAGTAGTAAGTCAGATTCTAAAAGAACTATTGCTGATCTGGAAAGAGATTTCCTCTGTTCACTGGAGATAATATTGGAAGGATGGGGTGAGAGAAGGAAGAGAGGTGTCTGCTGCTGGCTCCTAGATTTTGTAAAAAATTTGTCAAGGCCGACTATACCCTATACATCATGTTGCAAACCAGATATCGTAGATTCCCCTGACCAAAACAACATCATTTTCCTACCATAAACACTTGTTTGTAAGCCATATTTTCAAGTTCTTTTTAAATCTCACATATCATTTCACTTGCCGTAACTTCAGTACTTGCCGTACTGTTATGCTATATACTGTGTTCTCCCAAAATACCATCTAAAAAGGTTACAGTTAGTGCAAAATACTGCTGCCCATCTTCTTTTGAATAAGCAGGCACTTGACCATATTACACCCATTTTAGCAGAATTACACTGGTTACCAATTGAATAATACGTTTATTTTAGATTTATATTTTTAGTCCTTAGCCCTGCGTATTTGTGATATTTTCATAATGAATGAACCTGAAATCTTCTCATAGTACCCAAATGGAATTAGACAGCAGTTGGGCCCTAAGTTCTTGAATAATCTTTCTATGGAGTAAGAAAAGCATGCAGTAAGCCAGCAAAATATTTTTGATCTAATGAAGAGTTGTAACCTGCGAAGCAGCTAAAGACTAGCAAAAGATATAAGTATGACAGGGGTAACCTGCTCTTTGAAACCGAGATCCTTATCCAGCCAAACTCCTAAATATATATATTTTTGAACTATGGAGAAAATTCACACCTGACCGCTTCCAATCTATTTCTAATCCTAGGCAAACAAAAGATTTGATCAATATCATGTCCCCCACTATGAGCTCATGTAAACATCCTGTGGTCTAGCAATAAATCAGGCTTGTTAAAAAAAAAACCCAACCCAAAAATCTTGCTCTCTTAAAGACAAAAACACATTATAACAAATGTTAGAATCACCAGCATATAATTCAAGATATTTACATTATACGATCACTAATAAAACCTAAGAGATTTTCCATGATCTCTACTGAGGGAGATGGGGCCAAGTACAAAATCAGCCCTAAACATAGTTCATAACATTAAAAAAAATACCTTTACCTAGGGGTAACTTATGTAAAGATCAAATGAAAAGTTAATTCTTATGAAAAATTAATGCCAACCTTAACTATTTTTCCCTTAATCTAGATATAGTGATACAGCAGTCATCTCAAGTAATAGAATGCTCCTACCTCACTCATGTGAGGGGAGAGTGTGGTGCAGTGGTTAAAACTACAGCCTCAGCACCCTGGGGTTGTGGGTTCAAACCCACGCTGCTCCTTGTGACCCTGGGCAAGTCACTTAATCCCCTCATGGCCCCAGGTACATTAGATAGATTGAGAGCCCACTGGGACAGACAGGGAAAAATGCTTGAGTACCTGAATAAACCCATGTAAACCTTTCTGAGCTCTCCTGGAAGAACGGTGTAGAAAATTGAATTAATAATAATGTTTTATTATGAGTCAGCATATGGAGTTCTTTATTTAAAGTGAAATTTTGAATTAGCATGAACATAAGTATAGCCTTACTGGGTCAGACCAATGGTCCATCACGCCCAGTAGCCTGTTCTCACAGTGGCCAATCCATGCCATTAGTACCTGGCAAAAACCCAGAGTAGCAACATTCTATGCTACTGATCCAGGGCAAGCAGTGGTTTCACCCATGTCTTTCTCAATAACAGACTATGGACTTTTCCTCCAGGGGGTGAAGAACTTATGGGCACGACAGAAGAGCGGGACTTGGGTGTGATTGTATGTGATGATCTTAAGGTGGCCAAACAGGTTGAAAAGGTGCCGGCGAAAGCTAGAAGGATTCTAGGTTGCATAGGGAGAAGTATGGCCAGTAGGAATAAGGAAGTATTGATGCCCTTGTATAAGACTGGTGAGACCTCATTTAGCATATTGTGTACAATTCTGGAGGCTGCAACTTCAAAAAGATATAGAAAGGATGGAGTCGGTCCAGAGGAAGCTACTAAAATGGTATGTGGTCTCCATCATAAGGCGTATGGGGACAGACTTAAAGATCTCAATCTGTATACTATGGAGGAAAGGTGGGAGAGGAAAGATATGATAGAGATGTTTAAATACCTACGTAATGTAAATGCACATGAGTCGAGTTTCTCATTTGAAAGGAATCTGCAATGAGAGGGCATAGGATGAAGTTGAAAGGTGATAGGCTCAGGAGTAATCTATGGCAATACTTTTTTACAGAAAGGGTGGTAGATGCATGAAACAGTCTCCTGGAAGAGGAGGTGGAGATAGAGACTGCACGTGTGAGCTCTCTGACAGAGAAAGAAATAATGGTTACTGGGGATGGGCAGACTAGATGGGCCATTTGGCGATCTGGCGATCTATCTAACAGGGGGGGGGGTCCCTTTAGGCTATAACAGTGCTTCACTTGTGTTCCATCAGCATTCAAGACATATTTTGAACGTTGGATTTAAATGAAGTTACATCAAGAGAAGTGGAGTTTTTTTTTACCAGTGAAGCTGAACTGAGGTTTTTTCTCCACTTCTCACAGTTTGAGCCCTGTCCCTTAGATAGGGGTGTGATTGGTGTTGTGAAGCTGTGTGGTGTTTGCGATTCCCCTCCTATATATTAGTATCTGGAGTTATTGTGTGTGTCCTTTCCTTAGGTTTATTTGGTAATAGAAATCATCCATTATTATACTGTTGCCCAATACTTCAGCTTTCCTAATCTCTGAAAACATTTCTTCATCAGAACACAGTTTAAAAGTCCCATATTAATCAATATCTATCTTAGGATTTCTCTTATGAGTTAAATGTGATTACCATTCATTGTATTGCAAACTGCTATGGGTGAATCTCTTCATAAAAGGGTAGTTAATAAATCCCAAGAAATAAATAAATGTAATAAAACATCAAGATTCTACCTTTTTCCCCTCCTACAATCCTGGCATTTAATTCCTATAAAATTCCTATCTCAACCACTGGAATAGTCTCTATCAAACTCCGAATACAACCCAGTCTTTTACTGTACCCATCTATTATAACATAGCCTTGACATTTAAGAGACTGATGTAAAAAATCATTATCCCCAGTCCAATCAAAATTAGAGGAAAAATTCACATTTCCAACTCTGTCAATCCTATTTTGAAGACATTCATCTCCTCATAAAATCCTTAATTCCACCCACACTGCCCACTATTCCTCACTTAACCCAATGCAAAATAAATGCCTGCAAACACAAATTTACCCCCCATTATAGCCTACCCACATGATAAAATCAGTTACGCACTTAGGGCTAGATGTACAAAACATGGTTTATGAGGGCCGATTTTTTGGCTGATTTTTAAACAGTGATCGATGTTCAAACGGCTGCCCATGCAAATGAGTTTTATAGACCAGTGTTCTTCAACCTTTTGACCAGGGCTGTGGAGTTGGAGTCGGAGGAAATTTCGGGTACCTGGAGTCGGAGTCAGAGTCAGAAGTACAAAAAACTGAGGAGTCAGAGTCGGAACATTTATCTACCGACTCCATTTTTGAACTTGGCATACCAATCACGAGCGATTCTTTCAGCTATAGCACCCACTATATACACAGCACAAATGTTGCGAGCAGCTTCTGCGACCTTAGAACCTTGATTAAAAGCAAAAAGAAGGTGATGTCGAAAATGCTCATTTCTCTCAACTTGACATTCCATTATAACGATCTGAAAATTAACCAGTGCTGTGGAGTCAGAGTCTGAGTCGAGGAGTCGGAGGAAATTTCGGATACCTGGAGTCGGAGTCGGAGTCTGAAGTACAAATAACTGAGGAGTCGGAGCCAGAACATTTATCTACCGACTCCACAGCCCTGCTTTTCACACCTATGGACCGGCGGAAATAAAATAATCATTTTGTGGACCGGCAGTTGAAGAACACTGGGCTAAGTCATGGGTCAGACCTCGCCCATTTCTACCCCAGACCCCACCCCCATAATAGTACTAATTGTAACACCATTTTTTTCTATTCATTTTTCATATATACAAACACACACACACACAATATAATCGTATTTACAACACATAATGGTTAACCACAAAATTAAACTACACAAAGCACACTGTATGCTTCTCAATATTCATTCCTACCAGAACACAGATAACCCCATGCAAATGTAGGACCAAAAACTAAAAATACTAATACAGTGGTACCTCGGTTTACGAGTGCACCAGTTTGCGAGTGTTTTGCAAAACGAGCAAAACATTCGCAATATTGGTGCCTCGCAAACCGAGCTTACCTCGATGTACGAGCACCTCCCCCCTGCTATCCGGCACCCCCCACACGATCCGGCACCCCTCCGCTCGCGTCGCCCCCCCCCCCCCCCCCGCCGCCGCGATCTGATATCCTCCGTACCCATCACCCACCCGAACGTATCACTTACCCCCCCATCTGGCATCCGGCACCAAGGCACAGGACATGCCGGTGCCGGTGCCCGAAGATCTCTCATCCTTTTTGCTGGGCCATGAGCATCTGCGCATGCTCAAGGCCTTAGTTCCTGCTCTCTCCGAGATTCTCGAGATCTCCGAGAATCTCGGAGAGAGTAGGAACTAAGGCCTTGAGCATGCGCAGATGCTCAAGGCCCAGCAAAAAGGATGAGAGATCTTCGGGCACCGGCATGTCCTGTGCCTTGGTGCCGGGTGCCAATGGGGGGTAAGTGATGCGTTCGGGTGGGTGTTGGGATGGGGAGGATATCGGATCGCGGCCGGGGGGGCGATTCGAGCGGGGGAGGATTCTGGATCACGCGGGGGGGCCTTCGTGAGCGGGGGGGAACAATGCCGATTCGCGAGGGGGGGTAGAGCAGTGCCACTGGCCTCGGGGGGGGAGGTAGAGCAGTGCCACTGGCCTTGGGGGGGGGGGAAACGAATCAAGCGAGTTTCCCTTACTTTCTATGGGGAAACTCACTTTGATATACGAGTAATTTGGTTTATGAGCATGCTTCTGGAACGAATGACCAGTGACCACAACATGGTATGGTTCAATATCAGGAAAGGTTTCACTAAATCTACTACACTAACCAAAGTCCTCAAATTCAAGGACACAAATTTCAAAGAAATGGGAGACTTCGTTCACCAGGCGCTACAAAGCCAAGAAGAAACCGATAACGTGGAAGACATGTGGTCGACTTTGAAAGCAACCATACAAGAAGCAACAAACCGCTATGTAAAATCAGTAAGTAAACGGCGAAGGAACAATAAGCCACAGTGGTTTACTGCGGAGATCTCAGACCTGATCAAGGAGAAGAAAAAAGCATTCATCTCTTACAAACAATCAGGGAAGCAGGACTCTAGAGCAGACTACCTGGCCAAATCAAAAGCCGTCAAAACAGCAGTCAGGGAGGATAATTCCTCATGGAGGAGTCTCTAGCAAAGAACATCCAGAAGGGAGATAAATCCTTCTTCAGGTATATCAGTGATAGAAGAAAAAACTCAGGCGGGATTGTACGTCTTAGGAAACCAGACGGAGACTATGTGGAAAAGGATTCGGAAAAAGCCCAACTATTAAATGAATACTTCTGCTCAGTCTTCACCCGAAAAGCGCCAGGGCTCGGCCCTCAGCTACAGACAAGGGTTGGCTCAGTTGACCCGTTTAGTAACTTTGAGTTTACGCCCAGCAGTGTCTACGGTGAGCTGTCAAGGCTCAAGGTTAGCAAGGCAATGGGGCCGGACAACCTGCACCCCAGGGTGCTTAGGGAGCTGAGTGATGTCTTGGCGGAGCCACTGTCCGCGCTCTTCAACCTCTCCCTTAGTACAGGCAGCGTCCCGTTGGACTGGAGGACGGCTAACGTCATTCCACTCCACAAGAAAGGCTCAAAGATGGAGACAGCAAACTACAGACCAGTGAGTCTAACATCGATAGTGAGCAAACTAATGGAAACTCTAATCAAACACCAATTAGATAAGATCCTGGATGAGGAGAATCTACGGGATCCCCGACAACATGGATTTACTAAGGGGAGATCCTGCCAATCCAACCTGATCAGCTTCTTTGACTGGGTAACGGGGAAGCTGGATATTGGGGAGTCCCTGGACATCGTGTACCTGGACTTTAGCAAAGCATTCGATAGCGTACCACACCACAGGTTACTGAGCAAGATGAGTTCTATAGGATTAGGTGACACATTGACGAAATGGGTTGGGAGCTGGCTTGGAGGTAGGCTCCAAAGGGTGGTGGTGAACGGCACTCCCTCCGAAATGACGGAGGTGATTAGTGGAGTACCACAGGGCTCAGTCTTGGGCCCAATCCTATTCAACATCTTTATAAGAGACTTGGCAGAAGGGCTTCGAGGTAAAATAACATTATTCGCCGATGACGCCAAACTGAGTAATGTAGTGGGCAAATGCACAACAGACGAAGATTCAGTGCCCGACAACATGATGCACGACCTACTCCTACTGGAGCGATGGTCTAGGACATGGCAACTCAACTTCAATGCCAAAAAATGCAAAGTTATGCACCTGGGCAGCCAGAATCCATGCAAGTCTTATACCCTTAATGGCGAGATCCTAGCAAAAACGGTAGCAGAACGAGACTTGGGGGTAATCGTCAGTGAGGACATGAAGTCTGCCAATCAAGTGGAGCAGGCTTCGTCCAAGGCAAGACAAATCATGGGCTGCATACGAAGGGGTTTCGTCAGTCGTAAGGCGGAAGTCATTATGCCATTGTATAGATCCATGGTGAGGCCCCACCTGGAATATTGTGTGCAATTCTGGAGGCCGCATTATCGCAAGGATGTGCTGAGACTGGAGTCGGTGCAAAGAATGGCCACCCGGATGGTCTCGGGACTCAAGGATCTACCATACGAAAAACGGCTTGACAAATTACAGCTATACTCGCTCGAGGAGCGCAGAGAGAGGGGGGACATGATCGAGACGTTCAAGTATCTTACGGGCCGCATCGAGGCAGAGGAAGATATCTTCTTTTTCAAGGGTCCCACGACAACAAGAGGGCATCCGTTGAAAATCAGGGGCGGGAAACTACGAGTTGACACCAGGAAATTCTTTTTCACTGAAAGAGTGGTTGATCGCTGGAATAGTCTTCCACTACAGGTGATTGAGGCCAGCAGCGTGCCTGATTTTAAGGCCAAATGGGATCGGCACATGGGATCTATTCAACAGGGCAAAGGTAGGGGAGGGACATTAAGGTGGGCAGACTAGATGGGCCGTGGGCCCTTATCTGCCGTCTATTTCTATGTTTCTATGTTTCTATGAATTATGCTCGTAAACCAAGGTACCACTGTATATACAAACAAACCCTAAGATGCAAGACTCTGCATGCACTACAACCCCAGAGGAAAAGAAACAAATGCATTTCTTCCTGATTAGACAGCAGATGTAAATCAATCACTAAATTAAAAAATAAAATAATTCCCCCTACCGTTGTTGTCTCCCTCCCTCCATGCTGTGGCTTGCCTACTGGCCTGCCCCCCCTTCTCCCCTAGTGTTATCTTCAGGCCGGCTCCCTCTTCCTTGGTGCTGCAGTGCACAAAGCCATGGGCAGCGGCTCCTTGCGCGTCCCACGCCTCATCTGGAAGCCTTCCCTCTGACGTTGAGACGTCAGAGAGAAGGCTTCCGGTTCAGGCGCAGAACGTGCATAGGAGCCTCTGCCCATGGTTTTGTGCACTGCTGCATTGAGGAAGAGGGAGCCGGCCCGAAGACAACGTCGCATTGATCTGTGGACCAGCAGCTGAAGAGCATTGCCTGGGGCCTGATGCACGTGCCGGTCCTGTGGACCAGCAAGAAATTTCTGCGGACCGGTACCGGTCCATGGACTGGTGGTTGAAGAACACCGTTATAGACAGCAATCGTAATTCCATCCAATCACTCGCTTAGAAACTGGCTCTCACACATGCACAGAGCCAGTTCGAGGAAGCCCAAACAGCTGAGAGGCAGGGGAAGCCCAAAAGCAGCCTCCTGCTACTCATCTTTGGGGCGTCTACTATGCTTTCCAAATGTCTTTCATGAGCTGTTCCAATTGGAATTTTTTTTGTCATTCCACATATCTCCCAAATCAATTATTTTATAATCGTTACTCTTTGGAAAATCTTGATGAATTTCTTGAGATTCTTCTTTTGCTATTCATTTTGTTAGAATTTGAGGGCCATGGATTCATACACAAGTAAAATATTTTGTGAGCCTGAAAGTCTTATTTCTATCAAATTTGTTTTAATTGCAGAGCAAGGAAATTGCATTCCAGCTTCATGAGGATTTAATGAAAGTACTTAATGAACTTTATACGGTAAGCTCTTTTCTTTAACATCTCTTGTCAGAGTTGTTAGGTGGAACAGGTTATTTGTTACTTTTCTTTAAGTAGCCTTACTGCTGACATTCTTTGCTAGCAAAAATTATGTAGTGTTTTATTTTGCCAAGTACAACAAATAACAGTGTTTCACAGATTCACTAACAGTGTTTTAAATTGTTTTCTTACTGATTTATGGGTCTTGTGAGCTATGTTTGTAAACATTGTTTTATTCATATAGCCATTTTTATTAATCATTTGCCTTTAAAAACCTGGGAAAATCTCAATAGACTTGTACTGGAATAAGAGAAGTTAAATGCATCTGAGATAATAGTAATATAAAAACTGGAGACAATAAATTAAGGTAGCTCTTTTTCCTTATGCATCTCTAAGTGGTTCAAGATTTAGAAATTTGAAAAGTGGCTGCTGGTAGCTGTAATGTGAAACGCGTTCTTGGCATTTCCATAAATGCCCAATTATAAGAGTATAAGATTAATTCTAATTTTAGTCGCTATGAGAAAAGAAATCAACATTTGGAAATAATTATAAAACAATTACTTATTTCTAGGCTAGACCTTTTTTCATTTTTTTTTTAAATCAGACAAATGATTTATTTGGGAAAACAGTGTCTTGGTCACCTAGTTAGATAAAAATCAGCCACATAGTGAGGTTATCTGATGCCACTAACTTGATACAGATCTCAGAGCTTGCAAAAGCAAGAGAGTTTTTCTATTCATTATTGGAAGCTACCATGCAGCTGCCACCTTGCTGGTCAGTTCTGCATATTTTTGTCCACACTGGTATATGGGTATAACTCTTCATTCTCCCAGTGTTCTTTTTTCTGGATCCTACCCCCTACTCCCTTTCTGTAGAAGTTCAAGTGGCACAATTGTGGAGTGAAAATGTCCATCATTGACTTGTATAAAATTTCTGGACCTTGATCATGACATCCTAAATTGCTCCCATTGCTCCTGTTGTTTGCAACTGTCACCAGGGGTTTTGCATTCCAAGGGATATGAAATGGAGATCTGAAGCCTAGTAAGTCACTGCAAAGAGGTGAGAGTGAAGACCAGAAGTCATTCCATTTCTAGGAAAGAGTCCATAAGATGCATTTTTTTCCACCCAAAAGTGGGTGGCCTGGGGCTGGTGGTCTGGCTGGCTTGGGGCTGCCTACCAATAGACGTGCCCACCACTAGATGTGCCCTGTACCCTGTCCCGGCCTACCACCAGAGGGGGGACAGGGTACAGGGCACACCATTTTGGTTCAGAATTTTTTTTTCTTGTTTTTTCCTTCTCTAGAGGTGGGTGCGTCTTATGGGCAGGTGTGTCTTATGGAGCGAAAAATACAGTAAATAAACTGAAGGAAGAAATAATCTGGCATTTTAAGAAAGGGTTATTATTGGTATATCTTCCACTGCACAATTACTGTGAGGTCCTGCATGAGTTAATTGATATTATTTAGTTTAGTACATTTATATTTCACCCAGTTCAGGATGGATTATAGAACAAAGTATTTCAGTTTACAAAGTTCCTGGATTCCATACATGCACAGCACATTTTATCCCTCATGGATGCTTTTGATCTTATATTGCTGATTGGATGTTAGATTTACTCTTTTACCTGACTGTATGAGGTTGTTTTTAAAATGTATAATGTGAGAACACTCTTAGACTGAGTGTTTTTTAAACTGATTTTTTGCTGGATGCCTATTTAAAGGTAATTGATTCTTGAGTGGGAATCAAAATATTGCACCCTAAGCATTTATTACAACACATAGCGGTTTGAATTCCTTTAGTACTTTTTCAGATGATAAGTTGACTGAAACAGTTAATAAGATTGATGTTTGGTGTAGGGCTTTGACATATTCAGTTGAATCTATTGTCTCCTTAAATTATTGTTTCTGCAAAGCTCCAGCTTCTTGGTATACTGAAAAGTTCCATGCCCTAAAAATATGGGGCATAAATTGGAGATGTAGAAGTAGATAAAGAAAATTTAATAGCAATTATCACATTTACTTTAGAATTGTTTCTGTTATGAAGAAAAGCTATTATTCTACTACAGCAGTATCTCTTGAACTTTCTCGAGCTGGGGCACACTAAAGGTAGTGGCCACGGCTCGAGGCACCCAGAAGTGTACGGACTTCAATGTGATGACATGACACACATGCGTGACATCATCACATCGACATCCATGCATGCGCAAAGGCCCTCCAGACGGGCCTTAAGATGCCAGTAGGGGGTGCCAGCAGAGAAGAGGGTCGGAGAGGCGTTGGCACCGGCTGATTGCCTACAGCAGTGTTTCTCAACTATTTCAAGCTAAGTACCCCTAAGTCTAACAAATATCAACTGAGTACCCCAACCACATACCTCTCAAGCTCTGCCCTAAGCCCACCCAAGCTCTGCCCCAGATCCCACCCCCTTTACTAATTGTAATGCAATTTTTTCCATTCATTTTTCATATACACATGATATACACATCAGATATAAATTCTCAAAACTGACACATTTCATTCACTATATTGAAAATAAAATCATTTTCCCTACCTTTGTTGTCTGGTGACTTTATTTTCTGTGCTTTTAACTATGTTTCCAGTGCCTTCTTATCCATTGACTGTTTTTCTCTCCTTCTTCACTTTATGCCTTGCATCCATCTTTAAATAAATAATATATGAACTGACTTCGCATTCAACACAATCGATGAAAAGTATTACTTTTTAAGGCTAAACTAGAGGAGGGAATGCACAAAATACATACCAAAACTGAAAAGCTCTCACACCACAAAGTGTATTCAAACTGCCAGAAAGGACACAGCAGTACACTCCCGATTTAAATAGAGAGAAGGGGGAGGGATTTGATGACATCATCAAGTGGCTGATGCAATAATCAAGACTGAAAAAAACTGTGAAGCAAAAAAACTGTAAAATGCTGTAAAAAATGAATGAAAATGAATTAAAAATAAAACAAAAATAATACAATAATCTGCAACGTTACCACCTGGCCAAGGAACAAAATAATGTTAAGAGTCATAGAAATGCAACCCACTCCATCTCGCTGTTCAGTCCATGTGGGTGCAAGGTATTGAGGATAAAAATCCACTTCTGTTCTTGTTTCCAAAGCATCCTTGCAACATCTCCTCCTCTAGTAGGAACTATGACATTGAAAATAGAAAAGGTGAGATCCGTAGGTGCATGTTGATGATCCAACCAATGCTGTACTAGGGGAGCCTCTTTCACTCCTGTGCGAATCCTGCTGTTGTGTTCTCCAATCCGGGTCTTGATACTTCGGGTAGTGCACCCTACATAAAACAACCGACATGGGCATTGGATGATGTACATTACTTGTCGAGAGTCACAATTAGTGGCGGGGCACTTGATATGACTAAGATGACTTAGACAGGCAGACATTTGTTATAAAGTGACACAATGTTTGCATATTTTGCAACGACCACACTGAGAATGTTGACCTGATGTTTGTGTCCGTGGTTGTTTAATGAACTGGGAATGGACCAAATGCTGCTTCAAGTTGCGTTGTTTGGAGAACGCGAATCTGGGCACCTGTTGGAATGCCTCATGGAATTGCATAATTCCCCAGTGTTGTTTAATGATATGTTTACTATCAAACGCCTGAACTGAATAAGGGAGGACACATACTAGAGAGTTCTCATCTGATTTTGATGGTGAAGACAGTAATAAAGTTCTATTTGCATATAAAGCACGCTTATATGCTTTCTGTATCATTGAGTGAGGATACCCCCTTTGTTGAAATCTGAATTTCATTTCACCAGCTTTTATAATATATTCCTGGACCGTGGTGCAGAGTCTTCGGAGACGTAAAAATTGTCCCACTGGAATGTTATTTCTTAAATGTCTGGGGTGGAAACTACTGTATTCTAGTAAATTGTTCCTATCAGTAGACTTGCGAAAAATGGTGGTAGAAAAATGTCCATGATGTAAACAAATTTGAATATCTAAAAAAGATACCTGTTGTGAATCTGTATGCATAACAAATTGTAAATTACTATCACATGAGTTCAGCCAGGCTAGAAATATCTGTAAATCTGCAGAGAGACCTGTCCATACAGCGAAGATGTCATCAATATACCGTTTCCAAATTAAAAAGTCCTTCCAAAAATCAGAAATGTATAAGAAAGTTTCTTCATATCTAGATACGTATAGGCACGCCACAGAGGGTGCCATCTTAGCACCCATGGCAGTGCCCTTGATTTGTTTGTAATACTTCATATCAAACTGGAAATAGTTCATATTTAAAGCTATACGCGCCAGCTGTGTTAAAAATTCAACCCTGCCTTGAGAAAGCTCCAAGGTGCGCAATTCCTCTTCAATAATTGTTACTGCTGCATTCTGCGGAATATTAGTATATAAGGCAGATATGTCTAACGTTATTAATGTAGCTTGTGGAGGAACTTGTTGGTATTGCACTAAAATATTGATCATGTGGGCGGAGTCAAGCACGTATGAAGAAGCTAAAGAAACTTTATCTTTAAGGTAAGTATCAAGCATAGCAGATAAAGGTTCTAAAATGGAACCAATTCCTGACACAATGGGTCTACCTGGGGGATTTTGAAGGGACTTGTGAATTTTTGGGACAAAATAGATGACGGGAATTCTTGGATGTTTACATGAAAGAAATTTGAATTCCTTGTCCGTGATGACCCCTGCTTCTGATGCATGAACTAAAAGGTGTGATATCACATCTTGTATGAAAGGGGTGGGGTCTTCTTGCAATAAAGTGTAATAACTTTGATCTGACAACTGACGATCTGCTTCAGCCACATATTGCTCAGTATCAAGAAGAACCACGCCACCCCCTTTATCTGCCGGACGGATAATGATACTTTGATCAGAACTCAAAGATTGCAGGGCTATCTGCTGGGCCCGTGATAAATTGTGTTGGATCTTATAGGGGTTCTTTTCAAGAGAACTAATATCTCTAAGTACCAAATTCTCAAATTCTTGAATTCAAGCATTTGAGAATTTGGTACTTAGAGATATTAGTTCTCTTGAAAAGAACCTCTATAAGATCCAACACAATTTATCACGGGCCCAGCAGATAGCCCTGCAATCTTTGAGTTCTGATCAAAGTATCATTATCCGTCCGGCAGATAAAGGGGGTGGCGTGGTTCTTCTTGATACTGAGCAATATGTGGCTGAAGCAGATCGTCAGTTGTCAGATCAAAGTTATTACACTTTATTGCAAGAAGACCCCACCCCTTTCATACAAGATGTGATATCACACCTTTTAGTTCATGCATCAGAAGCAGGGGTCATCACGGACAAGGAATTCAAATTTCTTTCATGTAAACATCCAAGAATTCCCTTCATCTATTTTGTCCCAAAAATTCACAAGTCCCTTAAAAATCCCCCAGGTAGACCCATTGTGTCAGGAATTGGTTCCATTTTAGAACCTTTATCTGCTATGCTTGATACTTACCTTAAAGACAAAGTTTCTTTAGCTTCTTCATACGTGCTTGACTCCGCCCACATGATCAATATTTTAGCGCAATACCAACAAGTTCCTCCACAAGCTACATTAATAACGTTAGACATATCTGCTTTATATACTAATATTCCGCAGAATGCAGCAGTAACAATTATTGAAGAGGAATTGCGCACCTTGGAGCTTTCTCAAGGCAGGGTTGAATTTTTAACACAGCTGGCGCGTATAGCTTTAAATATGAACTATTTCCAGTTTGATATGAAGTATTACAAACAAATCAAGGGCACTGCCATGGGTGCTAAGATGGCACCCTCTGTGGCGTGCCTATACATATCTAGATATGAAGAAACTTTCTTATACATTTCTGATTTTTGGAAGGACTTTTTAATTTGGAAACAGTATATTGATGACATCTTCGCTGTATGGACAGGTCTCTCTGCAGATTTACAGATATTTCTAGCCTGGCTGAACTCATGTGATAGTAATTTACAATTTGTTATGCATACAGATTCACAACAGGTATCTTTTTTAGATATTCAAATTTGTTTACATCGTGGACATTTTTCTACCACCATTTTTCGCAAGTCTACTGATAGGAACAATTTACTAGAATACAGTAGTTTCCACCCCAGACATTTAAGAAATAACATTCCAGTGGGACAATTTTTACGTCTCCGAAGACTCTGCACCACGGTCCAGGAATATATTATAAAAGCTGGTGAAATGAAATTCAGATTTCAACAAAGGGGGTATCCTCACTCAGTGATACAGAAAGCATATAAGCATGCTTTATATGCAAATAGAACTTTATTACTGTCTTCACCATCAAAATCAGTTGAGAACTCTCTAGTATGTGTCCTCCCTTATTCAGTTCGGGCGTTTGATATTAAACATATCATTAAACAACACTGGGGAATTATGCAATTCCATGAGGCATTCCAACAGGTGCCCAGATTCGCGTTCTCCAAATAGCGCAACTTGAAGCAGCATTTGGTCCATTCCCAGTTCATTAAACAACCACGGACACAAACATCAGGTCAACATTCTCAGTGTGGTCGTTGCAAAATATGCAAACATTGTGTCACTTTACAACAAATGTCTGCCTGTCTAAGTCATCTTAGTCATATCAAGTGCCCCGCCACTAATTGTGACTCTCTACAAGTAATGTACATCATTCAATGCCCATGTCGGTTGTTTTATGTAGGGTGCACTACCCGAAGTATCAAGACCCGGATTGGAGAACACATCAGCAGGATTCGCACAGGAGTGAAAGAGGCCCCCCTAGTACAGCATTGGTTAGATCATCAACATGCACCCACGGATCTCACCTTTTCTATTCTCAATGTCATAGTTCCTACTAGAGGAGGAGATGTTGCAAGGATGCTTTGGAAACAAGAAGAGAAGTGGATTTTTATCCTCAATACCTTGCACCCACATGGACTGAACAGCGAGATGGAGTGGGTTGCATTTCTATGACTCTTAACATTATTTTGTTCCTTGGCCAGGTGGTAACGTTGCAGATTATTGTATTATTTTTGTTTTATTTTTAATTCATTTTCATTCATTTTTTACAGCATTTTACAGTTTTTTTGCTTCACAGTTTTTTTCAGTCTTGATTATTGCATCAGCCACTTGATGACGTCATCAAATCCCTCCCCCTTCTCTTTATTTAAATCGGGAGTGTACTGCTGTGTCCTTTCTGGCAGTTTGAATACACTTTGTGGTGTGAGAGCTTTTCAGTTTTGGTATGTATTTTGTGCATTCCCTCCTCTAGTTTAGCCTTAAAAAGTAATACTTTTCATCGATTGTGTTGAATGCGAAGTCAGTTCATATATTATTTATCAAAGCAATTTCTGACTTCTTCTAGTTTTCACTAGTGACATCCCCGCCATCTCATAAGGAAAATTATTTGCATCCATCTTTGGCATTAACTTAACATTCAATGTTTCTATTTTTCTGCTTTCTTCTCAAAATCTACTTTTCCACGTCTTACCTTCCCTTCCTATCTTTTTCTCCTTCCCTCCCCATTTCTTTGGTCTGACATCTCTTTCCTTCCCTCCCTGTTTCCATGGTCCGACATCTCTCTATCCTTCCTTTCTCCCCTTCCCAGGCATCTCTACTACTACTACTACTACTACTACTACTATTATTTCTATAGTGCTACCAGACTCCCTCCTTCCCTTCCATTCCCTGGTCTTGTATCTCTCCCTTCCTTAGGTCATCTCTCCTCCCAGTGTAACATTTCTCTCTCCCTTCCTCCTTTCTGCCCCCTGCAGTCCATCTCCCTTCTCTTCCTCCTTTCTAGCCCCCCCCCCCCATTCAGTCCAACATTTCTCCCTCCTTTCCACCAGTCCAATATTTCTTTCTCTCTTCCTCCTGCATGCTGCTTCTCCTCCGGTCCTTCTTCCCTCCCCCAACCGACTTCTTTCCATGAGTCCAACTTTTCACTCTGTCCTCTCCTCCTTCCTTTTTGTCCTCCCATCCATCTCACCTTCTCCATGAGTCCAACACTTTATGCCTCCTGCACATTTCTCTCTCTCCTTGCCTCTTCCCTTGAGTGACATCCCTCTTTCCCTCCCCCAACCCAACATGCTCTCGCCCCATGCCCCATTTCTCCCTCTCCTCCCCCGCATACCCATTTCTTCCTCTCATCACTCTCACTCCTCCTTCAACAATTTTCTTTCCTTCCCTCCCCCAACCTCACTCACAACATGAAGGCTGCCAATCAAGTGGAGAAGGCTTCCTCCAGGGCAAGGAAAATGATTGGTTGTATCTGTAGAGGTTTTGTCAGCAGGAGACATGAAGTCATAATGCCGCTGTACAGATCCATGGTGAGACCTCATTTGGAGTATTGTGTTCAATTCTGGAGACCACACTACCGGAAGGATGTGCTGAGAATCGAGTCGGTTCAGCGAATGGCCACCAGGATGGTCTTGGGGCTCAAGGATCTCACGTATGAAGAAAGGCTGAATAAATTGCAGCTGTACTCACTTGAGGACCGAAGAGAGAAGGGAGACATGATTGAAACGTTTAAGTACGTCACGGGCCGTATCGAGTCGGAAGATGGTAGCTTCTGTCTCATAGGACCCTCGACCACCAGAGGGCATCCGCTGAAAATCAGGGGAGGGAAGTTTCATAGCGACTTCAGAAAGTACTTCTTCACCGAAAGAGTGGTGGATCATTGGAACGAACTCCCACTGCAGGTGATTGAGGCCAGCAGCATGTCGGATTTTAAGAGAAAATGGGATATTCACATGGGATCTCTAAGAGAGTAAAGTCAGGGGGGGGGCGGGTAGTTGGAATGGGCAGACTTGGTGGGCTATGGCCCTTTTCTGCCGTCATTTTCTATGTTTCTATGTAACTAATATGATCTCTCCCCATGCATCATCTCTCCTCCCCTCCAGTGTGCAGTGCTTTTCCTTTCTCTCCCTTTCTGCCAGGTCCAGCAGCACCTCTTCTCCCTTTCCTTTCACTCCCCCTTGTCCAGCAGCACCTCCACATGTCCAGAAGTACCTCTCTTCTCTTTCCTTTCCATCCTCCCCTGTCCAGCAGTACTTCTCCTCTCTCTAGCGGCAGCTCACTGTACTTTTAACATTGCCACATTGCTGCTACTATCATTAGTTTAGATGCGGTTCCATCAGGCAGCCTTAAAGCCTTTGCTAGGCTGGCCTGCCTCTAATGAAAGTTGCATCATTGAGGCGAACCAACCTAGCAAAGGCCCTGAGGCTTGCCTGATAGAACTGCATCTAAACTAATGCTAGTAGCAGCAGCGTGGCGATGTTAAACACACACTTAGCTGCCACTGCTGGTCCAGGGGTGGGGAGAGAAGGTGAGGAAGGCAGGAGTCCTGGGAGATACACGATGGCAGCAGGAAGTTGCTAGACATGCAGCGCTGGTGCCGTACTACATGTTGAGAACCTCTGGCCCTACAGGTTGTGCCTATTGTGGCGAGAGGCACGTCCTGTAGGCAAGTCAGCTGGCCGGCACCTCTCTTCCTCCTCAGTGTGCCACTGCACACTAGGAATCTCAGGAGGCACACAGTTTGCGATACACTGTATTAAAGAAGTACAAATGGGGAAAGCAAATGAGTATATAGCTCACTGAATTCTTCCCAACCCCTCTGCATGTACTTGTGTGCTCGTGTATATCTCTTTTGGGTTTTCTGTGTGTGCTCTAAACGTGTTGAGTTTGTGGCAGGTGGCTGGGGATGGTGGGGAAACTTGCAGTAATTAAGTTGTAGGATAGCAATTTATGAAGCTATTGTGGTACATTTGCAAGGGGATTGCTTTTATTTATTTATTTAAAAATTTATAACTAATACCATAATGTATGTATAGTGTAAAATATAAATCTTTTTTTAAAATTATTTTTAGCATACTTTACAAGTATAAACTACTTGTTATAGAAATACAAGGTCAGATTTCAACAAAGTTAACATCATAGAACATTATAATATTTAAAAGTAAAAATTATTATGAAACTAACTCTTCCTTAGACCTCAATTAGGAGGAAGGAAATAAAAAGATTACAGGGAGTAACATTGCAATAAAATAAAAAGAAAAGACTTAAACGCTACAACCTGGCATTATTCTTGAGCTATATTCCCACTACTAGATAAACCCTTAAGATCTAAAAAGGATCGTAGATGTTCTGGTGTCAAGAACACATATTTTAATCCCATAAACTTAATGACACATTTGCATGGATAGGCTAACAAAAAAGTAGCATCTAGACTCCTTGTCTCTTCTCTCATTCCCAAAAACAGTTTTTGCCTTTCCTGAGTTACTCTAGTTACATCATGATACAACCATAGACATTGACCACAGAAAAGTGTTCCAGACTTTTTAAAGAATAACCTCATCACTGAATTAAGATCTTGTTCAAAGATAAAGTTAACAATTATAGTTACTCTTTCTTTAACTTCTATGGACGGTTCCTCTAATACTGCTGTAAGATTTTGCAAGTCTTTGTCAGAGACCAAATTCTCCCCCCTAGGTATATCATTATTATTAGACTTTCTTTTTGAAACAGGTAAAAAGTACGCTTTATTTACGGGCGGTATCTGGTCTTGCGGAAAATTCAAACACTCTATAAGAAATTTTTAAAAAATCTTAATCGGTGATATTGTCGGTATGCTCGGGCAGTTTAGGATTCTCAAGTTCAATCTTCTATTATAATTCTCTATCATTTCTATTTTACGAGCAGCAAAATTTTGTTCTTTAATTATAGTGGTAATTGAATTTTTCAAGGAGGCTGAGTCAGTTTGTATTTTATCCATGCATTCTTGTTTAACTTTAAGCAAACTATCTGAAAAAGTATCCATTTTTGGAACCAATACCTCCATGTCCGAGGCAGTCTACTCTACCTTCACATCCACCTTCTTAATAGCCTCCAGGAGAATTTCCAGTGTCACTGCTGCGGTAGTTGCTGTTCTTCTCTCTCTTTCAGCGATCTTTCGGCCCAGCATTCCAGCTGGGGCATTAGCTCCTCCCAATGCCTGCTCCGGGGTCTCCTTCTCCTCTCCCTTGGGGCCAAGCTCAATACTCTGTGCTCCTGCTGGACATGGTGGCGCAGAGAGAAGCGGCACCAGGGACTCGAGTGCTCCCTCACTCAAGTCCACCGCGGAACTCAACCGCCGCGGGGATGTCTGGGTGTCAGCTGGGCTCAGCGGCTGCAGGAAACACTGGATCGTCTGCTGGGCCGGCGGTGATGTGAGCAGCGGTAGTTGAGCTGCTCTCACAGTCCCCTTCCTTGGCAAAAGGTAACAGCTTTCCAGGATATTCGTTATAGAATTTGAAGAAAACGCTAAGCCTTCTGAGCTCAGCTAGATAGCATCCGCCATCTTGAATTCCTTCCTCGCCGGTAAAATATAAATCTATTGATATAAACACAATGTAAAATTCAAAAATATGGACATAAATATAAAAGTAAGACAATAAAACAGCTACAGAATATCACTTCAGATTGCTTAAGCCAGAGTGTATTCAATAAATCAAGTAAATAGATGAGTTTTTAAAAAAATGTTTTGAATAACTAAAATTCCTTGTTGCTCTCACAGCAAATAGTAATGAGTTCCATATCTTTGGTCCTGCAATATAAAATAGAGAGGACCTATATTCTTCAAGTCTAACAGAAGTAAGTATATTCTTCAAGTCTAACATAGTAAGTAAGAGCACTTTGCCAGACAGTATGACGCAGGACCTACTTCTATTGGAACATTGGTCCTCGACTTGGCAGCTAAGCTTCAATGCTAAAAAATGTAAGGTCATGCACCTTGGCAGCAGGAATCCGTGCAGAACTTACACACTAAATGGTGAGACCTTAGCTGGACTAAGGCAGAACGTGATATGGGGGTGATCATTAGCGAAGACATGAAGACTGCCAATCAAGTGGAGAAGGCTTCATCGAAGGCAAGACAAATGATGGGTTGTATCTGTAGAAGTTTTATCAGCCGGAAGCCCGAAGTTATAATGCATTTGTACAGATCCATGGTGAGGCCTAATCTGGAATATTGTGTACAATTCTGGAGGCCACATTACCAAAAAGATGTGCTGAGAGTTGAGTCGGTTCAACGAATGGCCACCAGGATGGTCTCGGGACTCAAAGATCTCCCATATGAGGAAAGGCTGAATAAATTGCAGATATACTCACTCAAGGAACATAGAGAGAGAGGAGACATGATAGAGACATTTAAATATATCACAGGGCGTATTGAGGTGGAGGATGTTATTTTCTTTCTTAAAGGTCCCTCGGCCACAAGAGGCCATCCGCTGAAAATCAGGGGTGGGAAATTTCATGGCGACACCAGGAAGCATTTCTTCACCGAACGGGTGGTTGATCATTGGAATGATCTTCCATGTCAGGTGATTGAGGCTAGCAACGTGCCGGATTTTAAGAGGAAATGGGATACACATGTGGGATCTCTAGGGGGTTAAAATCAAGGGAGGGTAGGTCATTGGAGTGGGCAGACTTGATGGGCTATGGCCCTTTTCTGCCATCATCTTCTATGTTTCTAACTGAAATAAGTTCTTGAAAGCTGACTTTGAGACTGGAAGGTTGATAGGTTCCCAAAATTGTAGGAATCGCAACAGGTACATTATTATTCAAAATCTTGATTATGAGAGAGCAAATCTTATATTTAATTCTCCAATCTACTGAAGGGATTGGTCTATCTTACCTCTCTATGGAACTGGCTAATACTGCTGGAGAAATTGACTCTTTTGCAAAATGCCTCACACTAAAAGGAAAGGAGCTGTTAAACCTGTTCCCTCCCAGTTTAGCAGCTCATTGCCGGTGCAGCAACAGACCTTGGAGCAGTATTTGACCCAACTCTCAACCCATTTGCCGAGAAAAGACATGGATGATGGAGCGTCTAATCTTCTGGGGCATGAAGTATCTCTGTACCCTCTAGATTCCAGCACGCCACCATGTCCGGCGTTGAAACAGGCTGCCCCGGGGTGGAAGTCGCAGAGCTGGGCTCTAGCTTGGAGGGAGGAGTGTCCAAGGAAATGAATTCTTATCTAAGCATGAAGAAGTTAAGAAGTTGGGGGCTTCCTAATTATTAGCATACCCCTGTAAATGTTTAATTCGATATAAGAACATAAGAAGTTGCCTCCACTGGGTCAGACCGCGGTCCGCTCCCGCGGCGGCCCATCAGGTCCGCGACCTGTGAAGTGGTTTCTGACCACTTCTATAACCTACCTCAAGTTCTATCTGTACCCCTCTATCCCCTTATTCTCCAGGAACCTATCCAAACCCTCCTTGAACCCCTGCACAGAGTTCTGGCCTATCACATCCTCCGGAAGCGCGTTCCATGTGTCCACCACCCTCTGGGTAAAAAAGAACTTCCTAGCATTTGTTCTAAACCTGTCCCCTTTCAATTTCTCTGAGTGACCCCTAGTTAAGTATACCTTCTTTGTACCATCACAATTGAGAGCATTTCTAGACCTTAAAAAGATTTCTAATAATTAATAGAACTGGAATAAATAGAATGTTTGGGTTTGTTAGCTTAGTCAGCTTTCCTATATAATGGCTTTTCTTTCTTTTCTTCTGAATCCTCTCCATGGGTTTATGGACGCTCCTTGTCTAAGAAAGATAAAATATTTTGACCTGTTTAAATAATTTTTTCTTTGTGTAATTAGTTTACTTTTCTGTATTGCTGTAACAAGTGTTTTACTTGTATGTTATTGCAAATTATTTAAAAAATTAAAAAAAATTCTCCAATCTACTGGAAGCCAATGAAGATTAAACAGAACTAGAAAAATATAGTCATATTTAGATCAGCCCATAATAAGATGAACAGCGCATTCTATGCAACATACAATGTTTTCAATCAGGGGTACAGCCATCCTTCCAATTTTGGAGAGAGCCCAGGGGTGGATTTGAGGGGCCAGCACATTCCTTCCCCTTGCCCTGCAAACTAAGCATGCACAAGGAGACATCCATCAGGAGAAGATTTGGGAAGTCATCAGAGACCTTCTGGCCACTCCGATCCCGACGACCTGGCATTATCTCCAGGTCCTGGGGCTCATGGTGGTGACGATCAATATAATTCCGTGGGCCAGAGCCTGACTACATCACTGTAGGAAGCTCTGTTGGTCCAATGGAATATGCAGTAGGACCCATTGCTTGCCCTCCTGCCCTGGATGGCAGTGGCGCGCAGCAGCATAGAGTGGTGGCTGCGACCCCTATCCCTCGCCAGGGGTCTTCCACTCCAGATTTTGGATTGGGTGACTGTCTATGAACACGAGTCTCTCCTGATGGGGGGCTGTCTGTATATCTGTACTGATGAAGGGCTGGTGGGTGCCCTCAGAGCGCAAGTGGTTGATCAGTCACCTAGAACTGAGAGCAATTTGGCTGGCCCTCCTGCATTTCCAGGCCCATCTCAATCATTGAGCTGTTCGCATGTTCTCGGACAATGCCACTTTTGTCAATCGTCAGGGGGGCACGATGAGTCCCTTCGTGAGCATGGAGGCTCGGTTGCTATTTTGCTGGGCAGAAAGACACCTGGTAGCACTGTCCGCAGCTCATGTGGCAGGTGTGGACAATGTTCAGGCAGACTTTTTCAGTCGACAGATGCTGGACCTGGAGAGTGGTCTCTCTCCCAGAGAACATTCGAGTGCATAGTTCACTGATGGAGTGGGTTTCCAGTGATCGATCTCATAACGACTGTGGTGAACAAGAAGGCCAATCGGTTTTACAGTCGTCGAGAGGTGCAGACCTGGACCCAGGGAGGCTCTTCTTTATTCCTTCCCTCTGTGGCCCATGATAGGGCATCTGTTGTGTCGAGTTGAAGAGCAAGGGGGGGGGGGGCGGTGATTCACATGGCTCCCAACTAGCTGAGGTGGCCATGGTATGCCAACCTGGTTCGTCTCTGGCAGGGTCGAGGGTTGTGGGTGCCTTAGCACCCTCTTCTCATAATGCAAGGGCCGATCTTACGGCATGGCTCTTGAGCGCGTGGCCTTGATGATCTGGGGCTATTCTACTGCAGTATTAGCCACATTACTTCACAGCAAACGGAAGTCCATGGTGGCGACCTAAGTGAAAGCTTGGTGGTGCTACCAAGCATGGTTCACCAACCAACAGGAGGATCCTTCTTATCCCTCGGTTCCTCGGGTGCTAGAGTTTTTGCAGGATGGCCTGAAAAAAAGGCCTTGCAGTGGCTTCACTACGGGTTCAGATTGTAGGTCAGTCCTGCCTGGGCCGTATTGCCTTGAGGGGCTCCTTGTCGGTGGATTGTTTTCTACAGGGCGTAGATCTGAGGCCTCCTTTGTGCCTCCTTTGTCTGACGTGGAATCTAAATCTGGTTCTCCACTCCCTGGCTGCCTTATGAGCCTCTGGAGCAGGCATCCTTGTTGGATCTCACTATCAAAAGATGGTATTCCTTGTGGCTGTCACATCGGCTCAGAGAGTTTTGGAGCTTCAAGCTCTTTTTTGTCGGGATCCTTTCTTGAGTATTATGGATACTATGCTCTTGCATACGGTTCCTTTTTTCCGAAAGTGGTTTCTGTCTTCCATATGAATCAGGAAGTCTGACTTCTGGAGTTTGTTCCTTCTGGTTCAAAGACCCAGGACCAGGTGCTATAGTCCATGGATGTGCACTAGCTTTTGCTGTGGTATTTGGAGGTAACCAATGAATTTTGTGTCTTGGATCACCTGTTTGTCCTGGTGGGTCGGGCATGCAACAGCAGGCCTTCCTCTAAAGCTACCATTTTGAGATGGATTCGAGCATCCATTTCTACAGCTTATGTAGCGGCAGGAAAGAAGCCCCCCTCCGAGTGCAGGCTCATTCTACCAGAGGGGTTTCCTCCTCCTGGGCCGAGTCATCGACGGTGTCTCTGGATGAGATTTGTAAGGCTGATACATTGTCCTCCTTGCACACCTTCAAGATATTTTACAGGATTGATGTGGCAGCCAAGCAGGCTGCCACTTTTGGTGCCTCGGTATTGGCAGCGAGCTCATCAGTCCCACCCTGATGTTTTCGGGACTACTTTGTTATGTCCCACTGGTCCCAGAATAAAGGGGGATTGTACAAGAATGAAAGATTAGGTTCTACCTTTGCCAATCTTCTTTATTGTAAATCATCCCTTTATTCTGGGAATCTGGCCTATGTATGCCTGATTCACTGATTGCCTGCCTTGAAATACTGGTAAGCTGGATTTAAGTTTCGGACCAGCCTTTATAAGAGCGCCATCTGACTGGAACTAGCGCTAAATTTGGGAGGGTCCCTAATTAAGTGCACCCTTCTGTCAGTGCAAGCTGTCTCTCCCTCTAGCACTATTTTATCATTCAGGTTTTTGTTTCATAGCCTGTTTTCTTGTTTTGACTGTTGCAGTTTTGCATATGTTAATATGAACAGAATTGATTTGTCTGGTGGGGAGTTCCCCATTCCCCCCTCTCTCTTGTTCGTTATTTTCTGCAGATAATCTTGGCTGCTTTAAGACTGATCGGTGTCCAAGGGGCATACTGCAGGTTATGCTGTCAGAGGGAGAAGTTAAGACTTCAATCATCTGAGGCTTCCTACAGTGCCTAGTGGCAAGGGATGCATAACCCACTGGTCCCGGAATAAAGGGAGGATTTACAAGAAAGAAGATTAGCAAAGGTAAGAACCTAATCTTTTGTTCTGATCTTCCATTCAAATGATGTTTGTAAATATTCTTGTAAACCATGGTGTAATAGAAACAAATCTAAGCAAAAAGCCACTAGGGACCAGAGAGTGTTTTAGTAAGCAGCAGAACAAGTTGTTTGGATCATTCAAAGCTTGTATAAATTGCTGAACAACTCATGCTGTCATCCACACAGCCAGGAAGTTAGCCCCATGGGCTTCTGTTGCCATTTATTTGAAATTCTAATACCCTATGAAATATATCACCATTTCCTTTGTTTTTAGCTAAATAACAACATGGATTTAACACACAAACTACAAAATTCCAACCTACTGAAAAATCAACTGTTTCCTCTTGTTTATATTAAATTGTCGTGACCACGGGCCAGAATTAATTTTTTTTCTGCTAATGAATTGCAAAGGGATTTGTTACTGATCTTATCCTAAGATGTGTGCTGTTTGGAAATATGGTGTGGTTGTTTTTGTTTTTTAATAGAATGGCAAAACTATCATGCCCTGCCAACATGATAAAACAATTTCAAACAGTGCAAAATACAGCCCACAGAATGACATACTCGTTGAAAAAATACGACCACATTTCCACTGCCTTCCAAGACTCACACTGGCACCCTGTACAAGCACGCATACTCTACAAATTCTACTGCATGCTATTCAAAGCCCTGAATGATGATGGACCAACCTAAAACAATCACCTAACCAGGAACAACACATTCAGAATCATATAACACAAGACTCCCATTTTTGGCCCCAAAATCTCGTTTTATATTTGAATATTTACGGTATATGACTGTTATATGTTACTTTTATTTTAATGCAGTTAAACACACTAAATAAGTGGTTATTTCTTATTCACTGTCAGCAGTATCGTGCTAATTCCATTCACCTATTTTGTTTCGGAAGATTCAGCCTCAAAATAGCAGATTCTGTTAGCTGTCAATTTGCACCACTTTCAATATCATCATCATGTACATCAAAAAGACCTAGTGCCATATTCTATATATGGTGCCCAAAATTTGCATCCCAAAAAATCGACACCAACTGGAATAGCACTTAGCACAGTTCTATAAAAGGTACAGGCACCTTATAAAATCTTGATTAGTGCTAATACATTCAATAACTTTTAGGTGCACTCATTTAGACCAAGGAAAACTATGCCTAAATACCAGTGCTTAACTTGTACGTGAATCAGGAGTATTCTATAATAGTGTACATTGGGCAGGATTCACTAAACCTCCAAACCGTGCATGATACTTTTCCTATTGCATGCCGGCTGACTGATTCAGTAAAGGCCTGCATGCAAATTGTTAGCATGCCCCCTACACGCCCCCTACCCAAGGCCAGAGCGATTCCCGCTCATGCGCACACCCTGACAGGAGAAGCAGCCTCCTGTCACTGCTGTCAGGGCTCAGCCCAGCTCAGATCTCTCTTGCCTGCTGCGTTTCCTGCAGTGCAAGCTCGTGGTTTTAAAGCGGGCCTGCACTGCGGAGAATGGTGGCAGAGAGCAGGAGAGTCCCGGGAGCAGGCAAGATCTGCCCGAGACCACCACCCCCCCCCCACCCCCAGGCCCTGATCTCTCTTGCCTGCCCCGGACTCTCCTGCTCTCTGCCACCGTTCCCTGCAGTGCAAGCCCGTGGTTTTAAAGCGGGCCTGCACTGCAGGGAATGGTGGCAGAGAGTAGGAGAGTCCGGCGAGCCGGGAAGAGAGATCGGGCACTGGCCTGACACACCTGCCCTGCTCGACACCGGCCCGTACCCCCCTCCTTGCACGGCCCACCCACCCCCAGCATGAAAAAGTTGGGAGCAGGAGGGGTGCTCAGTCCCTCCTGCTCCTAGTCCTCCCACCCTTGGGCTCACCCTGGTCGGCTCAGTCGGTCTGGCCCGGCACCTTTGCAATAGTTGGGAGCAGGAGGGGTGCCCGGTCCCTCCTGCTCCTTCCGCCAAGGATCGCCTTCATCTTCAGGAGCAGGAAATCAGCTTCTTTGATTGGGTAACAGGGAAGCTGGATGTTGGGAAGTCCCTGGACATCGTGTACCTGGACTTTAGCAAAGCATTCGATAGAGTACCACACCGCAGGCTGCTGAGCAAGATGAGTTCTATAGGATTAGGTGACACATTGACGAAATGGGTTGGGAACTGGCTTGGAGGCAGGCTTCAAAGAGTAGTGGTGAACAGCACCCCCTCCGAAATGACAGAAGTGATCAGTGGAGTGCCACAGGGCTCAATCTTGGGCCCGATCCTATTCAACATCTTTATAAGAGACTTGGCAGAAGGGCTTCGCGGTAAAATAACATTATTCGCCGATGACGCCAAACTAAGCAATGTAGTGGGCAAATGCACAACGGACGAAGATTCAATGCCCGACAACATGATGCACGACCTACTCCATTAGAGCGCTGGTCTAGGACCTGGCACTCATCTTCAATGCCAAAAAATGCAAAGTTATGCACCTATGCAGCCAAAATCCATGCAAGACTTATACCCTTAATGGTGAGATCCTAACTAGAACGGTAGCAGAACGAGACTTGCGGGTGATCGTCAGTGAGGACATGAAGGCTGCCAGTCAGGTGGAGCAGGCTTCATCCAAGGCAAGACAGATCATAGGTTGCATACTCGGGGGTTTCGTCAGCCATAAGTCTGAAGTCATTATGCCATTGTATAGATCCATGGTGAGGCCCCACCTGGAATACTGTGTGCAATTCTGGAAGACACATTATCGCAAGGATGTGCTGAGACTGGAGTCCGGTTCAGAGAATGGCCACCCCGGATGGTCCTCGGGACTCAAGGATCTCCCGTACGAAGAACGGTTAGACAAATTACAGCTATAATAATAATAATAATAACTTTATTTTGTATACCGCAGTACCAGAATAGTTCAGAGCGGTTGGCTGGGGCACCTCAGCCAATCAGGGACTTCCCTAGACTCCTCCCTAAGGAAGTCCCTGATTGGCTGAGGTGCCCCAGGCCCCTCCAAAGGGAGGAGCCTGAGGCGCCTCAGCCAATCAGGGCCTTAGGCCTCTCCCCGTGCATCAGATGATGCGCCAGGGCGGGGCCTAAGACCGCTATTGGTTAGCGGCGGCCCCGGGGAGCAGGAAGACTTTACTCCTGCTCCCGAAGATCGTCGTAGGAGCAGGAGGTTCCAGGCACCCCTCCTGCTCCCGAAGATGGATTTTCTTTTGCGGTTGGAAGGAGCAGAAGGGTCCGGGCACTCCTCCTGCTCCCAACTTTTGCAAAGGTACCGAGGGTGGGAGGAATAGGAGCAGGAGGGACCGAGCACCTCTCCTGCTCCCAACTTTTTCTTGCCGGGTGAGCCATGCAGGTCGGGGGGAGGGGGGCCCGTGCTTGGTGGGCGCGTTTTAGTGAGAGGGTACATATTTTTTTGACAGGCCTGCCTGTCTTTTTATTCATTTTTTTTTATGGGGCAGATCTGTTCCATGGAAAAAAAAATGAATAAAAAAGACAGGCAGGCCTGTCAAAAAGCCTGCAGACCTGACGGTATCTCAGTTAACGACAGGTCTGCAGCAGTCGGGTTTGGCAATAGTAAAACCCGACCCAAAATAGCCAAGCAATTGTTAGTGAATCAATCGCTTGGCTATTTTGCATGGGGTTTTACTAATATGCATGTATGGATTGCTACAGGCTTTAGTGAATCAGGCCGGATGGAAATCTGGTCGTTAAGGGCTCGGTACATGATCGGTTTGATTAGTGAATCTAGCCCATAAATTTTAGGAATGGCCATGCGACTTTTCAGATTCTTGCAGTAGAACTGATGTGCAGAACTTTACAGAATGCACCTGCCAAGTTGTGCACTTAAGTTCTAATTAGTGTCAATTAGCATCAGTTAGGTGTTAATTGCTAATGATTGGCACTAATTAGGCTTGTTAAACAATTAAGTTTTGCATGCAAATCAGCTATGTGCACCAATTTGTGCATATAGCATAAGGTGCCATGTATAGAATTTGGGAGAAAAAACTCCCAATCACCACAGCCAATCACCCAGAAACAGGTATGTGTAATAATAATAATAATTTTATTCTTATATATCGCCAAAGCCATAGTAGTTCGAGGCGGTTTACAATAAACTTGTACATGGCGTAAATCAGGGACTGACAACGATAGACTCAACTGGCGACTGAAAGTCAACGAATACAAAAGATTGATCAACGAAAAACGCAGTAAACATTACTCCCAACTAATCAGTTCCCCTTCTCTAAATAGTAAAGCACTCTTTAGAATAGTCAACTCCCTCCTAGACACAGATTCACACAAACGCTCCAGCTCCGATCTCCCGCCCCCCGCTACAATCCTAGCAGACCATTTTGCCAACAAAATTCACACCTTAAAATCGTTTCTTATAGCTCCTAGCCCTGAGCCAATATTCAACCTTCCTGCAGTAGATACAATAGGTTCAATTACAGACATGACCTGGAGCTCCTTCGAAAGCCCAGACTGGAACCTCTTTCTCAATCTCTACTCAAAATACGCTAACTCCAAGTGCCTATTAGACAATTGCCCACCCACCATCATGAAATCCGCTCCCCCCTCATTCAAAGCTGACCTCTTCAATTGGATCTCACTATGCCTGTCCACAGGTCACTTCCCGACTGAACTTGGCCACATTCTTGTATCCCCCCGCCTTAAAAACAACAAGGAACCTATCTCCTCCACCGCCAACTACAGACCCATCGCCAACATTCCACTCTTCCAAAAACTCATGGAAGGCCTTATTAACCACGACCTCATGAACTACCTAGAAAAATTCCACATCCTTCACGACTCCCAATCCGGCTTCCGCACAAACCACAGCACAGAAACTGTCTTAGCTGCTCTGACCAATTACCTCCTCCACCTGTTCTCACTGGGCAAAAGCGCCCTAGTACTCCAATTCGACCTAAGCAGCGCCTTCGATCTGGTCGACCACAATATCCTGCTCAACTGCCTTGACTCCATCGGCATTACCGGCCAAGTATTAAACTGGTTATCAAGCTTCCTAACTAACCGTACTTACCAGGTCCACAGCAACAGAACCTTCTCCCATCACTGGCGCAACCCCTGCGGAGTCCCACAAGGCTCCCCTCTATCCCCCTCCCTTTTCAACATTTACTTGGCCCCCCTGGCATGGACACTTGCTGACTTAAACCTAAAATCATTCATATACGCAGATGACATTACCATTATCATTCCACTAACTTCACTCACACAACAGACGGAACAACTCACCTCCTCCTTCCTCACCAAGTTAGAACTATGGACCTCACAATTCAAATTAAAATTGAACACCGAAAAAACCAAAATTTTCCTGGCAAGTCCTAACCATAAACTTACAAACACTTCCCTGAAATTGAACGGCCTAGACTATCCTATCAACCCCACCATAAAAATCCTTGGAGTCCTCCTAGACAGATGATACCAGATCATACCAGTGCCCAGGTCAAAAAATGTTTCTGCTCCCTCTGGAAACTTCGCACCATTAAACGCCACTTCGACCACCTCTCCTTCCGTCTTCTGGTCCAATCACTAATCTTAAGTATACTGGATTATTGTAACATCATATATCTGGGATCCTATAAAAACACCATCAAACGTTTAAGAATAGTTCAAAATGCTATCATCCGCCTCATCTTCGGCCTCAAAAAATATGACCACGTTAGTCCCTATTACACTAAACTCCACTGGCTGCCGGTGGAGGCAAGGATCATCTTCAAATTCGCTTGCCTCTGCTTCAAAACCCTAGCAGGCTCTTCTCCAATCTACCTATCCGAGCACCTTGAAATTGCAGGCCCCTCTCGTACACGAAACACCTACCTGTTTTCCTTTCCGTCCCTGAAAGGCTGCCTCTACAAGAAATTCCTCGACAGATCCCTAGCATTCCAAGCGGGCAAATGGAACAAATGCCTCACTGCACTCCCTACCAAATGTTCAGGAAGTCAATCAAAACCTACCTTTTTGATAAATTCCTCTAACTTCTCCCCCCCTCTTCCTTGCCTCCTCCTTGGACCTTGACTTACCTCAGACTCTCGACTCCTCCAATCTTGTCAACCACCAAATGGTTAAACACCCCAACTAATCACCCCTTCTTCGTTACCTCCCATACTAAATGCCTCTGCTCAGCCTTATCGAACACCGCAGTATGTATCACCGCCATATGTAACACTACTGTATGAACGCCGCTATATATATGTAACTTACAGCAAATGTAGCTTCTCTGCAATTTGTAACCTAGCTGAAAAATAACTTCACCGTAAATGTAGCGTTGCTGAAAATGTAAATGTTGCTATGCCAAAAAAAAAAAAAAAGTAACTTCACTGTAAATGTACAGTCTCTTCATCTGTTAACCGCATAGAACTTCCATGGTAATGCGGTATACAAAAATAAAGTTATTATTATTAATATTAATACAAACCAACAGATTATGTACAGATGTTTAGTCTCCCCGCAGTATCTTTCAAGCAGAAAAATTACTCCTCATGATATTTTATTTTGGCAATGAGGCCTTGCATTTCTTTTTTGTACTGTTTGCATTGTTCACACATGCCTGCCTCGCCCACAGGTACAAGAGCTTAATTAAAATATTCCCAAATGTACTTTTCCCTGACGGCCTGTTGTCATGACAGGTTTTTCCCTTCTGCAATTTCCTCAGTAGATCTGAAAATTCAATGGATAGTTCATTCAGAATTTGAACATATTCCTTAGGACTGTAAAATTTATTCTGCTGGTCACTTTTTGTTTTACTTTCTATTCCTCTATTCTGTCTCTTTTATTTATATAGAGGGGTTAACTTTTTGTCCAGATCTATGCCATTCCCTAAAATCACTGAACTTCTTTGAATGGCTCAGATGTGTATGTGGCTGTACATTAGCTGCAATGATGGATTTATTGCCATATGTTGCTTTTAACAAGCATGCATTTTCATAAAATACAGTATACCGTAATTAGAATATATAGTTGCTCTTTATGATGATATCTTTGAACTACATTATTTTTACTAAACTTATAAAATTTTAAATCTGATTTAAATTTTAAATTTTTTTAAATTTTAAATGATTGTTGATTTTTAGTCACTTTGCTGTATGATTCCAGATTATTTAGTTTACAGCAATAGATAGATTAGGGGGACCAGAGAGATCAACTGAGCTACCCATATGAACTAGACTTATCTTATTTCTATATATTAATTTTTGCTTCAACCTTTAAATTTCAATAAGCAAAATAAAGCACTTAACTTGCTCCCAACGGAACTATGGCCACTCCGTTTCACTCCTGGATGGCTTCTTCAGGGGAAGTGCTTTTTCAGCATAAATAAATTAAAAACCGCTCCTGCTGCATTGTTCTTACTGTTCTGTTTGCCTGATTGAGTGCTGCTACATGGCCACTCATTTAACGATATATAGAAATAATATAAGCATTTTGAAAACGAATATAAAATCAATTTTTATAGTGCCAGCACAATGCCTGTAAAATTAATGTTTAGCACATGTATAAAAATTTGATTTAAAAGACATATAAAAAGAGAGAAAAATTATTGTGTTTTCTTGACCAGTGATGATATTCAAGCCCCTTTATTGCTCATTCTATTTTTTGTTTACCATATGTTCTCCCAAAAGGGAGATGCACCATTCCTGGAGGTACTGCAATATCAGGTTGATGCGTGGAGTGAATGAAGCAAGCTCCTATTCCATCTCCCTGTTCCAAAAATAAATTTAATATATCGTCCCTAGATAAGGGCCATAAATATTAAACTGACAAGAACAGATAAGTGTTTTTACAAGTAAGTCTTTCAAACACTTGGGTGTTTGAGTTCTTTTCCTGGTTTAATCTATGATATAGAATTAATATCAGAAGCAACTGAGAACAGTTCATATCATAGGTTAAATCCTGGACATAGCTCTTGCCAACTTTAGGAATCCTAGAGATTCCCATTGGTTGGTGACCAATGAGATGATGCCTGGATGTGCCAGAAAGTAGGTAGTCTGTGCATTTGTACCACTGGGAGGTAGAGGGATGCTGAGGGTCCAACTTCAACTGACAGAATGTGTCAGATTTAACATATAGAAACATGATGGCAGATAAAGGCCAAATGGCCTATCTAGTCTGCCCATTCACAGTAACTATTATCTCTTTCTCTCTCTGAGAGATCCCAAATGTCTATCCCAGGCCCTCTTGAATTCAGACAGTCTCTGTCTCCATCACCTCTTCTGGGAGACTATTCCATGCATCTACTACCCTTTCTGTAAAAAAGTATTTCCTTAGATTACTCCAGAGTCTGGGAGATTGTTCCATGCATCTACCACCCTTTCTGTAAAAAAGAATTTCCTTAGATTACTCCAGAGCCTGGGAGACTGTTCAATACATCTACCACCCTTTCTGTAAAAAAGTATTTCCTTAGATTACTCTGGAGCCTATCACCTCTTAATTTCATCCTATGCCCTCTCATTGCAGAGTTTCCTTCTAAATGAAAGAGACTTGACTCATGCGCATTTACATAGGTATTTAAACATCTCTATCATATCTCCCCTCTCCCGCCTTTCCTCCAAAGTATACCGATTGAGATCTTTAAGTCTGTCCCCTTATGATGAAGAACATATACCATTTAGTAGCCTTTCCAGGCTTTCCACTTTGCATTGCCTGTTTCTATGTCATTTCGGCTGAGACATTTTCTTGCTCTTCCAATATAATATCAGTTTAAATGGTTGCCGCTATTCAGAATCGCCATTTAAATTGACATTGTATCGGAAGAGCAAGAAAGTGTCACAGCTGAGATGACATAGAAACAGGCAATGCAAAGTTCTAAATACCGGCAGATTAGCTAAAAAGCATATGTTGAAATACTCCTGAAGAAGCTCTTTGCAGAGTGAAATGGGGATTCTCCTTTGAGCTCTTTGACATTATTATCCAGCACAGCAGGAAGCTCAAAACATCAGCTGTACATAAAACCGGGAGAAGATCATATCAACAACGTATGGGGGAGACAAAGCTAAGTACAGTACATAGGAAACGTAAGTAAAAGGCTTTGTTATCCCTCAATGATTATTATTTTGGAAGATAAATTAGATTATTGAGAATAAAAATTGTTTACAAAAAAAGAAGAATAGGAATAAAATAGGGAGAACCTAAGGGACTAATGATAGCTTGCATAAAGTTGTTTTGATAAGACTAGTTCTAAACTCAAACAGCCGCAAGCACTTGGTCACCTCTCCCCAGAAAAAGTTTTGTTATAATAATCATCAAAAGACTTACTTTAAATGAGTTAATAAATTATTAAAGTTGAGGATGTGCACACCATTCCATAAAGTCCATTTTTTGAAAAGGGTGATTAGTCAGTGACAGTATTTTTGAAGGGATAAGTAAAGTATAGTAGTACGTGGATGATGAACAGTGTGTGGTAGAACATTAGATGTTAAACTTATGGTATGGTCAGACATAGGACGAAGCTCATCGGTGTTTGAGGCTTGGGATAGTGTCAGAACGTCTAGGGAATTTGGGTTGGCGTACTCTCATAGAGGGTCAGGGGAAGAGGTGAGTTTTTATTACATTCCTGAAGTTCAGTAGACCTTCTACCAATCTTATGTGGGTTGGTAGTTTGTTCTGAGGCATGGTAGGTAGTACAAGTAAGATCTTTTTTGGACATTCTCAAGGCTGAGGGTGCATCCCAAGGGAGCGCATAGTTGCTTTTCTTGTTGTGAGCGAAGTGGTCAGTTCGAGGCATAAGACAGAAGTTTGGAGGCCATATAGGTTGGTACCATGTTGTGAAAGAGTTTGGAGGCCATTACTAGGCCTTTGAATGTACATCGTTTGTCAGTGGGCAGCACATAGTCCCTGGGTGATTGGGTCTCATATGTGGAGGTTCTTCAGGAGTTGGATGGCGGCATTTTGTAGTCATTGTAGTTGATGGAGGTTTTTTATAGTGAGGCCATTTAGGAGCATGTTGCAGTAGTCCATATGGGAGAGGACAAAGGTGTAGAGTAGCTGAGAGAAGTGCGGTTCCAAGAAGTATCATCTGATTTTCCATAGTTGTCGGAGGTAGTAGAACGAAGCGGAAGCTACTTGGGAGATATGGTCAGAGAGTGAAAGGTAACCATCAAGGATCACCCCTAGGCTGCGTACTTTGTCTTTTGTCATCAGTGTGGTCAATTCCCAAGAGATCGATAGGCGGGCGGGTTTGTGGTCACCTCTCCATATTCAGAGGAGTTCGGTTTTTGTTGTGTTTAATTGCAGTTTGTTTCGGGTCATCCAGCCTTTTATTTCTGAGATTCAGTCATGTAATTTGAGATTTGAGTGCCTCACTTAGAGCCTAGCAGTAGGTACAGTTCTATGTCGGCAAACGAGTGGATCTTTATTTGGTATTTTAAGGTGATGTCCTGCTGGCCATTGCTCTCCCTATGCAATCAAGCATCCTTCTAGCTTTTGCCATCGCCTTTTTTACCTATTTGGCTACCTTAAGATCCTCAAATACGATCAGCCCATTCCTCTTTCATACACAGAAGTACTTCATCCCCTAAACTGTCCTGCTTCTTCAGGTTGTTGTAGCCCAATCTATGACCCTGCATTTTTAAGCATTAAATGTTAGCTGCCAAATTCTGAACCATTCTTCAAGCTTAACTACATAGGTCTCTCTTCATGTTATCCACACTATTAGGTGTTTATCCTATTGCAGACTTTGATATCTTCCGCAAAGGCAAAACTTACTGTATAGCCCTTCCAGAATATCACTTAGAAAAATGTTAAAAAGAACCAAACCCAGAACCAAGTCTTTCAGTACACCACTGGCAACATCCTTTTCCTCAGAGTGAGCTCCATTTATCACTACTATGTCACTTTCCATTCAACCATTTCCTAACCAAGTAAGTTAATTTAGGATCCAAACTGAGGCCACTCAGTTTTTTTCTAAGTTGCCTATGCAGATCTGTGTCCAAAGCTTTGCGAAAATCTATTTGAACCACATGATTGCGAAATACAACAGAAAACAAAAGCATTTGTGAAGTAACAAGCGGGCTTAGAAGACATTGCAAATAGGGATGGCAAAACAATGTCTAACTTTTGGGACTCCCGAAAAGAGAGAAGGTAAATGTAAAAACCCCTAATGGTGATGTGATGCAATTACATTACAATTTATTACAATTAAATGTATGAGATGTTATAATCACAGTCAGATGTTTCAATAGGTTTCCCCTTCAATTCACACCAACACAGAGGTTAATAAACATTTAACTATTGAGGGTGAAAGAAAACTAAATAAGTACAGAATGTCCAATTATTGTTTTTATCAAAGATTTTAAACAAATTAAATTAAAATATAAATGAATAACAAAGCTAATTTACCATTCACTTGTGATCAAGTTTACATTGATTACACCATTATAGATAGTGATAATACATAGAAACATAGAAATAGACGGCAGATAAGGGCCACGGCCCATCTAGTCTGCCCACCGCAATGACCCTTCCCCACCTAACTCAGTGAATAGATCCCACGTGTCTATCCCATTTGGCCTTAAAATCAGGCACGCTGCTGGCTTCAGTGACCTGAAGTGGAAGATTATTCCAGCGGTCAACCACTCTTTCAGTGAAAAAGAATTTCCTGGTGTCACTGTGCAGTTTCCCTCCCCTGATTTTCCACGGGTGCCCCCTGGTTGCCGTGGGACCCTTGAGAAGGAAGATATCCTCTTCCACTTCGATGCGACCCGTGAGATACTTGAACGTCTCGATCATGTCTCCCCTCTCTCTGCGTTCCTCGAGTGAGTAGAGCTGTAACTTATCCAGCCTTTCCTCGTACGGGAGATCCTTGAGACCCGCGATCATCCGGGTGGCCATTCTCTGGACCGACTCCAGTCTCAGCACATCTTTTCGGTAATGCGGCCTCCAAAATTGCACACAGTACTCCAGGTGTGGTCTCACCATGGATCTATACAATGGCATAATGACTTCAGGCTTACGGCTGACGAAACTCCTGCGTATGCAACCTATGATTTGCCTTGCTTTGGAGGAAGCTTGCTCCACTTGATTGGCAGCCTTCATGTCCTCACTGACGATCACCCCTAGGTCACGTTCTGCTTCAGTTCTTGTTAGGATCTCGCCATTTAGGGTGTAAGTCTTGCATGGATTTTGGCTGCCCAGGTGCATGACTTTGCATTTCTTGGCATTGAAGCTGAGTTGCCAGGACTTAGACCAGCGCTCCAGTAGTAGTAGGTCGTGCATCATGTTGTCGGGCATTGAATTTTTGTCTGTTGTACTCTTGGCCACTACATTGCTTAGTTTGGCGACATCAGCGAATAATGTTATTTTACCTCGGAGCCCTTCTGCCAAGTCTCTTATGTAGATGTTGAACAGGATCGGGCCCAGGATGGAACCCTGTGGCACTCCACTGATCACCTCCGTCGTTTCGGAGGGGGTGCCATTCACCACTACCCTCTGAAGCCTACCCTCAAGCCAGTTCCCAATCCATTTCGTCAACGTGTCGCCCAATCCTATAGAACTCATCTTGCTCAGCAACCTGCGGTGTGGTACGCTATCGAATGCTTTGCTGAAGTCCAGGTATACGATGTCTAGGGACTCCCCAACATCCAGCTTTCTCGTCACCCAGTCAAAGAAGCCGATCAGGTTGGATTGGCAGGATCTCCCCTTAGTAAATCCATGTTGACGGGGATCCCGTAGATTCTCCTCGTTCATGATCGTATCCAATTGGCGTTTGATTAGAGTTTCCATTAGTTTGCTCACTATTGATGTGAGACTCACCGGTCTGTAGTTTGCTGTCTCCATCTTGGAGCCTTTTTTATGAAGTAGAATGACGTTAGCCATTTTCCAGTCCAACGGGACGTTACCTGTACTAAGGGAGAGATTGAAGAGCGCGGATAGCGGTTCCGCCAAGACATCACACAACTCCCTGAGCACCCTGGGGTGTAGGTTGTCAGTCCCCATTGCCTTGTTAACCTTGAGCTTTGACAGCTCGCAGTAGACACTGCTGGGCGTAAACTCAAAATTACTAAATGGATCAGCTGAGTCAACCCTTGTTTGCAGTTGAGGACCAAGTCCCGGTGCCTCGCGGGTGAAGACTGAGCAGAAGTATTCATTTAACAGTTGGGCTTTTTCCGAGTCCGTTTCTGCATAGTCTCCCTCTGGTTTCCTGAGGCGTACTATCCCACCTGAGTTCTTGTTCCTGTCACTGATATACCTGAAAAAGGATTTATCTCCTTTCTTTATGTTCCTTGCTAAAGACTCCTCCATGCGGAATTTGGCCTCCCTAACTGCTGTTTTGACTGCTTTTGACTTGGCCAGATAAATTTCCCTGGAGTCCTGTTTCCCTGATTGTTTGTAAGAGATGAATGCTTTTTTCTTCTCCTTGATGAGGTCCGAGATCTCCGCAGAGAACCACTGTGGCTTATTGTTCCTACTCTGTTTACTTACCGATTTAACATAGCGGTTTGTTGCTTCCTGTATGGTGGCTTTCATAGTTGACCACATTTCTTCCACGTTATCGGTTTCTGCTTGGCTTTGTAGCGCCTGGTGAACGAAGTTCTCCATGTCTTTGAAGTTTGTGTCCTTGAATTTAAGGACCTTGGTCAGTGTGGTAGATTTAGTGAAACCTTTCCTGAGATTGAACCATACCATGTTGTGGTCGCTGGAGGCCAATGTGTTGCCCACCGAGACCTCTGTGACACTTTCTCCATTGGTAAGTATCAGGTCTAGGATTGCCTGATCCCGTGTTGGTTCCAACACCAGTTGCCTTAGTCTTGCTCCCTTCAAGGAGTTTAATAGCCTCCTGCTGCTGCCTGAAGCAGAGGAAAGCGTGACCCAATCCACATCAGGCATGTTGAAGTCACCTAACAATACTGTGTCCACACGCAAGGTGATATTCTCTATATCTCCGATTAATTCCATATCTTGGTCATCCTGTTGTCTTGGGGGTCTGTATACTACGCCAAGATACAGGCATTTGTCCTTCCCTCTGGCCAAATTTACCCAAAGGGATTCCCCAGTGTACTGTACATCTGTGATTCTGGTGACTTTTATGTCATCTTTAGTATATAATGCTACATCTCCTCCCATTTTGCCCTCCCTGTCCCGGCGAAGCAAGTTGTAACCCGGTATGACCATGTCCCACCCGTGGGAGTCTGTGAGCCAGGTCTCAGATATCGCCACCACATCCAAGTCGGCATTTGTCATTTCTGTTTCCAGTTCCAGGATCTTGTTTCCCAGACTGTGGGCGTTGACGTACATAGCACTCCATGTTGTATGTTTGTTACGTCTCAGTGGGGACATTCCTGCTATAGCAACTAGGCCACCTTTAGCATTATTTGCATGTCTTGTACTCTTCCTAGACCCAGAGGTGCAACGTGCACCTTTCCCGGACTCCCCATACCCAGAACTACAGTTTATGCCTAACCCAGACTCAGAATTGTGTGTACCCTGTGGGGGTATTCCCTCTTGAGCAACTTGACTAACTATAATACAGTTTGCAGTGTGTATTCTGTCGGTGGACCCAGAATTACAATGTGTACTTCTCCTAGTCCCAGAATCACAATGTGCACCCCTCCTAGATCCAGAATTACAATGTGAATTCCCCTTAGACCCAGAATTACAATGTGTACTCCCCTTAGCCCCAGCATAACAATGTGACCCAGAATTATAATGTGACCCTGAATTATAGTGTTTACTTACTTTAGTCTCCCTTACTTTAGTATTCAAACCTCAAACAAACATGTCATGCCTTTCAACATAATATCAACTTTGTTCTAGGATATCCAGAACCACAGATAAATATTTGACTAGGTGACTCCCTCCTGCCACCAGATACTCCCCCTCCACCCCCCACACCAAACGTAAACATGGCAGGAGGGATGTCCACTCCCTCCTACCACCAGATGCTCCCCTGCCCCACCCCCGTGCCAAATTTAAATATGGTAGGAGGGATGCCCACTCCCTTCTGCTACCAGACGCTTCCACCAATGCTCCCCCTCCCACCCCGCCCCAAACGTTAATATGGCAGGAGGGATGTCCACTCCCTCCTGCCATCGCCTCCTCTCCCAATACCTTTAAGTCGGGAGCAGGAGGGGTGCTCAGTCAGTCCCTCCTGCTTCTCCGCCGGCCGCTGTCTGCAATGTAATCCTTAGACGAAACACTGGCCATCGTTGTGAGACCAACTCCACAAAGGAGATAAGTATCTCATTGATTTAATTACTGGATCATTGTTTAAATCACGTACTGGTTCAGTTGTTACTGCTCTCTGCATTGCACAAGACTTTTTTTATATTATCCAGGTGGGAAGGATTTTTATACTGATGAGGGTAACTTACCCCAGTTTGAAAATTCTCACACTTTTCTCGATTAAGGTTGGAAGGGAGGGGTGCTAAAGCTTTTTTTTCCCCTCTGGATTTTTATACATCTTTAATCATTTGCACAGCCAGAGATGGTTGTAAAGTTTTGCCATAGGATACTCTAGTTAATACAGCTGTCTAAGGAGTGTTGTTGGATATAAGGGAGTTGTATATTTAGGTACGACAGTTACCAACAGGTCTACAGCAATCGGGTTTTAGGATCGGTAAAACCCGACGCTAAATGGCCAAGCAATATATGTGAATCAATCGCTTGGCTATTTTGCATGGGATTTTACTGATTTGCATGACCGGATCAGAAAATGGGCGATTGAGGGGAAAAACACGCGGTGGGGCCGTTTTGAGAATCGGGTCTGTTAACAGTGATCGTTGCTAAACCTGTGAAAACAGGTTTAGCGATGATTGCTGACTTTAGTGAATCTAGACCTTAGAGGTCTCTGCAGACATAGTTTTTGTTTGTTTATTTTGTTTTCTATCCTGTTTTCCCCAAGGAGCTCAGAATGGGTTGCAGGTTAAACGTACATAAAATACAGTTAACAGATTACATACAATATGACAGTTACAGTACAATTTTACAATACAAGGTTGTGTGTCCTAATTCATACATACCAAGGGTCTAATACCAATAAACATAATATACAGTTTACAGGTTACAATTTGCCATAGTTATCCTTAACAGTGCAAGTTTTTCAATACAAGTTTATCTTAACTAGACACTTACTAGGGATCAAATACCAATATACATAAGGTACAGTTACAGGTTACATTTGCCTTAGTTACAGTGGAAGATGTTTTAATACAAGTTTTTTCCTAAGAAGAGAGTGTGGCACAGTGGTTAAAGTTACAGCCTCAGCAACCTAGGGTTATGGGTTCAAAGGAAAAAGGAAAGAAGGTACCAAGCCTCGAACAATAGTAGAGCAAACAACAAAAAGAGGTACTGGAGATGTCAAATCCAACTTGTGGTCACAATGTCTTTTATTAATGGTTTGAACCATAAAACAATGATGAAATCCTAAAAATGCTAAAACAAACAAAGTCCCGACTAGGATCCAAGTTTCGGGGCTGTCTGTAATCAAGCCTGGCTATGTTTAATCAGCTTACTCTAGATATCAATTAAATTGATCATTTATCAATTAAATGTGGTCATTTGGTTGATTAAGGTAGCACTTACTCTTTTCACATGGATGATATTAATGTTGTATAACTTTGAAAACAGTGTTACATGTTTGTTAAAGTTTCCTTTGTCTAATATTACATTTTGTTTAAAGATCAGAAACCATTCGGTGTGGCATATGTAATAATGGGGGAAATCAGAATGGGGTAAAAGCTTTTCACATCACTGTACAGTTCATGTGAATTTCTTCAAATGCAGTGGAACTAAGGAAAACATTAAATAACCATTGTGGTTCATGTTTTAGGAGGGGGGGAGGTTCTAAAAAAATGGGGTTACATTTTCTGAAGTTAGATTGTATATTATCTAATCTTTTAACATCCATTTAATTTTTCTACAGGTTATGAAGACATACCATATGTATCATGCAGAGAGCATCAGTGCAGAAAGTAAGCTGAAGGAAGCTGAGAAGCAAGAAGAGAAACAAATTGGAAGATCTGTAGACCCCACCTTTCATATCCGACTGGAAGAGAAACACCAAAGGCGTAGCTCTGTTAAGAAGATTGAGAAAATGAAGGAAAAAGTAAATATACTAGTGTTTTTCCTTCTAAATTAGCCAGACTGGACTCATTTAGAGCACTGGTCTGTGACCTGGGGGCCGCCGCATGAGCGGACTGCTGGGCACAATGGACCACTGGTCTGACCCAGCAGCGGCAATTCTTATGTTTTTATGACTCTTTCTACTTGAATAAAATAATGCAAAAATCCAAAACTGCAGAAAATGTACAAGGTGCAGGACTTTATTCAATAAAAGTCATAAAAACATCAATAAAATAATTATATCCAAAGACTGGTTCTTGTTATGAAGCGTACCGGACCCAGCACGATCCGTGTTTCGAAAAACACTTCTTCCTCAGGGGTCCAAGATGTTCAGTATGTAGAGTATCAGGAACCAAATGGATAAAAATAATTGTACAAAAAGTTCTAATAAAACAGGCAAGAAGCTCTCCTGTTTGAAACTCAGCACTGAGTAACACTAAATAATGTAACAGTCAAAAACAGAGAGAGAAAGTTAGAAAACAAGTATATCGTGCAAATCATTCACTATTCCATTCCAGAAGTCCATCCATGTATTAGGACCCATGTATAAAAATATTGTTTCCTTACCATTATGCCAGACCAGTCCAGGGATCCCCAGCGGCAGCCAGGCCGTGTACCCCCAAGGGTACGCATACTGTGTGTTGAGAAACACTGCTCCAAAGGGATCCCTGTTTCTCTGCAGCGATTGATTTAACCACAAGATTGAGCCATGCTGCACTGGACGCTGAGGTTAGTCTGTCTCACATTACCAAGTCTCGCAAGATTTGATACAATAGGAACAGCCTCAACTCCCAGCACTGCATAGCTCAGGCTCCCAGCTAGACCAGTGCATCGGAGAAGCAGGAATTCCATCAGAGGGCTTCAAAGAACTTCTGCAGGCCAAAGAAATGGGGTTGGCAGACCCCAATCTACATCCCAGCATGTTGAAATCACAAGTTTAAGTTTCAAGTTTATTAAAACATTTTTTATCCCGCTAATTCAAATTTCTAAGCGGTGTACAGCCTTAATAAAAGAAAGCTTTTAAAACACAAATAAAAATTGGTGTTAAAATATTATACAGTACTATACTAGGTTAGTAGACTTTTAGCATAGAACACATATACTGACTACACATAATTTGGGAAGTAGGGTTGAATTACAATAATTATACTAAAGCACACTTAAGGGTTAAAACAATAGGTGGGGAAAGGGACTACCGTATTTTCGCGGATATAACGCGCACCATTGTAAAACGCGCACAGGGGTATAGCGCGCAGAAATCACGATGATATGTACAAAAACTTTTCTATACCGCGCTCAGGCATATAACGCGCATGCTGCCCGACTCTCCTCTGGCCACCCCGACTCTCCTTTCGCTCTCCCCGACTCTCCTCTGGCCACCCCGATTCTCCTTTCGCCCTCCCCGACTCTCCTCTGGTTGCCCCGACTCACCGTTCACCCGCCCTGACTTTCGGTGCACTGCCCCGCCTCTCCGTGCCTGTCCCCCTTGAAGTCCTGTCCCCCCTTGAAGGTCTGCCTGTCCCCCCTTGAAGGTCTGCCTGTCCCCCCTTGAAGTCCTGTCCCCATCCTGAAAGCCTGATGCCCCCCCTCGACGTCCGATTCTTCTCCCCCCTCGGCAGGACCACTCGCACCCCCACCCCGAAGGACCGCCGACTCCCCGACAATATTGGGCCAGGAGGGAGCCCAAATCCTCCTGGCCACGGCGACCCCCTAACCCCACCCCGCACTACATTACGGGCAGGAGGGATCCCAGGCCCTCCTGCCCTCGACGCAAACCCCCTCCCCCCAACGACCGCCCCCCCCAAAAAAAAAACCTCCGCCCGTCCCCCAGCCGACCCGCGACCCCCCTGGCCGACCCCCACGACACCCCCACCCGCCTTCCCCGTACTTTGTGTAGTTGGGCCAGAAGGGAGCCCAAACCCTCCTGGCCACGGCGACCCCCTAACCCCACCCCGCACTACATTACGGGCAGGAGGGATCCCAGGCCCTCCTGCCCTCGACGCAAACCCCCCTCCCTCCAACGACCGCCCCCCCCCCAAGAACCTCCGACCGACCCGCGACCCCCCTGGCCGACCCCCCCACCCCCCTTCCCCGTACCTTTGGAAGTTGGCCGGACAGACGGGAGCCAAACCCGCCTGTCCGGCAGGCAGCCAACGAAGGAATGAGGCCGGATTGGCCCATCCGTCCTAAAGCTCCGCCTACTGGTGGGGCCTAAGGCGCGTGGGCCAATCAGAATAGGCCCTGGAGCCTTAGGTCCCACCTGGGGGCGCGGCCTGCGGCACATGGGCCAAACCCGACCATGTGTCTCAGGCCGCGCCCCCAGGTGGGACCTAAGGCTCCAGGGCCTATTCTGATTGGCCCACGCGCCTTAGGCCCCACCAGTAGGCGGAGCTTTAGGACGGATGGGCCAATCCGGCCTCATTCCTTCGTTGGCTGCCTGCCGGACAGGCGGGTTTGGCTCCCGTCTGTCCGGCCAACTTCCAAAGGTACGGGGAAGGGGGGTGGGGGGGTCGGCCAGGGGGGTCGCGGGTCGGTCGGAGGTTCTTGGGGGGGGGGCGGTCGTTGGGGGGCGGGGGGGTTTGCGTCGAGGGCAGGAGGGCCTGGGATCCCTCCTGCCCGTAATGTAGTGCGGGGTGGGGTTAGGGGGTCGCCGTGGCCAGGAGGGTTTGGGCTCCCTTCTGGCCCAACTACACAAAGTACGGGGAAGGCGGGTGGGGGTGTCGTGGGGGTCGGCCAGGGGGGTCGCGGGTCGGCTGGGGGACGGGCGGAGGTTCTTGGGGGGGGCGGTCGTTGGGGGGAGGGGGTTTGCGTCGAGGGCAGGAGGGCCTGGGATCCCTCCTGCCCGTAATGTAGTGCGGGGTGGGGTTAGGGGGTCGCCGTGGCCAGGAGGGTTTGGGCTCCCTCCTGGCCCGATATTGTTGGGGAGTCGGCGGTCCTTCGGGGTGAGGGTGCGAGTGGTCCTGCCGGGGGGGGGGGATGTATCGGACGTCGGGGAGTCGGCCGGGCAAGAGGGCTTGGGCTCCCTCTTGCTCCGATCGTGGATGCGGGTGCGGGTGGGAGCGCGTGCGAGCGGTCGTTCGGGGTGGGGGTGCGAGCGGTCCTGCTGGGGGGGTGAATCGGGCGTCGGGCGGGGTGGGAACTATGTTTAAAAACTTTTGTATACCGCGCTCAGGCATATACCGCGCGAGGGGTATGCGCGGTACGTAAAATCACGTATAACGCGCGCGTTATATCCGCGAAAATACGGTATTGCTGATTTAGTCCTAAAAAGGACAGTTTTATCTAAAAGCATCCTCAAATAAAAATGTTTTGAGTTTTGCTTTAAACTGCTTTATCGAGGTTTCTTCTTGTAAGTGATTGGGCAATGAATTCCATAGGGAAGGTGCAGTGACGGCAAAGTTATTAGATCTCAGTGTATTGATTAGTTTCAAAAATGGTACAACAAGAAGGTTTTGTGACGTAGATCAGAGCAATTTAGTAGGTTGATATGGAATAAGGAGTCTCAATGAATTCGGGTTGACTATTAGAACGAGTAGTAAGGGTTAACAGTAAAATTTTGTAACTAATCTGTTAATATCACTTTTCCTTTCATTACAATCTTGTGAATGTCTTCAATTAAGTCTTTGTTTGGTTCTTCTGTCTGTGAAGAAGGCCTGTATATCACACCATTTTCTATTTGCTCTTATCAGGTTAACCCACAGTGCTTCTTTAAGTCCAACAATTTCTGTCACTTTAATATTATCTTTAACATACAAAGCCACATTGAATTCAACTTGTTGCTTTGCTTCTTTCTATGTGCAGCAGCTAAAGGAGAAACAGTCTTAGTGAGACAATTCTCTTTTCTTTGAAGAAGCACTTCACTTTAACTGACTCAGGATATTGGACTGAAATGCTATAGAGAGTTTATATAGAGCATAACTATAAATAAAATGAGAGAAAATGGTGGCATTTTCAGTCTTGCTGTGTAACCAAAGACCTCGGTTGATCCCTAAGGGAAACAACTGGAGAGGCAATCCAGCTGTTGATGGGAAGGAAAGGTGCAAACTGCTCAGAAAACACTAGGAAAGTCAAATGATTGATTCCTGACTTTGCCTTCTTTATGCATCTGTGGGTTTCTCTGTGCTTATCCCATTCTCTCCTGAAGTAGTCACCATTCTTGCCTCCACTGAGAGGACATTCCATGCACCCCCACCCCCTGTTTGTGAAGAAATATTTTCTGATGTAGCTTGGTTTAAAGTAAGATTAGGCCAGCAAGGTGTATCAAAGCTGGAGGAAAACTCATATATTATAGATAACAGAATTTAAAATGATGTTGATAACTTTTAAATTAGAAACTTTTTCCCCTCTCAGAAATTATGAAACTTTTTTCTGTGGTCCTTATCTCTCTGCCCTGTATCCTTCTACCCTTCTGCCCTGTGTACAGCTACAAAGGGAAATATTCACTAAGGGCCTGATTCTCAAAAATGCACATCCTGCTGTCATGTGGCAATAAATTGCACATTTAAAAAAAAAAACCAACAAAAAACCTCTCCAAGGCATTGTAGACCTCCAGAGCACATCTATGCAAACGCATATCGAAGTTTAAGCACGGCCAAGGCAGGGCTTCGCCCAGAAGTGGCCTTGGGTAGGTTTAAGCATCGCTACGCATCTACATAGATGTGAGATAGCCGCCTTAAATGTAGGCCTACAAAATGCTAGTCTACATTTTGGGCTTCTGATCAGGACTGTAGACGCAATTTTCATTTGGATGTCAACACATGATTGACTCGTGATCGGCGGCTGCTTCTTAGCCGCCAATGTTGGTGTCCAAAAGAGAATAAGGCTCTTGGTGTATGCTAATTCCCTAGTGCTTTATCTTTAAATATTTTTTTTCTTTGATGAAAATGCTGCATGAGTGCATTAGCTATCCAAGACTATGACCTTCTGGAAAAGTTTAGTTAAAGTAATTATAGCTGACAATTCAGTCTCATGTGAACAATTAACAGTCTGCTCATCACACCATTTTATGCAGTTTTTAAAGACTTAGGAGCCCTTTTACTAAGGTGCAGTGACATAGTAACATAGTAGATGACGGCAGATGTGACATCTGAGCTTAGTGCATTCTAACATAGGACTTTTCCCATGACTAAGCCCAGATTTACTCTGACATTAAAGACCTTTTTTTCAGATTGTGCACTGAGAATCCCATTAGTATGTGGAACCTGCAAATAAATAATGCAAGAGCAATTATCACCTCATAGTGGAAGCACTAAGGGGAAAATTCTCAAGACTAAAAGTTTTAGAGGGCTCACCATACACTATAAGGGAGTTCTGGTGAGATGTGTACCTGACACCCTTTATGTGAAGTTCATAGCATTGCTCCCTAAGGTGCCCCACTGTTCTGTTGGCATGCCAGTGTGGCCAGTCCATTAAAATGCTGGTCCCTCCTACATCCAAATGGGCTTGTTTTGGGCATTTTGCATTTGGATGTTTTGATTTTTGAAAAGGGCTAGGATGTCTAGATAGATTATTTTTGGAAAAAAAAGTCAGGAATCTTGCCACACCGATTTTTAAACATCTTGCAGGAGATATCCAAAGTCAGACTTAGACTTCCTGTTTGAAAATGGCCCTCCACATATCTATAAAAAACTAGTGTTTAAGCCCGTTACATTAACGGGTGCTCTGTCTCTCTCCCTGCCCCCTTCTTTTTTTCTGTCTCCTTGCCTCCGTCTTTCTTTCTTTCTCTCTCCTTGCCCTGTCTTTCTGTCTCTCTCCTTGCCCCATCTTTCTTTCTTTCTGTCTCTCTCCTTGCCCCCATCTTTCTTTCTTTCTGTCTCTCTCCTTGCCCCATCTTTCTTTCTTTCTGTCTCTCTCCTTGCCCCGTCTTTCTTTCTGTCTCTCTCCTTGCCCTGTCTTTCTTTCTTTCTGTCTCTCTCCTTGCCCCGTCTTCCTTTCTTTTGTCTCTCTCCTTGCCCTGTCTTTCTTTCTTTCTGTCTCTCTCCTTGCCCCATCTTTCTTTCTTTGTCTTTCTCCTTGCCCTGTCTTTCTTTCTTTCTCCTTGCCCCGTCTTTCTTTCTGTCTTTCTTTCTCCTTACCCCATCTTTCTTTCTTTCTTTCTGTCTCTCTCCTTTCCCCCTTTCTTTCTTTCTTTCTGTCTCTCTCCTTGCCCCCTTTCTTTCTTTCTGTCTCTCTCCTTGCCCCCTTTCTTTCTTTCTGTATCTCTCCTTGCCCCCTTTCTTTCTTTCTGTATCTCTCCTTGCCCCCTTTCTTTCTTTCTGTATCTCTCCTTGCCCCCTTTCTTTCTTTCTGTATCTCTCCTTGCCCCCTTTCTTTCTGTCTCTCTCCTTGCCCCCTTTCTTTCTGTCTCTCTCCTTGCCCCCTTTCTTTCTTTCTGTCTCTCTCCTTGCCCCCTTTCTTTCTTTCTTTCTTTCTGTCTCTCTCCTTGCCCCCTTTCTTTCTTTCTTTCTTTCTGTCTCTCTCCTTGCCCCCTTTCTTTCTTTCTTTCTTTCTGTCTCTCTCCTTGCCCCCTTTCTTTCTTTCTGTCTGTCTCTCTCCTTGCCCCGTCTTTCTTTCTTTCTTTCTGTCTCTCTCCTTGCCCCGTCTTTCTTTCTTTCTGTCTGTCTCTCTCCTTGCCCCCGTCTTTCTTTCTGTCTCTCTCCCTGCCCCCATCTTTTTCTTTGTCTTTCTGTCTCTCTCCCTGCCTCGTCTGTCTATCTTTCTTTCTTTCTGTCTCTCTCCCTGCCCCCTGTCTTTCTTTATCTTTCTTCTGTTCTTCTATTGGCTCCCGACGCTTTCCATCACCATTTCCTTAGTCCTCTGTACCCTTTTGGCCCTCATCGATCCTCCACTGCATTTATCACCCTTTCAATCCCAGCTCCATTCCTATCTATCCTTCCTTTGCCTCCAAGGCCATTCTTCCTATCCCTATATTCCACCCACCTTCTCTTCCTTTTTTACCCTTTCTCTTGTACCCCACCCCAGGACCAATTTCTCTCTTGTCTCTCCCCTGCCCCTCCCTACGGTACTGCAACTCTTCCCCTCCCCATTACTTTAACCCTCTTCACCCAACCGCACCCCAACACCAGAGCCTGCACCAATTCAAACCCCAACCCCTCTCCCACATACCTCCTTCCTGGCCACTGCACTGAATCTTTGGGCAGGCTGCCCCTCCCCAGCCCTTCACCCTGATGGACCCTCCACACACACACACCTGGTCCACCGCCCCCACAGGTCTGCTCTCCTTCCTTCCGTGTGAATCTGGCCTACCAGCCCCTCCTCCCTCCCTCTGTGCCCCAAAGCAGTAGCTGTGGCAGCTATCCGGACCCACCAACCCCCATTCCTTATCCAAAGCAGCAGTGGCAGCGCTGTAAACAGGCTGTTCGCGGCCAACCCTGACAGGGCCTTTCCTCTAACGCATCCGAAGTGATGTGGCAGAGGAAAGGCCCTGCCAGGGCTTGCCGTGAACAACCTGTTTACAGCGCTGCCACTGCAACTTTGGGTAAGGAATGGGGGGTTGGTGGGTCAGGACTGCTGCCACTGCGCTGAAATGCTTCCCTGCTTGGCGGTTCCGACGCAGCCTGTTTACAGTGCTGCCATTGCTGCTTTGGGTAAGGAATGGGGGGGTTGGTGGGTCAGGACTGCTGCCACTGCATTGAAATGCTTCCCTGCTTGGCGGTTCCAACGCTTCCCTTCCTGTACTGCGCATGCGGAGGCACGGCGTTTCAAGTGCGCTTGTGCGGCTCGGGTTTTATTATTATAGTTAGTGACCACATTCTTAGTGCACTCTAACAGATAAAATGCTGCAAAACACTTTAACATGGTTTTGCAGTAGCCTGTTTTTCCCATATTAAGCAGTCATTAGAGCTTAATGCCTTTTTGTTAAAGGGCCCCTTAAGTAAAAAGTCTGTAAGGAATTAGTTGACTAGCTATTTTGTGTGTGTGTGTGAGGACGTAATTTGAGGTTGAGGGGTTGTAGATTCAAAAGCAATATTAGGAAATTCTACTTTACGGAGGATGCCTGGAATGTGCTCCCAAGAGAGGTGTTAGAGAGGAAAACGGTGACAAAGAAGCGTGGGATGAACACAGAGGATCTAGAATCAGAAAATGATAGTAAATATTGAACTAAGGCCAGTACTGGGCAGACTTGCACGGTGTGTGTCTGTATATGGCCATTTGGGGGAGGATGGGCTGGGGAGGGCTTCAGTTGCTGGAAGGGTGTAGATGGGCTGGAGTGAGTTTTGACAGAGATTTCGGCAGTTGGAACCCAAGCACAGTACTGGGTAGAGCTTTGGATTCTTGCCCAGAAATAGCTAAGAAAAAAATTTAAATTGAATCAGGTTGGGCAGACTGGATGGACCATTCGGATCTTTATCTGCCGTCATCTACTATGTTACTATGTTAAATAATTTTTATTTATGATTTCATTAAAATAAAAACAGTACAATAAAATAGAAACAGGAAATTTGTGAATAACACAATCTTGCAGGAATAGTAAAGCAAATTCAAGTTGGCATGTTACAAGTCAGAATAATCGTATATGATATGTTACAGGATGTTGTAAATATGGAGAATCCAATCTCGGTTATGTATAGCATCATAATAATTTAGACCACACTTTATTGAAAGATGAAATGGTATTCATCTTTTCTGCTGCTTTCTTTTCATATTTAGCATAAAGACAAACAGTATTCCACCATTCATTATAGTTTAGAGTGGAAAAGTCTTTCCAATGTGACACTATTACTTTTAAAGCTATTTTAATTTACATGCCTTTTTCTTCTCAGCGCCAAGCTAAATACTCAGAAAACAAACTGAAGTCCATTAAAGCACGAAATGAGTACCTACTAACACTTGAAGCAACCAATGCATCTGTATTCAAATATTACATTCATGACCTATCAGATTTAATTGATGTAAGTAATTTGTTCATTGCTCCTGCTCTGGTATAAATCAGTTATGTCATATTTGTTATGCTCTCTACAACATAAGGATGTGTGTAAATATTTTCCTTAATATATTCTTCAATATTATTTCTACAGTTCAGCTCAATTATTTAAATTGATAAAATAGAGCATACTCAAAGATGCTTGTTTGCAAAAATTAAAATGAGTAAGTATTGTTCTGTTACATAAGCACAGGAATCTGTACATTAGTGATCAAACTGTGCTCACAAACTGCTTGCAGAAGGATGTCAAGCATATCTTTCAGTTCCTCTTCTTTCACCAGTGGAGTATAGCCCCTGCTTCAGTTTTTCCTTCTGCAAGTGAACTGAGAAGGTATGTTCTGATCTACTCTGTTTGGTTTTTATTATTTCTGAATATTTTCTTTGGTTTTGTGAGGCTTTGGTGCTTAGAGGACCCCATTTGTGGCGCTATTCTGCCTGGGAGAGGATATAGACTCCACAAGGGCAGACTGCAGCTCGCAGGGTAACCCCCAGGTGTACCTGATGAACCAGCCTGCTTTGGGTTTTTTTGAGGCTTGGGGTTTGTTCCCCTGGAAGCCAACTCACCTTCTAATTTATTGGAGCCTTAAGTACAGGCTGTAGGGCCCCTGTGTGATTCCCTTTAGGTTTCTGGAAGCCAGCTGCATTGAGCATGCCTTGAGGATCTGTGAGGGTTGAGTCCTCTGTCAGAGTCTATCTGTCTGGCTTGTAGATCTCCAGTTGTGGATTAATTCCATTAAGGATTTGAGGCAGAAAGTTCTCTCCATGCTGTCATGCTGAAGCAAGCTGACACATGCACGCACCAGCAAAGCACAGTGAGTAGAGCCTATTATTTCCTAAGGGTAAAATTGGGGGGGGGGGAGGTTGTCATAAAAAGTTCTTTTTAAGGGTCTCTGGGACCAGAGTTAGGGTCCTCCACCTCCAAAACCCATTTCCCTGTGATTTTAAACTTCAGGGGATCCCCCATGGGCCATTGTTTGTGTGAATGTGCTGATGATGGCCATCTTGAATTTTAAATGATTATTTTTTTTCTAAAGTCTCCATCTGTCTTAAAACCCCTTGATTTGGCTCAAAATTGTTTGGGATGGACTCCTAGGGCTGTTCTACCCCATATCATAGACCAAACAAAAAGGCAAGGGAAGCGTCCTATCAGTCAAAGAAGCAGTCTTTATTTAAACAGATGGGGACCATCTGTTTAAATAAACACTGCTTATGTGGCTGATAGGACACCACCCTTGCCTTTTTGTTGTACTGTCTGCATTCTGAGACGAAGAATTTCTTCTTTTATTCATCTGCCCCATATCATCGCAGCTGGATGGTCAACTGAGGAGTGTCCATGTACTGCGTACTGTGGGACAAGCGAGGGATCCACACAGGAGCTTCGGGCGCAGCCTCCTTGGAGTCCTCTAGGGCTGGGGAGAAAATTCCTTCTGGAGGCCACAAACAATAAAAGCATGAAACATAAGTGCGTGAATGCTGTGGAGCTCAAGAGAAGCCGATTTGTAGTCCTGCAGGGGTCTGTGAGGCCACCTCTTCAAGGTTTTACCCACGAGTTTGTAAAAGCTTATTTGATAGGTCTGGGGCGCACTGTGCTTCCTGGGGGCACGCTGGCATTGGGCCAGTGAGAGAGCACTCCTTCAGAGGTCTTCCCGCCACAGAAAACGCCAGCTCCCGCCTAAGTGATGAAGCAGTACAGGATTGAAGGTCAGACTCCATGCCTTTATTGTTGCAGGGCTCAGTTGCTTTCCTGGAAGATTCTGGCTCCCTGTCAGGGACCGAGAGTCAAGAGGCGATAGTTGCACTCGACCAGGGAGATGATCTCTGAAATACCTAGACAGCTGACCCACTTCCCTCCTTCCCCTCTCTTGCCCTTTCTCCCCATTGTTCCCACATCCCTTAAGTTAACTCAACTTGTACGTCAACTCAACTTGTACTCCACTAATCTTCTGTAAACCGCATAGAACTTAACGGTATTGCGGTATATAAACTGTTGTTATTATTATTATCTCTCAGTGTAGTGGCTTTTCAAGTTGACTACTGTCCCACATGTTATTACAGATGCACCCAGGGAGTTAAAGTTGGAGACCCAGCAGCCATCCACTTCACAGTGCATGGTCATGAGCAGCATAAATGGTCAGACCATCTTTTTTTTTCCTGCGTCATCTGGACATCACCTTGCTGGTCACTGAGCTATGGGAGACTCCAGAAGGCTCCTTGAAGATGGCAAAAACTATGTCCAAACTTTATCCTATGGCTCTGAAGTTTCAGCAGCTGTTTATTTTTGTAGATTGAAGCACAGCATAGCAGTTTGTGTCCCTGTTGGCATTCTCTCTTATGACTGTGTGAAAGAGCCTAGGAATGAAGGGAATGCCTTTTGAATGAAATAGGCAGAGCAATGGAGCCAAATGACTTTTTTTGTTGTTGTTGTTCAAAAATTTTTATTGGGTTTTTGAAAAAGCAAGTACAAAAACATAAGAAATACAATTTCAAAAGGTACAATTCACAGTGAATAAGAGCATAGCAAGAATAGCACAAATGTGTGTATACATGAGTTTCAGGTCAAATAGTATGCAGCATTGTAGATGCATAACTTAGGAACTATAATGTCAAACTAGTCAATGGCATGTGTGAACAACAAAGGGCTAACTAATTACAATATCGCGTGAGGGGTGACCAAATACTACAGTAAGTATGTAAGGCACCAGATCTTTCAGCCAAAGCTTTTTCGTATTTGCTAGTTAGGCAGAGTGAATTCCACCACTTATGAAAATCCACTTTAGTGAGATCTTTCCAACAAAACAAAACATTTTGTATCGCTAATGTTAACATAATAGTGAGTAAACGAGTTTCAAAAACATTTAAGGGGATTGACAAACCTTGAGCCATTAATATAATGACAGAAAAGTTAAGGGACTCAAATATCTCCATAATATCACATATTGTAGACCACACTTTTTCCCAATAGAGAGTTAGGTGTTTACAGGAGTAGATGAGATGTGTTAAGGTGCCCTTCTCCTGTTGGCAAGTCCCAACAACAAGAAGAGTTTGATGAATCAATTTTATTAGAGATAGTAGGTGTCCAGATTGCTCTGTGCAAAAGAAAGAACATAGATTGTAGGAGAGAGGCAGAGTGAATTGAAGATGATATGTTAGATCATATAACCAACCAGTCAATGGCGTCAGGTTCAATTCCTTATGCCACTTGAGTTCATTTTCCGTAGGAGCCTTGAAGGCATCTTTCTGTAATAATTTATACCACAAAGAGGCTTTGTTGTGCTTCAGAGAGAATGTGTGAAGAAATGTATTTAAACTAGGTGTTTTCATCTGGGCAATAGTATCGGGTACCGAATGCTTGAGATAGTGTACAAATTGCATTCAGTTAAAGTATTGAGTACTAGGCAAATTCCATTGATTAGCAAGATCCTTGAAAGATATCCAGCTTTCCCCATCCTATAGATCTTGTAGTAACCAAATGCCACATTTTTGCCATGTTTGCCAAGTAAACGGTTCATTCAGGATCTTAAATAGTGCGTTGTTCCAGATTGGTAGTAGACCAGATTCAGTCCAGGGAGTAGTCATCTTGGAGTCCACTGCAGATAAGGCTCCTTGTACGCCAGCAGGATAGCATCCAATTTATCCTGTTTGGTCAGGCTCAAACCCGCTAAATACTTCATCCGTACTTCTCCATGAATTGCCCGTTCCAGCAAAAGCCAAGTAGGAGTGTCTTGATTTCTGTATCCATTATGGCCTTGGGCCCATTGTCTAATAAGGAAAGCATTATGATACAGAATAAAGCAAGGGAAGTTTACCCCTCCCTCATCTCGAGTAGCCTTTAACTTGGTTTGCACGATGCAAGGTTGTTTCTTATTCCATAAAAATTGAGTGAGAAGTGAGTCAATATGTTTATAAAAGGTTTTTGGCAGCTGAAAAGGAAGCATGTTCAATATATAATTTATTTTCGGAGAGATCATCATCCGTATGGTTTCAAGGCGTCCTCACCAGGACAATTTTAGCGGCGACCATTAACGAGTTATTGATTTAATAATATCCACCATGTGATCCACGTTAAGTTGTATTGACTCGTCGATAGTGGGTCCAAAGAAAACTCCCAGGTATTTCATTCTTGCATCTGACCATCTGACACTATGCATTAATACTTCTAGTTTAACTCCTGGACAGTTCAGAGGCATAACTTCTGTTTTATTAGTATTAAGTTTGTAACCAGAGGACACCGAATATTTTTTGATAAGTGAAAGTAAGTAAGATAAGGATGTTGGAGTAATATAGAGCAGTAATGTTGTCTGCGTACGCCAACACTTTTATTTCTTGATCTTTAAAACGAAAGCCAGAAATATTTGGATCATTACGTATTGCCAGAATGAGTGGTTCCAATGTAAGATCAAAAAGCAAAGGTGACAGGGGGCACCCCTGTCTGGTACCTGTTTGGTTTGAATGGAGATGAAAGAGTTCCATTAATACATGTATGTGTGGTAGAAGAATACAGAACCCATACTTTTTTGATGAAGTGCTCAGAAAAGCCATATCATTGTAGTACATTAAATAGAAAAGGCCATTCTATCCTGTCAAAGGCTTTCTCGGCATCAAGTCCCACCACTAGAAGTTCTTGATTCAAGCGTTCTGATTGGGCGATGATGTTAGAAAAGGTTCTCGTGTTATCATTAGAATAACACCCTGTTATGAAGCCACATTGTTCAGGAGCAATCAGTTTGATTATTACTGTCTGCAACCTACTCGATAGAAGTTTAGCAAATATTTTTGCATCTATATTTATTAGGGACAGAGGCCTATAATTAGATATAAATCGCGAGTCTTTGCCCGGTTTCAGAATGACAATTATGGTGGCCTCAGTAAAGGTACCAAATACAGTACCAGATGTGATAAGATGGTCAATGAACTGCAAGTAATGAGGAGCCAGAACATCTTGAAACTCTTTGTAAAATTCAGCTGTCAGACCATCTGGATTTGGAGTTTTCTTTGTCGCCATGGAATCAATAGTTTGAGATAATTCAAGTAAGGAAAAAGGTAAATCTAATGAGGCAATGTCCTTCTCTTCTAGATGGGTATGAGGTATACCATCCAAAAAATCAGGAATTAGTTGCATTAGTCCAATTCTGAGGTGTAGAGTTTTTGGTAGAAGTCCTTAAAAGCTTGTGAAATGTCAGATGTGTCAGTAAGCGTTACTCCATTTTCTAAAGCTGTATATTGGGAAATGGTGGTCCTTTCTCTTCTTGAGGTAGTTGGCCAGCAAGTGACCACATTTATTATTGTCAGCAAAATAAGATGCAGATTGTTGAAATATCGCATTAGAGGCACGCCTACTTAGAACATTATTCACTTAAGGCAACTTATTTCCATCCCACTTCATCCCCCTTCCAATCCTTGCTTTAATCAACCCCACCACCCCCTGACAATTAATTTTGGACTCATAAATGTTCGTTCTATAAAAAACAAACATCATCTAATCCATGATATTATTACACAACACAAGCTTCATATTCTATGTCTTACAGAAATCTGGCTAACTCGGGGAGATGATGCTTACATTACTCAGGCCTGTCCACCTAATTATAAAACATTTTTTCAACCCCGTTCTAATAAAAAGGGAGGTGGACTAGCAATTATATATCATGCCTCAATTCCACTCCAGGTCAATACTTTCACCTTCTTTTCTCACTTTCCTATTGAATCTCTCCAATTTTCAACCAAACTCTTCTCCTCTCTTAACTTTCTCCTTATCTATGCACCTCCGCCAATAACTAAAACTTCTCTCTCATCTCTTATTTCCACTATAACTGAATTCAATATTGCATATCCTGAGTCTATAATTCTTGGAGACTTTAATATTCATTTCAACTCCCCTAATCACTATAACACTTCCGAACTCTTAACTCTAATTTCTGATTTATCACTGTCTCCTCTCATTCATACGCCTACACATACCGCAGGAAATATTCTAGACATGATCTTATGCCCAACCACAATGACTGATTCTCTCTATAATTTTGATTTCATTCTAGTACCATGGTCAGATCACACCTTAATCACCTGGCAATCTAACATATCAACCCATTCTAATATCATCAAACCGATAAACAATTCTTTTATCAACCGTAATTTAAATACTATAACTCTTCCTGCCATTCAATCCTCCTTCGACTTAAATCTCCATGATTTTTCATCACTATCTATCACAGAACAATTTTCTAATTGGGAAACTGCTACAAAATCCCTACTAGACTCACTAGCTCCTAAATCTGTCAAACAAAAAAATAAACCAACTCTCAACTCTACTTCCAAGAAACACCAACCCTGGTTTAACGAAAACCTGATTCTCCTCCGTCGACAGGTACGGTCAGCCGAAAACAAATGGAGAAAACATCATTATAATAGTGACCTTTTGTCATACAAAGATAAAGCTACGCATTACAAAAAAACCATTCAACAAACAAAAAAAGACTATTATTCAAACCTTATCTCCACCACTAGTAACTCATCCACTCTTTTTAGTATTGCACAATCTCTTTCTAAATACTCAAAAAAAAAAACTCCCCCCTCCAGATTCATCTCTACCATCTGCTAAGGAACTATCCCTCTTCTTTGACAACAAAGTCACTACTATCCGAACTCACCTCGGACCTTCTCTTCCAGCTTTTTCGCTTCCTACTAATAATGATTTAACTTTCTTACCTCTCAGTTCCTTCTCTACTTTCAAACTACCGTCCTTAACTCAACTATCTTCTATTTTACAATCTATAAATTCCTCTAATAACTCTATTGAAAGTTTTCCCCCATCTCTTCTCAAAAAATTCTTTTCTTTCTTTGGTCCCTATATAAGGGAAATGATTTCCAAATCTTTTACTGACTGCTGCGTCCCTTCTACATGGAAATCAGCTCTAGTTTTCCCTAAACTTAAACAACACAACTCTGATCCCTCTATACCAAATAACTACCGTCCCATAGCGAATTTGCCATTTATCTCCAAAATTGCTGAAAAAATTATCCATTCTCAATTATCAGAATTTTTTGATCATACACATGCTTTACATCCTTATCAGACTGGTTTTCGAACTTCACATTCCACAGAATTATCATTACTTGGTCTAATTACAACTATACAATACTCTCACGATCACTTAAAATCAGTAATATTAATTTCCCTAGATTTATCTGCAGCCTTTGACACTATCGATCATTCTCTCCTCTTATCCAGATTAGCTGAATGCAACATTACAGGTCACGCTCTCAAATGGTTCACATCCTATTTTCATCAACGTAGCTTTACAGTTCATGCAAAAAATCAAACTTCTTCTCCGATAACTCAAACTTTTGGAGTTCCTCAAGGCTCTATTTTGTCACCACTACTGTTCAATATCTTTCTTTCCCCTCTTCTTTCTCTCGCCCAATCACTGGGATTTTCAATTTTCGCCTATGCTGACGATATACAGTTACTCTTCCCGATAAATACTTCAAACCCATTAGAAATAAAAGATCTAAATACTAAACTAGATATTGTAAGTGATTGGCTTTTTTCTAACAAACTTTCACTAAACATTGATAAATCTTGTGGTATTCTGCTCCCCATCAAAAAATCTGAATCTTTACCCGGAACTATTTATATCAAATCCACACCTTTAGCAATGGATACTAAAGTAAAACTATTAGGAGTAATTATCGACCGAGATCTTTCCTTTCATGACCACATTAGCTCAGTAGTAAAAACCTGTTTCTTTAAATTACGCATTATCCGTTCACTCAGTTCTATTCTAAATAATGATTCAATTAACATCCTCATTCATTCCCTAGTCATTTCGCATTTGGATTACTGTAACTCTTTGTTAAATGGATTACCTCAAAAAGAACTTCGACGGTTGCAACTCATTCAAAATACTGCAATAAAACTAGTCTACAAAATAGGTAAATTTGAACATGTCACCCCTCTTCTCAAAGAAGCACATTGGCTCCCAGTCACACATCGCATAACCTACAAAATCTTACTGCTTATCTTCAAAATCAAACAATCTCGCTTACCTTTATTCCTCGACAAATTATTAATTCCCAAAAGCTCTCCCCGATCCTTACGATCCACCGATCAAAAACTTCTTTTTGTTCCGTCTCTAAAAGAGTCCTACTATACTAGGAAAACTAACTTTTCTATTACTGCTCCAACCTTATGGAATTCTCTCCCTCAATTTCTTCGTGACGAAAATCATCTACAAAAATTCAAAACCAATCTTAAAACTTTCCTATTCCAAGATGCCTTTACCAAATCCTAATCCTTACTTCATCTAGTAAATTTTCAACACTCTCACGATTCTTATCTTCTTCATTAGGGCATCTCATAACATCACGCACAATTACCCTTCATGTTCTTTCCCTTCCCACTATATCATTTCTTCTAATATCATGTAACTTTTCCCCTCCTCCCCATCCATCCTCACGGTCGTGTTTGTCTGTATATGTTTAATATGTTTCCCCTATACTCTTTAATACACTATTAACTCGTTCTTACTCTTTTATTTTATTTTAAATTTTTATTGTTAACCGGTCAGATATTTGCTTTATGATCGGGATATGAAAAACTAATAAACTTGAAACTTGAAACTACTGAAATCTAGTTTTATTAAGTTGAATTAGAAGATGAACATCAATTTGATTCTCAAGGTTTTTCATTTCCTCTTTTAATTGTTTGTGTTTATTGGCTGAGTAATTAATGATGATACCTCTTATAAATGCTTTAAAGGCATTCCAACAGCATGTCCAAGATGTATGATCTGGTATATTGAATATGAAGTATTCACCTATTTCTTTCCTGATTAAATCTTTGAATTGTGTGTCTTGGAGAAGGTCAGCATTAAAACGCCACTGTTTCTGTCGAATTGGAGAGTCTGCAATTTTGATCTGGAGAGTCTGCAATTTTGATCTGGAGAGTGATGGCTGCATGGTCAGATATGGAAATAGGGAGTATAGAGGATTCCGTAGTGGAAGAACATAGGGAGTTGCTGATCAGGAAGAAATCAATACGAGAGTAGGAAAGGTAGGATGGGAGAAGAAGGTGTATGCTGCTTCCGAAGAATGAGAACTTCTCCAAATATCTATGAGCCCTGCATCTTTGATCAAATCCTGAAGTGCAAACCATGATTTAGGTTTTTTGTAGGTATGAGTTGACCTTCTATCAAAGGCAGGATTCAAGACCAGGTTGAAGTCTCCCCCTAGGATGAACTGAGAGTTCACTTCTTCCATAAGGGATTCATTTATAGCATGGAAAAAGTCTGGAGAGTCTATATTAGGTCCATAAATGTTGAGTAAGCAGAATTGCTGACTAGCACAGTTGAGTGTCACTCTGACCCATCTGCTATTTAGATCATTAGAAGAAGATATTACTGTAAGATCGTTTCTTTTCCTGATGAAAGTAAGAACCCCTCCTTTCTTGTCATTTGCAAAAGAAAAGTATGGAGGTAGCGCCCAATTGAGATGAATTTTACCTGAGGCTTCTAAATCTAAATGAGATTCTTGAATCATGATGATGTCTAGGTTGTGTTGTTCAAGATACTGTAGAGCAGGGGTGCCCACACTTTTTGGGCTTGCGAGCTACTTTTAAAATGACCAAGTCAAAATGATCTACCAACAATAAAATTAAAAAAAAAAAACACAACGCACACTGTACGCATACAATTGTTAATTATCATTCCTATTCTGAGGTTTTTTCAAAGAGGTCAAAGGAGATGACTCTATGCACTGTCACCTCAGTAACAACCATACAAAAATAGACAAATACCCACCCCCTCCCTTTTTACTAAACCACGATAGCAGTTTTTAGCGCAGGGAGCAGCGCTGAATGCCCAGTGCTGCGCTCCACGCTCATAGGCTCCCTGCGCTAAAAACCTCTATAGCGGTTTAGTAAAAGGGGACCATATTATAAAATATAGAGAGCAGATATAAATTCAGACACATTTTGATCACTAAATTTAAAATAAAATCATTTTTCCTACCTTGTCTGGTGATTTCATGAGTCTCTGGTTGCACTTTCTTCTTCTGACTGTGCATCCAATCTTTCTTCCCTTCTTTTAGCCTTTATGCTTCCTCTCCTCCTGACCTCATTCCCCCTCCCCCCAACGTTTTCTTCTTCTCTCCTTGCCCTCTCTTTCTTTCTCTCTTCATGCCCCCATTCTTTTTTTCTGTTTCTCTTCTTTCCTTCTGTCTCCCTGCCTGCCCTCTTTCTCCCTCCCTGCCCACCCACAAGCCACTGCTTCTGCCGCTGCCATCGGATAACAGGCCCCCAAAGCCGCCCGCCGCCGGCCAAGCTCTCCTTGCTTCGGGCCCACCAGCATTCCTCTCCCCGACGTCAATTTTGCCGTCGGAGAGGAAGTTCCGCTGGCCAGAACTTCCTCTCCGACGGCACAATTGAGGTCTGGAAGAGGAAGGCTGATCGGCCCAAGATCGACATTTTGGGAAAAATGCTGCCGGGTCCTGCCTTTGAGGAAACAGAAAGTAGGCAGGACTTGGCAGCAAGAAGAGCAAATCGCAAGCTTCACTGACCTGTCTCCCGCTTTAGCCCGCGAACAGGGCTCTAACATGTGCGTGCCGGCTTCCCTTCTTACCCCCTCCCCCTCCCCGGACATAACTTCCGGTTTCAGAGGGAAGCCGGTACAAGCACATGTTAGCCCCCGAAGCATAAGTTCTCCAAGCCTTTTTTTGTGTTTTTTTTTAAATGTTGAGCAGCGGAGGCAGCAGCAGAATTCAGGAGCGGGCCAGTCAGGAGGGGAAAAAAGAGAAGGGAAGAAGGGAACCCGTTCTGCGATCGACTGGGGTCGCCTGAGCGAGCGACCTGTCGATCGCGATCGACGCGTTGGGCACCTCTGCTGTAGAGTTTTCCTCAGCTTGATCTTATTATTTAATAATAATAATAATTTTATTCTTATATACCGCCATACCCATCGAGTTCTAGGCGGTTTACAACAATTAACAAATGATCTGCATTGACAAGCTTATTTACAACCTGTTACAAGCAGATTTACAAACAAATTACCTGTAGATTTACAGTAAATTACAACAATTTACAATTTACAACAGTCAGCAATGAAGTTACCACAATTTACAGTAGTCTGCAATGAAAGGAAGATGTATAACAGTTTAACTGAAGATTGTGGATTAGATCGGACTAGACAAGGGAAGAGGAGAGCGGGTCAAGGGGGAATCAGGTGTGGGAGGAAGGGGTTGGGGGTGGGGCCGGGGTTATGTGAGGTGAAGGGATTAAATAGGGGTTGTGATTGTTGAATAGGTAAGTTTTTAGTAGTTTTCTGAAGGCAAGGTAATTAGGGGCCTCGAGTATCATCTGGGCCAGCCATGGGTTCAACTTGGCTGCTTGGAATGCGAAAGTACTTTCGAGGGATCTTCTGAGAAGGCAGTGTTTTGGCGAGGGGAAGGCGAACAGTTGAATTCTGCGTGGTGTCCTTTTGTTGCAGTAAAGGTTGAAGTGGGTATTTATGTAACTTGGGGAAGAACCGTTAACCGATTTGTAACAAAAGCATGCAAATTTAAAGAGAACTCTAGATTCTACTGGCAGCCAGTGCAGTTGGTGATAGAATGGAGTGACATGTTCCCATTTCTTTAGGCCAAAAATGAGGCGCACTGCGGTATTTTGAATTATTTTTAATCTCCTGGTAGTTTTCTTTGTATAGAAACATAGAAACATAGAAATAGACGGCAGATAAGGGCCTACGGCCCATCTAGTCTGCCCACCTTAATGTCCCTCCCCTACCTTTGCCCTGTGAATAGATCCCATGTGCCGATCCCATTTGGCCTTAAAATCAGGCACGCTGCTGGCCTCAATCACCTGTAGTGGAAGACTATTCCAACGATCAACCACTCTTTCAGTGAAAAAGAATTTCCTGGTGTCACCTCGTAGTTTCCCGCCCCTGATTTTCAACGGATGCCCTCTTGTTGTCGTGGGACCCTTGAAAAAGAAGATATCTTCCTCCGCCTCGATGCGGCCCGTAAGATACTTGAACGTCTCAATCATGTCTCCCCTCTCTCTGCGCTCCTCGAGCGAGTATAGCTGTAATTTGTCAAGCCGTTTTTCGTATGGTAGATCCTTGAGTCCCGAGACCATCCGGGTGGCCATTCTTTGCACCGACTCCAGTAGCGTTAAGGAAGATGATGTTGCAGTAGTCGAGAGTGCTGAGGATGAAGGATTGTACGAGTAGGCGGAATGCAGTGTCATTGAAGTATTTTTTTATGGTGCGAAGTTTCCAGAGTGCCGAGAAGCTTTTCCTGGCGATGATGTCGTTATGGGTTTCTAGGGATAGGTTTTTGTCCAGCGTGACTCCCAGAATTTTTATGGTCGGATCGAGGGGGAAGTTGAATTGTGGTTTCCTTGATTTTATCTTTGGGGGAGGCTAAGAAGAATTTTGATTTATCGGGGTTTAATTTCAGTCTGAATGAAAGCATCCAGAGTTCTATCTGGTTGAGAATGTTTGAAGTGTGTTCAAGTAGTTCTTGTGAAAAGTTGGTTAGTGGGATGGCTATTGTGATATCGTCTGCATAAATAAAGAATTTGAGATTTAGGTTGTGTAAGAGTTTACCTAGGGAGGCTAGGTATACGTTGAATAGGATGGGGGAGAGGGGGGAGCCCTGCGGGACCCCACAGGTGTTGTCCCAGCAGTAAGAGAAAGAGTTATTCATGAATACCTTATATGATCTGTTTTGTAGGAAACCCTGAAACCAGTTAAGGACCTGGTCTGAGATGCCAATGTGAGCTAGGCATTCAAGGAGAATGGTGTGGTCGACCAGGTCAAAAGCGCTGCTCAGGTCGAGTTGTATGATCAGGGCACTTGAGCCTTGACTGAAGAGCGTGTGGAGGTGGTCGAGAAGGGAGGCTATGATGGTTTCAGTGCTATGGTCCACGTGGAAGCCTGCTTGGTTGTCACATAGAATGTTGAATTTTTCGAGGTATTCAGAAAGTTCCGCCTTTACCATCCCTTCCGCTATTTTGGTAAATAGGGGGATGCTGGCGACCGGTCTATAGTTAGATGGGGAGTTAGGTGGTTCTTTCGCGTTTTTTAGAATTGGGGTGATCATTATATGGCCTTGCTCAGACGGGAAGTTTCCTGTGGATAGTAGGTGATTGACCCATGTCATCATTTTTGCTTTAAAGTGGGGGGGGGGGGGCGGTTTTCATGATATTTGGAGGGCATGTGTCCAGGTGGCAATGGGAGTGTGTATACTTGTTGTAGTAAGTATTGAAGGTTTGCCAGTCGGTTAATGCAAATTGTTTCCAGCTGAGGTCGGCTCTGGTTCCTGGGTCTGGGTATGATGAATCCAAGTCTGTGAGGATGGGGAAGAGCTCGAGGGGGTTGGGACTGGCGGGTAATAATGTTCTTAATTTTTGGATCTTGGTGTTGAAGAAGTCGGCAAGGGTGTTGGCGGTTAAGGTGGATTCTTCTTGTAAGTTTGTGCAGGTTTTTGTGTTGTAGAGATCGTTGACCAGTCTGAAGAGGTTCCTGCTATTGGTATTACCGATTTTGTGGGAGTAGAAGTTTTTTCTTTTTTCAACAGTGAGGGTTTTGTATTTTTTTAATTTTTTTCTCCAGGCCAATCTGTGTTCTGGGGATCCAGTTTTTTGCCATAATCTTTCGGCTTTTCTGAGGTCTTTCTTGCATAGCAGTAGTTCTGGGTCGAACCAGCCCTCTTGGTTTGGGGTTCTTATTCTACGTGTTTTTGTGGGGGCAATCTCGTTTAGTATGTTGGTACTATCTTGTATCCAGGATGTCATGATTTGTTCCGTACCTTCTATTGGATTGGTGTTGATTTCAAAATGGGCCAGAATTCCGTTGGGTCAATTTTTCCTCTGGAGGAGTGTGTTTTGATGGTTCTTGTTTTGCCGCTTTTGGTGGGTTTGAGTTGGCATCCAATGGTGAAGGTACATAGGCGGTGGTCAGACCAAAGGGAGTCTGACCAGCTGCCTTGTTTCCAATAAAAATTGGGATTGGCCTGTTCCTTGGAGGATAGTGTGACCAGGTCTAACTGGTGTCCTCTTTGGTGGGTTTTGATAGGGGGGTGTTTGTCAAAGCCTAGTTGGGAGAGCAATGACCAGAAATCCGAGATTTCAGGCTGGTCAGTTTGCTCGAGGTGTATGTTGATATCCCCGCAAAGTAGATTGTATGGGCTTGTTAGAGAATTGGTAAGTAGTGATTCAGCGAAGTCATCTTTGGTCGTGGACCATTTTTGGGGGGGTATGTAGAATAATGTGATGGTTAGTGAGGAGGGGAGGGATTTAGAAGCTAGGGTGATGGTTAGAATTTCAGAATTGGGCGAAGAGGTTGTGTTGAGAATAGAAGCATTGAGGTGGTCTTGGAAGATTATTGCTAGTCCTCCTCCTCTTCCACATGTTCTGGCTAGGGAGAGTATCTTGAATTGTGGTGGTAGACAGTCTTTAATGATGATGTCTTTGTCTGATAGCAACCAGGTTTCTGTGAGAAGGACAAAGTCGGGGTTAGTTTCGGTCAACCAATCTTTAATCAGAGTGGATTTATTCCTCATTGATCTGATGTTCAGGTAAAAGCCCAGTAGGGTCTGGTGGTTGGAGTGATTATTTTAAGAGACGTTGGAGCATAAATTATTTTCCAATTGTAAAACATGATAGTTGAGCCAGTATAAAAGTTCAATTGTGTTATTATACCTCATATATACCGTCAGTAAGAACTAGTTCCAAATTTTCAATGAAGTAATTACAGAGCATGTCAAGAAAGAACTCGTTACACACTGTGAAAAACGAAAATGCCTGGATAAATGCACACTAGTACCTATGCGAGTGCAGCTAAGAAGGCTAGAACAGCAAACAGACACAAAGAGCACCTATGATATAACAACAAAATTCAGTGAACAGAAAACCACTCTTCAAAATGTAAGGTTATATGGTATAGCAATACAGAACCATGCAATATGATATTCAACATGTGAAGCTGACATATACAAAAATCAGTGACACAAGTGAAGGCAGCACAGAGTGACAGGGTATATACCTGACCCACCGTAGAATCAAACCTGATTGATGGGGGCTGGTGATCTTTGATCAATGAATGTAACAAGCTCCTCTGGGTCAATGGAATCTGTAGTTTGATTGTTTAAAGTCACTCTCATTCTAGCCAGGTAGAGTAAGCCAAACTTGGTGTTAAGCTGTTTCAGCTAGGGTCTGTAAGACAGTAGTTGCTTGCGGCAATGAGCTGTTGTCTTGCTGAGATCAGGGACGAACAAGATGGTGGCGCCCTTGTGTTGGCATCTCAGCAATTTGAAGATGACGGGTCAGGGATATTGATCATTAGTATTTCGAAAGGAAGGCACTTGAGCCCTTTCAATTTCAAACTCTCTGTGAAAAGTGAGGTCTAGCAGCTTCAGGATCACCAATAATCTTCGGGATCTATTATTGCTTTCCTCCAATTCTTCTTCCAATAAGGAAATGCGGGTGGTCTGCTTCCGCAGCTCCACCACGTTAGTCGTAGTGGCATCCATCTTGCCTTCAAGCATGGTGACCCTCGTCTGTAAGAGTGTGAATTCAGCCGTTAAGTTGATTAATTTCTCGTTAATCTCGTCAGTGCTAGTCTTCGTGTCGGACACCAATTCCTTCACTTCTCGAAGTTCCGCCAGAATCTCGCGATTGATATCGCCATCTGCAGTGGGTAGCGGCACCTTCGAGGGCGAGGCCGGTTCGGGTTTGTGCCTCTTACTCACTTTTTTGTCAGCCATCGTCATCAATTATGAGCAATAATGGATCTATAAAGCTATAGTAATGCTTACAAAGTTTACAGCACTTAATTAGAACTCGATTAGGTTAGAGTGGTTATATAATCAGCATGAGGTGCAGGAGCTCTGAGATCAGGCTGCCATTTCCCGCGGACTCAGCAGCCCCCCCCCCCCCCCGGAACCAATTGACTTAAGTTTTTTTTGTTTTCTTTCAGAAGTTCAAGCAGCCATTTGGAATCTAGACTTGGCTATCACAGACCATTTTTATTGTGCCTTTTTTGATTATGTGATTGTTATGCCGTGTGTTGTATATAAATTTACTTTACTCATGTGTGCACATAAGAAGTGGATACCCAATGTGTTTATGTTCTTTTGATATAATGATGTGTTTATTTGCAGATTAAGTTCAGCCCTGAATCCCTGATAGATGGAAGAAAAGTTTAATGCCTACTAGAACTTTGTTTTTATTGTCTTGTTTGTGTCATATAGTTTCTATATTTGTTTTAGTTTATAGAGTGCCCCAGGAAACATAACACATTGACCATTTCTAGAGCTCTTTCCCTCCCTTTCACTAGCCACATTGCGCAATGTTCTTTTAAGCTAAAGTTCACATATCCTAAATAGCTTAGTTATGAGTTATATATTAAGCCTACAGTAATTTATTTCATGGTGCTTACCAGATATGGTCAGTAATGCAAACATTTCTGACATAATTTTTTTTAAATACAATCTGTATATAGTTATGGTCTCCCTTGAGCTCTATAATAGTTGCCTGCAGCACACAAAAAGATATAATAATAATAATAACAGCTTATATACCACAGGACCGTGAAATTCTATGCGGTTTACAAAGATTAAAAGATGGTACAAAGATTAAAAGATGGTACAGGTTGAATGAACTTAACAGAGGAGAAAGATCGAGTTAACAGTTCAAGGTAACCGATGTTGAAGAAAAAGAATTGTATGGGTCAGTTGTTTAGATACGTCAGGAACAGATGTGTTTTTAGGCGTGTCCTAAATTCCCCATAAGTGGAAGGCGTGAGTAGATCTTTACCCCATAGTGATGCTTGGTTGGAGAGAAGGTATTGGTGGTGTCTTTTGAGCTTACATCCTCTAACTGGGGGGGGAAATGAAGAGCAGGTGTGTGCTTCTCTTGTGTCTGTTGGCTAAGAAGGAAAAAAGGTCAGGTATGTAATTGGGGGCTAGGCCATATGGTGCTTTAAAGCAGAAACAGGCGAACTTAAACTTTACGCGTGCCTCGATCGGTAGCCAATGCAACTGTCGGTAGTAAGGTATCACATGGTCGAACTTCCTCAGTCCTATTAAGTACCTGGATATTATCCTTCTCTTGCCACACATATACCAGTTTAAATGCATTAATATTGTCATGTGTTGCCACACTACAGGCAACATGGTCTCTCTCTAGCTCTATCTGTCTCCTCTTTGGATCACCTCACTGGGGTACTGCCACTGGCTGATACCTGGACTCCTTTCAAGCTGATGGATCCCTCCCTGTATGTGTAGACACCATTTCATTTAAGTGTGAACCTCATCAGTTTAGAGAGGCAGACAGCTCCTGCTGCACTAATTCATCCTCCTGCGCCCTGACTACAAAATAGAGAATGACACGGTGGCTGTTACCTGCCAAAACGGTGACCAATAAAAAAGGTCACTGCGAGTTCGGGGACAAGGCCATTCACCACCCCGTGGAGCGGTGAATGGTAGCACGGGGCGGTGAACAAGTAGTGAACGCGCAGCGAACGAGCGTTTGATCCGGCAGCCCACTCTCTCCCGCCGGCCATCCATGCATCTCCCTCCCTCCTTTTCCCTTACCTTTTCTTCTTGAAACTGGCGATTTCTATAAGGCTACGAGCTGTATTACAGCCGGAACCTTGAAGTCACGTCGCGTTGCCTGCTGGAAAAAGTCTCCTCTGACGCAACTTCCTGTTTCCGGTTGGATCGGAGGAGACTTTTCAAGCAGGCAACCCGACGCGTCTTCAAGGCTCCGGCTGTAATACAGCTCGTAGCCTTATAGAACTTGCCAGTTTCAAGAAGAAAAGATAAGGGAAAAGGAGGGAGGGAGGGAAATGCTCGGCTGGCCAGCGGGAGGGAGCTGCTGGATCGCGTGAAGAGTGCTGGGGGGTGGGGGAATGGAGAGGAGAAGACGCTGAAGCCGGGGCCGGTGCGGTGAAAGAGACAGCAGGGACGGTGACGGGGGGGTGAAGGGGACGGCAGAGACGGGGACGGGGTGGTGAAAGGACCAGCGGGGACTGGGCGGTGCAGAGGATCGTGGTCCAGGGACGGGACGTTGACGGGGACAGAATTTTTCCCCGTGTCATTCTCTACTACAAAACTCTCCTCTACTTCCTCACACATGTTGTATTACCTCAGAGCTGGACACTTTTGTTTTCACCTGTTCTTTCCACAAAATGGTTCTTATTGCTGGATCCCCGGTTACATGACAGCCACCTTCCTAAGAACGCTTTGCTGTACAGTTCAAGCTACCCTGTTTCCCCGATGGTAAGACACTGTCTTATTTTTTTTGGAAGGCCAAAATATGCTCTAGGGCTTATTTTCGGGGGGATGCCTTATTTACATTTTTTTCTAAAAAGGGGGGGCTGTCTTATTTGACGGCTGAAGAATCGGTCGGCCGAAAAATCGTACCGTGTATGGCCAGCTTTATCCATAATACCATATATTGTACCATTTAATGTCCCCAATGTTCTCCATCAGGGAAACACAGTAAAGAGATTATTCTGTAGTGCAGCATCAGAGGGGACTTGACAATGTGAAACCATTGTTTATATACCGTATGCATTTTAAACAGGCTTTATATACAGTAAGTGGTATTGCTCACAGCAAAAGAAACCTGTCTGCGTGTCTCACTTTTGGATGTTCTGGCCATGAACAAACTCCTGCAGTCTCCGTTAGGGAGGGATGAGGGAAGCTGTCTGTTTTTCCTTGCGCGGAGTCACGTGCGCGCGCTGCAGTCCTGTCACTTCTTCCTCTTCACTTCATGACGAGGCGCGGCACGCAGCCATGGAGGCAAATACGGTAGATGGAGGGACCACACGGAGTCACCCACCGTACCACCCGATTCGGGTAAGCGCAGGTATCGGTGGGTGGCTTATTTGCGGGGGGGTGCCTTATTTTACATTTTATTCTAAAAAGGGGGGGCTGTCTTATTTGATGGCCCTGCCTTATCATAGGGGAAACAGGGTATTTACTGAACACCTAGTGTAGTCATTCACCTCTGTCCTCCATCACCATTAATGGGACAATCTGTTCCACACTTCTGGTAACTAATGGACGTTCCAGACATTATTTCATATGCTGTGCATCCACTTCCTCTTGGCATGGGGAACAAGACTTTTCACAGAACTCCATACCTACATTGAACAATGTAAGACAACTTCCAAAGAAGTGAATAATACCGTCACTTTTGAAAATTAACAGATTGCACAAACTGTTAAAAATTTGCTACGAGATTCTCACATCTCAGTTTGGGAACTTTTATTTGGGCATTCACCTATTGTGGATCATGTCTTTAATATTTTAATTCATCCTATCATTATCTTAATTATTATACAAATTGTGCTGTGTACTGTTATGATTTTCCTATGCTGCAAAATGAAACACATGCATATCTCTTTACAACACATGTCCCACAATGTTCCCTCTACCTTTTAAGATATTTATACATGGTTTTCCAGTATCTATTTCTGACACTTGCTAATTTGTTTCTAATTTAGCTATTCTGACAAGTTCTATTTCATAGTATATGGTCTCTTCCCATACCCTCATATCCAGTTCATGGTAGCTTGGTACCTTTAAGCCTAAACCTCCTGAGAGAGCTTCCTGCATCCCTTATACACCATTCATTTCCTCTAAGACGGGTAAGAGGTAGTATATTGGGTCTTCCCGCCCATCAATAGTGACTATGCAACCTAAGACAGAGGTGTGAACTCATAATGGGAAATATATATCTCCATAGCCTGGAGACTGTGCAGGATAAGGGGACTTGCTGATGTAATATTGGAGGTAAGAGTGAGGCATCTTAGAAGGGCAAACTGGCTGTTTACAAAACAGTTGCAGAAGTGCATGCCATACTCTAGGACACAGGTGTCAAAGTCGGTCCTCGAGTGCCACAATCTAGCTGTGTTTTCAGGATTTCCCCAATGAATATGCATGAGATCTATTAGCATGCAATGAATGCAGTGCATGCAAATAGATCTCATGCATATTCATTGGGGAAATTCTGAAAACCCAACTGGATTGCGGCCCGACTTTGACACCCCTGTTCTAGGAGTCCTAATATTACAGTCTAGACCAGGAGTCTGAATTATATTCTATTGAAGTATTTTCAGCTATGTCTTAGGCTTTCTGGACTGTTTTATTGATTTGTAGTTGCATGGTACAGCCTCTGTCTGGCATCACCCCTAGTAGTTTTAGGTAGGGTTATAAGGGGTATGAGATGGCGTTTATTTCCAGGTTTGTTATGGTTGGGGCTTTGGTGTTTTCGAGAAGTAGGATTTTTGTTTTGTCTGGGTTTAGCTTTAGTTTGTGGTCTTTCATCCATTCTGTTATTGTTTCTAATGTTTTGTGTAGCGAGTCTATTGTGGTGGGGGTTGTTGGTTGAAGAGAAGGAGGATGGTGATATCATCTGCGTAGCTGTATGATGTTATGTTTAGCTGTTTCAAACAGGTTCCGAGTGAGGCTATGTAGAGATTGAAGAGCATTGGGGATCCTTGAGGTACGCCACAGGGGTTGTACCAGGATTCTGATTTTTCTTTGTTTGTTTTTACCCTGTAGTTCCTGGATTGTAGGAATCCTTGGAACCATGTGTGAACTCTGCCTGTGATTCCTATTGTTTACAATATTTATAATAGTATGTTGTGATCAACCAGATCAAATGCTGTGGTGAGATCTAGTTGTATGATTAGCAGCGAAACTGGACAGACAACTCACCAATCTGCTGATTTCGACCACAGACTACAAAACCTTCAAGAAAGAAACAAAAGCCCTACTCTTCAAAAAATACACAAAACCAATATAACACAACCAGACATGTCCCAAACTCCACTTACAATACTACCCACTCCTTAGCAAATTAGAAAATGTTCACACTTTTCCTTATGTACTTCCTAATATCATAACAGTTCTTGTGTAATCTGCCTTGAACTGCAAGGTAATGGTGGAATAGAAATCACCAATGTAATGTAATGTAATTAGCATTTATTTTTGCCTTTGCTCAGGTGTTGGGCTATGTCCAGGAGAGAGCCTAGTAATATTTCTGTGCTGTAATTGGTCCTGATGCCTGATTGTCAAGGGTGTAGTATGTTCTGGGATTCTAAGTAGTCAGTGAGATGTTTTGCCACTAGACCAGGGGTGTCAAAGTCCCTCCTCAAGGGCCGCAATCCAGTTGGGTTATCAGGATTTCCCCAATAAATATGCATGTGATCTATTTGTATGCACTGCTTTCATTGTATGCTAATAGATCTCATACATATTCATTAGGGAAATCCTGAAAATCTGACTGGATTGTGGCCCTCGAGGAGGGACTTTGACACCCCTGCACTAGATCTTCCATAAGCTTGATGTATAGAGGTATTGAGGCTATAGGTCTGTAGTTGGAAGCTTTATCTGTTGCTCCCTTTGGGTCTTTCAAATAGGGGTGTTGATGATTTTGTTGAGATCTTGTGGGAATTGGCCCTCTGTGAGCATGGATTGTATGGAATTTTGAGCTGGAGGTTTTTAACAGATATGGGGGGGACAGTGGTTGAGGTCGCATGGCAGTATTTCTGTAGAATTTGTTTGGGTCGGACCATTGTATTTGGGGAGAAGGCAGACCAGGTTCTGTTTGCTGTACAGGACTCTTTTTCTGTGTGTGTGTGAGGGGGGGGGGGAGTGTGATCTCATCTAGATGGTTAGAGGTTCCAACAAAGAGGTTCCTGGCTATTGCGACTTTGTTTCTAAAGAATTCTGCTAGGTGGGTGGCTGATAGTCCAGAGAAGAGCAACAAAAATGATAAAAGGAATGAGGCGATTTCCATGTGACAAAAGGCTAGAGAGGCTAGGGCACTTCATCTTGGAGAAGAAATGGCTAAATGGAGATATGCTAGAGGTCTATAATATGCTGAGTGGAGAGGAATAAGTAGACATGAATCACCTCTTTACTCTTTCCAAAATTACAAGGACTAGGGGGGCATGCAATGAAGCTACTAAGTAGTAAATTAAGACAAACTAGAGAAAATATTTCTTCAGTAAACATGTAATTAAAATCTGGACTTTGTTGCCAGAGAATGTAGTAACCCAAAGATCCCAGAACCCCAAATATTACAAAACCAAAACTTATGTATGAGTCAACTGTAATAAGAACCATCAGAGGCGACTCGTTTCACATAAGCCAACAACTTATGGCTTGCCAAGCCTTATCATTGGTTCAACACAATTGCAGAGAAGCTCAAAGATGTTTTTCAAAATCTTATGTCTGAAAATTTGTACAATCTCAAAATGAACATATTCAAGACAAAATATTCTTATTTTTCATAAGTAAAATTACATTTATTTGAGTTATAAATCTTCGGACCAAAAGCCAACATGGGCCATGTTTTGCTCACTGCATCAGGGAATGATCCTCAGTGTACATTTTCATCCATAGGCAAAAAGTTTGGTGTCTGTGCTTCTTATCTGAGGCAGGTGATTACTTTTGAGTATGAGCAAGAGGCGGTTTGGCGTCCTGTTCTGAAAGAAACCTGATCGGTCGGGATACACCCTGAGGTAGCATGAATTTGTGAAACGCTGGTCACCGTTGGTGTAATGATCAGTGAAAATAAGAGGAATAATTCCTCTATTATTTAATTTTCATTGGCACATTACAGCACAGCATAAGACTTTATCACATAATGAAGGTTTTTTGCCAGTGAGGTGAACGCTCGACCACCTCTTTGAGCCGTTTTGGTGAGGTGGGAGGGCCCTTTCTGAGGCTTTTTCCTACATTTTTTGGATTGAGTTAGGTCTATGCTGTTCCTGTCTTACATTTTTGGACATCTTCACATTCAGTGTTGAAAGTGTTTACTCTATCATACTTTTGAGTATGAAATACTGGTTCCTGCAGGGTAATTTTTGTTATTATCTTTCTGTTTTTATGATTGTGCTTTATACTTGTTTCAAAATAATTGCCAAGTGATTTGGACTATTTATTGCCTGCTGAAACTTTACTTGTGTGCAGTGTTCTTTCCATATTAAATAAAGAATTACAAAAAAATTGCCAAGTGTATGGGTACAATTGCACTTACTTTATATTGTCAGACCGCATTTTCAGACAAAAAACCAAATAACCTTATTCTGGTTTTCTTTTGAAATTGAGCTTGCAAGTTTGAACTTGAAAGCTCTCTGTGACATGAATTTATTGCCCTCATTATGTATTAATTTTTTATGTAGAGGATGATGAATAACAAACTTGTATTGAACTTAAAGTGCTTATTTTATGTTTACTTCTAATAAATCTAACATATGCAAATACTTTGACTTCTGAACCTTAGTTTTTCTATTTTAATTTGAAGTCAAAGTTCTTCCAATCCAAGAAAATTTAATTGAAAATGAAATTCTTTATGCCAGGTTTTTATGTTCTTGATATCTTTGCTGTTTGAACTTTGCCTGTATCATATTTCTTCTCAGATAATATCTCTCTGAATTATTGTAAATATGTAATTTAATTTTTAAAAAATACACACTGCTGTTGCATTGTACTTTGTGAAATGTGTATATGCATTGGTGAGCAAAAGTTGACATTTATCATATATACACATCTCCTAGTCGTTATATGATCATTGCTACTTAGGGCCTGATTTTATATAGGACACCTACATTAGGCACTGCTAGGCGCTCTAATCAAGGATACCTAATTTCGGAATTTTCACACAACTTTTTTTTTTTAATTGGTATAGTAATTGGCTAGTGTGGTGCCTGTTTTCAGCCAGTCCTCCCCCAAAAATTAAATTAACAAGAGTTCAACACGGAACTTTTAGGAAATCTAGTGACACCTAAGTTAAGGTGCACTCCGATGCCTAATGACACCTATCTGAAGAATAGGTATGGTTGATTTTGGCATCCAAATTGGGCACTGATAAATAAGGTCAAGTAAAACCTCGCTTAATATACCGGCGCCTACCTCTAGGATGCCTAGCAATGCCTAAGCACTCCTAGGTGCCACTGGGTGGGATTCCATAAAGATCACCTAGCGGTTGATTAACAACTGCTGAGCGATGATTTTATGGAATCCGGCCCTTTGCTTCCATATGCTTAACTATGGGGCTTGTTAAATGATTTGGTCAACAAGGTAATGCTTATTGAATTTTAGCATTTGTTTTACACTATTTGGGAAGTTTCATTTTGAAAGAACTTTTAGACATGTATTGTTAAAGAATACAAAATTGGAAGAAGGTGGTGTCATGTTATGACTCACCGTAAGACGCTCTGCCTCTCCGCAGCATGTTGACGGCATGTTTCCTGGCTGCTGGTATGGGGAAGTGGAAAGGTACATCCCGAATGGCTCCCAGTAAGCCAGGGATACCACCACTACTCCGCCAGATGACACTGGAGAAGTTCCGGGCATTGACCAGTTCCTCGGCTGTCGTTTCTTCTACACTGCTGGGGCTCGCAAGTTCCAGCAGCAGTGGTGAAAAGGCATTGTTAAGCCCTGAATATAAGACCTCTCACCCTTGTAGCCTGAAAGTGAGGCAGTAAGAGTAAAACACCGGCTCAAATCAGTATTTGATGCCACAGCTAGGGAGCCTGCCTCTAGCAGTTTCTACTACTAGAGAGGGAGCAGTTCCCAAACATTTGGAGTGGTCTATCTCAGGAGGGTTACTATCAGAGAGAATTCTATCCTGAATAGGAGTACAGGAACCTTCCAGAGAAGTAATGAAGGAGTTGGAGAGACCTGTGGCCATATCCCTATTGCAGGGTCTTCTTGAAGTATGGAGATTCTGGATTCTCTGCAAGGAGAACTGTTCTAGCAGTTTGTAATGGAACCCACATGGGATGGGGTCATACTGGACTTAATGCTTACAAACGGGGAAAGTGCTTCTGATGTTAAAGTGGTTGATCATCTGGCATCCAATGATCACTGAATGGTACGGTTTAATATTAAGATGGGTATAGAGAGGGCTCATTCAAAAGCAAAGGTTCTAGACTTTAAAAATACTTTGTTCCGATGGGGGTTTACGTCAAGGAATTATTGTCTGGATGGGAACGTCTGGAAGGAGTGGAAATGCGGTGGGCAAAACTGAAAGGAGCAATTGTAAGGACGACAAACCTTTTTGTGAGGCAAGTAAGTAAAACTAAGAGGAAAAGAAGGCCACTTTGGTTCTCAAAATAAGTAGCTGAGAAGGTAAGGAATAAGAGGTTAGCTTTCATAAACTACAAAAGATTGCAGAAAGAGGAAGAAAGGCAAAAATATCTGGAAAAGTTAAGAGAGGCTGGTCTTGTACTCAGGAAAACAAAGATGCAAATGGAAGAAAAAATAGCTGACAAGGTAAAACGGGGAGAAGTGCAAAAGTGGCATTGTGAGACTCAAAGGTGAAGGGGAGGAATATGCAGAAGCTGATAAAGAAAAGGCCAATTGTTTAACAGATATTTCTGTTCTGTGTTCATGGCTGAAGCGCTGGGAATGGGACCACGGAAGAAGACAAACGTGAATAGGGATGGAAGAGTAATAGACCATGATCGAATTTCAGAGGGTTGTGTTCATGAGGAGGTAGAAAAAGCAATGGGGCCGGATTATGTACATCCTAGGGTGCTGAAGGAACTTAGGGAAGTTCTGGTAGCTCCGCTGACACCTTTTCAACGAGTCTCTAAAGTCAGGAGTGGTACCGGAGGACTGGCGAAGGGCAGATGTTGGCCCTCTCCACAAAAGTGGAAGCAAGGAAGAAGTAGGGAATTACAGGCCGGTAAGTCTGACTTCTGTGGTAAGCATATTAATGGAAACACTTTTAAAACAGAGAATAGTCAAGTTTCTGGAATCCTGTGTATTACAGGCCCGGAGGCAACATGGATTCACTAGAGATAGGTCTTGTCAGATCAATTTCTTTGACTGGGTGACCAGAGAATTGGATAGAGGATGTACATTAGATGTGGTATATTTAGATTTTAGCAAAGCCTTTGACAGTGTTCCATACAGACGTCTAATAAATAAACTGAGTGCCCTTGGGATGGGTCCCAACGTGACGGGCTGGGTCAAGAACTGGTTGAGTGGAAGGTGACAGAGGATAGTGATCAATAGAGATCACTCTGAGGAAAGGGATGTTACCAGTGGTGTGCCTCAAGGTTCTGTTCTTGGGCCTGTTCTTTTTAACATTTTTATAAATGATATTGCTGAAGGGTTGTCGGGTAAGATTTGCCTCTTTGCGGATGATACAAAAATCTGCAATAGAGTTGGCATGCCGGATGGTGTGAATAACATGAAGAAAGACCTGGCGAAGTTTGAAGAATGGTCTGAAATTTGGCAGCTAAAATTTAATGCTAAGAAATGTAAGGTCTTGAATTTGGTCTGCAAAAACCCAAGGGAACGGTATAGATTAGGGAGTGAAAAGCTTATGTGCATGACAGAAGAGCGGGACTTGGGTGTGATTGTATGTGATGATCTTATGGTGGCCAAACAGGTTGAAAAGGTGATGGCGAAAGCTAGAAGAAAGCTAGGTTGCATAGGGAGAGGTATGGCTAGTAGGAAAAAGGAGGTATTGATGCCCCTGTAAAAAAACTTTGGTGAGACCTCATTTAGAATATTGTGTACAATTCTGGAGGCCGCACCTTCAAAAAGATATAAAAGGGATGGAGTCGGTCCAGAGGAAGTCTACTAAAATGGTATGTGGTCTTCATATAAGGCGTATGGGGACAGACTTAAAGATCTCAATGTGTATACTTTGGAGGAAAGGCGGGAGAGGGGAGATATTATAGAGATGTTTAAATACCTATGTAATGTAAATGCGCATGAGTCGAGTCTCTTTAATTTGAAAGGAAACTCTGCAATGAGAGGGCATAGGATGAAGTTAAGAGGTGTTAGGCTTCGGAGTAATCTAAGGAAATACTTTTTTACAGAAAGGGTGGTAGATGCATGGAACAGTCTCCCAGAAGAGATTGTGGAGTCAGAGACTGTGTCTGAATTCAAAAGGGCCTGGGATAGGCACATGGGATCTCTTAGAGAGAGAAAGAGATAATGGTTATTGTGGATGGGCAGACTAGATGGGCCATTTGGCCTTTATCAGCCATCATGTTTCTATAACCTTGGGAGTCTTTATGTGATTTGAATTCTTCTTTTAAATAATTATTGGTTAAAGAGCATGAAGTTATTTTAGCTTTGTCTCAAAGTTATGGAACAATCTCAGGAGTTATAGAACTTAACATCTAAAGTAAAAGGGAAATGTGAAGAGATATATCAGCTGTCCCAAGTAATTGTTAAAGATCATCCTTTTGTGCATAGAAAGTTGAAATATATGAAAAATCTATCTAGATGCAATAATTTGTGTTTTTTTGAATTTTTCTAAGTCTCCTTTAGTGGTGCTTATGGATAAGGTTAAGAACTACTGCTTGGAAGTACTGTATTAAAAATTTCCCCTAAGTGTCCACCCCCAATTGTGAAGGCACATTATTTCATTCTGAAGAGCTCAGAAATAGATGGTATTAAACAATGAATTAACCAAGCTAGCTTTGATTTAACTGGCTTTTTAGAACCACTTCGATTGTAATTTTTGCATTAGAAATGGGCCGCAACAATATATTACATCTTCAGATATATGAATGATCTGTACTTTGGGTCAACAATGTAGATTTTTCTGATCTTTCTAAAATTTCTCCAAAGGGATACCAGGAATTCCTGGCATTATGTCCCAGAGTATTAACTCTTGGGACAACTTTTGTTTTGGAATTTCCTCATTTAAGCAAAAGTCATACTTCTAATGTGAGAGACACTCTGTTCCTGAACCTGTAGGTAGCAAATCCTTTTTCACGAGAATTCTTGTCAAGAGTCTCATTAGCATTCTTTTGCTCTGCCTCCCATCCTTCTGGACTGTCCTCCAATTCCTCAGTTGTCTGTCTACAAGCGAGATGTTAGGAGATGGTCTTTACTGCTTGTGTTTATTTTTCAATTATATTCTGTTTTTTGGGACCATTTGTGAGGCTTTTCGATTTGGCAGAGGATCCTAGTCTTGGAACATCTCTAGCTGTAGGCAGACTGAGGTCAAGGGGCAAACTGTTTTGCAGTGCACCCACTTGGACAGCCTGCACTACCAGTTTTGGGCTCAGGGACCGTTCCCTTAGGAGCAGTTCTCATCCTAGCTTTGTCCACAGTGGGTTTGAGCGCTCCATGGCAGTTTTCCAGGATTGGAGCCACTTTCTTCCCCCATTTATGTGCACGAGGTCTGGTGGGAGTTGAGGTTTCCAGACAGTTCGCTGGACCCAAGATGCAGTCTAAACACACAAGTAGTCCGGATTCCAGGCTTGTTGAGGCAGAAGTTCTCCCTGTAAGCTGTACTCTCCCAGTACACGTCAGTCGAAGAACTTTCTACTATATGTAGCCTACAGTATTCATCTCAGCCACTCTATAGAGTGACATCATCCATGGAGCCTGGTGTGGACAGTGTCAAAAGTGCATTGACACTTTTTTTTACAAACTTTGCAACTGCCCGTACCACATCAGTTTTCATCTTTCCTTAAAAATGACAAACATTAGGGTTCTATTTATTATATATCTCCTATTTACAGATTGGTTTAAGTTAGGTATAGAATTCTCTATTTTATATTATCAACATATAGAAACAGATGCCACAAATATGCTCACTTCTCTAGATGGTAATTGCAATAATTTATCTTATCTGATAAATTATTTATCAGATAAGATACTCAGATAAGAACTCAGATAAGACCCCTCCAAAATTACAAAAAAGTAGGAAAAATTTTTAATAACAAATTTCACTGAAATTTAAAAGACATCCCTTTAGTTCAACGTCAAGCCACCTGAGTATATCCAACTTCACTGCTATTATATGAATATCAGGTCAGTAGGAAACAAGGCATTCCTGTTAAAGGACTGGTTAGAGGTCAAACAACCTGATATTTTATTCTTGACTGAAACCTTGATAAAATCCAATGACCCTATTATAACTGATCTTTGTCCTATTACAAAATCTATATGCTGAATAGGATTGGGAAAAGGGGAGGAGGGATAACGATAATTTATAAACAAATCTCATTTTAACAGAGGTTGATTCTTTCAGTTCTACTAATTTAGAGATAATAGCTATCAATTAAGGGATCCAGATTTAACTGATTCCATAACCTGTATGTTGGTCTACTCCCCATCAAATAATTGAAATCAAGCAAGAGATCATTTCCAAGAATTTATTCTCAAAAATTCCTTACTATCTAAATACAACATGATCTTGGGAGATATTAATCTTCATCCAGATCAACAATCAGATAAGAGTGTCTGACTTTTTTACAATTCTAAACTCTCTTGACTATCTTGGCCCAACCCCACATAAGACTTATATTAAAGGTCACCAGTTAAACTGAATCTCTTTCAAAGAAGGTACAGATTCAAATATTTGGCTAGGAACTCTAAATGGAAAGAAAATCTAAGGTCAGATCATTACATGCTTGATTTCTCATTATATTGGAGAAAAAAAAGAAATTCTATTCCAGTCATAAATAGAATGAGACTCAGAAGTTTAGGAAAAGGATTAATCCATCTAAATTTTGGAATAATTTAGACACTCATCATATAGATGTAGTTCTATCCTCCTTTCCCTCTTGTTTCAGTATGTCTGTTTGGTCTTTTTATGGTATACCCTTCTTTTTTTGTTATTATATTTATATTTTATATGTACTCCACTTAGAAATTTGATAGGTAGATTAACAAATTTTAAATAAACTTGAAACTTGAAAACTTTCATATGCGTCTAGTGGGTAAATGTATGTTTGTTCCCCTAGAGAACAATTTTAAGAAGGTCACTTCGTCTAAGTTCTAGTAGTTGGATGTGCAGGCCAGGGTAACATCCTCTTGTGTGTCAAAAGTATTGAGAATTGCCTTGACTTGCTCCTGCCCTGTTTAGGTAAAGTTTGGGCATATCCCACACATCTGGATTGATCTAGTAGGATGAAAAGGAATGGAGAAATTTAAACACATTTGTTTAATTCTCACTCCTTGAGGCCTGCTAGACCAATCCTGAACCCACCCAGGAACACTGTTACATTCATTGATAAAGTAAGTTTGGAGGTCCTTGAAGAAGGAAAATTGAATTTGCCTCAATGCTAGCCTTTAGCCCAACTTCTGTTGTCCTTTCCTCAAGGCCTGGTGTCAGAATTGGATGAGAATTAAGCAGCTTTCTATGTTAATAGCTTTGACAGAGATATATTAGCTAACTTTCCTGCTATACCAGCCATTTTAGGGAAAGCAAATTTACCAAAGAGCTTTTTTCTGTCTGCATTTGCTGCAAGGGGGCATAAGCCACACATTTGATGGCCTTGGGGATAATATAAATTTAAATTTCTCCTTCTAGCATGCAGTTTTATAACTAATGTACTATATTCCAAATGTTTATGCAAATGAGAACAGTATATCATGGAGAAATGTTTTACTTTTATTTTTGTGAGCATAATGTTTTCATAATATTCGAAAAATGTGAGACTGAATTAAACCAGATGTGACTGAATTACTACTGGATAAAGCAATTCCTTTTTTTGTTCATTTTACATAAAGATTATAAGGGCAATTCTAACTATACACATGCAGTTATGTGCACCAAATGCATGTTAATGCTAAAGTAATTGTGCAACTGTGAACCATCTAAGTGCATTAGGACAAAACTGCAAGGGGTTGTACATGTGTGCAGAGCATGATTGGGGCATGGGCATGTCTATGCCTTATGCACACAACATATAAAATACTATAAGTTATGCACATACCATGAAACACATAGGCATGAACCTTATGCCTGCTGTTAACTTGGTATAGTTGTTCATGTCTAATGTTAGGTGCATCAGTACTGACTTACGCTATTATCAATAATAGCATCATTGTAAACAGATGCCATTGTTGAAGTGGCACTTGGCATTGGCGTATCTTCCTCAAAGAGCCCCGTTATAGAATTGTCCCCTTTGTGTTTTGGGATATAGAATATATGTATTTGAAAATAATTGTATCCCACCAGTCACTAATACTTCTAGGTATTTAACAATCAAACAAAATAAATAATAATACACAACCTTACAATCACAAATATATCTTGTCAAAGAACATACATCAGCACAAGTGCAAGCACAGTAATGAGATCCAATTACAATGCATAAGAATAGCTATACTGGATCAGAGCAGTGGTCCATCTAGCCCAGTATCCTGTTTCCACTGTGGCCAATCCAGGTCACAAGTACCTAATAAAAATCCAAATAGTGGCAACATTCCATGCTACATCCCAGAGCAGGCAGTGGCTTCCGCCATGTCTGTCTCCAGTAGCAGAATTTTATAAATATTGCTCGAAAGTGGAAAGAAACAGCACTAAGCACTATTCTCTAAAAGGCATGTGCCAATTCTCATGTCCAACTTTGGGTGTCAGACTTCACCTGCTGAAACCTGATGTAAATGCTTGCAATCAAGTTAGGCAAGCTTACCCTGTATTCTGTACCTATGTGCATAAGTTTTGGAAATGCCCCTGACACACCCATGACCACATCCCCTTTTGGGATATGTGCTATGGGAATTAGGTGCCCTGCCATATAGAATAGTTTGCAACCAGATGTATGCATAAATTTTAATGAGTGCCAGTTAACATCAATTGGTTGTTTGTACCCAATTATTGATGGTTAAGAGCTCATTAGCCAATTAATTTGCTTGCACATCTCAGCAGCTTGCCCTAATTTGGGCACTATTTGTAAAAAAATCTGGAAGCAGGAACAAGGTAGTATTCCCAATATTTTTTATTTTTGTTTTGTGTTCCTTTCTGTTGCATTAGTGTTGTGATCTAGGATATCATGCCAGTCTGAACAGAGCTCTAAGAACATATCTGTCTGCAGAATATAACCTTGAAACCTCCAGACACGAGGGTCTGGATATCATTGAGAATGCTGTTGACAACTTGGAGCCAAGAAATGACAAGCAGAGATTTATGGAGATGTATCCCACTGCCTTTTGTCCACCAATGAAATTTGAGTTTCAGTCTCACCTGGGTGATGAGGTCAGTAGAAAAGAACTTTCTAAAAATTTGCAAGCCATCAGTATACCCAATTCAGCCCCAAACTTAGGGCTCCTTTTACGAAGCTGCGTTAGCGGTTTAACGGGCATAATAGTGCGCGCTAAACTGCCGGCCGCACTAGACGCTAACCCCAGCATTGAGCTGGTATTGGTTCTAGCCGCGTAGCGCAGGTTTAGCGTGTGCTAAAAAGCTGCATGCGCTAAAACTGCTAATGCGGCTTCGTAAAAGGAGCCCCTAGTTAACTATCATGTTTAAAACTAAATATAGCCCTTTTCCCCCTTACCTTTCCCATTCCTTTGTGTTATATGAAAGATTCCTAATTTAAAGGAACCATTTCTTATGCTGATTACAACAGATTCTCAAGAATGCACTTATCGAATTGTTATGCTAGAAAATAGCCATGCAAAATAAAAATCATTCCTTTAATTTACATTTGGATAGTATTGCAATTAAGAATGTTAGTTGCTCCATCCATGTGTTTGTTTGAAACACTGTTACTAAGTGTTCAAGATAATGGATTATTTCTTGTATAATTGTCAATGTGATTTCCACAGTGTTTCCTGTTAGAGGAACTGCTGGGATGGCATTTTTTTTTTGGCGTGAGAAATCTGTTTCCTGACAGAACCAAATCCTGACTTTATGATCCTTTGCCAGGTTTGTCAGGTCAGCGCCCAACAGCCTGTGCAAGCGGAACTTATGCTTAGATATCAACAGCTGCAGTCACGATTAGCCACACTCAAAATTGAGAATGAAGAGGTAAGAATAAATTATATATCTATGTCTGCCTTTGACATAGCAGTCTTTAGCATGTAGGCTATTTTTTGGCACAAAATAATTTGTTGAAAATTATGCAATAATATTTTCTTTCACCTAGCATATGAATGTTTAGGCTTTTGAGTATGTGTTACCCATAACTATATTTGAATACTAAGTTTATGGCAATTTTGAAAACTCATATTACAGCATTAATATATTATATACAGAGTATAAATTACAATAAAACCTTGGATTGCAAGTAACTTGGTATGCAAGTATTTTGCAAAACAAGCAAAACATTTTATTAAATTTTAACTTGATATACAAGCAAGGTCTTGCAATACAAGTACATACAGTATACATACATCACATCATCACAACTGAGCCGATGATTCTTCTCTCTCTCTCTCTCTGGCACTGCAGGAGTGTAGTGACTGTTCTAAACAAGCAAGGTCTTGCAAATACGAGTACATATAATATTGTGTATTAAAGTTTTTGGGTTGTGGAGTTTCCATTATTTCTTATGGGGAAATTTGCTTTGATATACGAGTGTTTTGAATTACAAACATGTTTTCGGAATGAATTATGCTTGCAAACCAAGGTTTTATTGTATAGACAAAATAAAAGTGGAACTATAGAACCGAGGGGAGGGGTGAACAGGCTAGAAGATAGAGAACAGAAAAATTGGGGCCAGGTTCCAGGCTTATCTTTTCGCCTCCTCTTTCCTGCAAGCTGAAATCAGTGTGAGGAGCTAAAGCAGACTCTGGAAGAAGTGGTGGACCTGCTTGCATTTGCATTTTGTCGAAACGCGGACCGTGTTGGGTCCTGTATCCCTAGCGGACTAGATCCTTTAAGGCTCTTATGTGGATGATTTATTTTTATGTGGATGAAATTATTTTATGTGGATGATTTCAGTGTACCTTTGGAACTTTGACACTTTCAAATAAAGTCCATTTAGGAACATCGTCACTATTGATATTAATTTATTTCGACAAAATGCAAATGCAAGCAGTGTCTCACTTCCGGTTCACCACACAATTGTTTCCCACGTACTCACCTTTATAGGACCCCCAGGGACCCCTGAAGAAAACTTTTTGTCGAAACGAGGACCTTGTTGGGTCCTGTATCCCTAGCGGACTAGGTCCTTTAAGGCTCTTATGTGGATGATTTATTTTTATATGGATGAAATTATTTTATGTGGATGATTTCAGTGTACCTTTGGAACTTTGACACTTTCAAATAAAATCCATTTAGGAATATTGTCACTCCACAGAGTTTATTTTGGTATCCTGAAAACCTGGCCTGCCAGTAGATCTCGAGGACCGGAATTAGGCAGTCCTGCAGTAAACAAATACAAATCAGCAAGTCAACCACAGTTTAAGAAAGAACAAAGTGACTCAAGCAGTAAAAGCATTTTGTGCCAGCTGCAACGCCTGCAAAATACATTTGGGCAAACCCAAATAAATGGAGTTACAATAATCAAGCAAAGGGGTTATCATCAATGTGATGATTGTGCAAACATTATCACCAGAGATATAGTCATGCAACCTGCATAATAAATAAGCTTGAAAAACATGCTGGATATCACAGCTTTAATCTGAGCCTTAAAGGACAAAGTGGAATCAAACATAACTCCCAGATATCTACACTGTCCTCGCACAGGAACAACCTCACCTGCAAGAGAGATCTCAGATGAGCAAGATACCAATTTCATACTACGACCAATGTATAGCACCTCAGTCTTAGAGACATTTAACTTTAGGTGATTTTGAGACATCCAATTCTGAACAACACAAAAATAGTCATTCAGAAATGACAGTGCTTCATCATAAGATTTTTCCACAGGGATAAGAAATTGGATATCGTCAGCATAAAGGTGAAATCTAACACCCAACTTGCATAAAACTTTACACAGCAGGAGCATATAGATATTAAACAAGACCACTGACCAGGGCAAAACCCTGAGGAACTCCACAAGACAAAGCAACCCAGTCCTATTTCTTCTCATTCACTTCAACACAGAATGTACGATTTCTCAAAAAGGACCCAAACCAATCCCAACACCGTACCTGAAATACCCAAGGCCTGTAATCTCGCAAATTTGGTGTCAAAAGCTGTGGATACGTCAAGGAGAACCATAAAGTATGAGACCCCATTATCTAACCCACTCCGTTTGGTTATCAAGCACAGAAAGAACAAGAAGTTCAGTGGAATGTTTTGGTCTAAATCTAAACTGAAAATCATCTAAAATATCACTCTTATCCAGAAAAGCTTGTAACTGATGTAACATGACTTTTTCAAGGACCTTGGCCAAAAAACATAAGGATGAAATAGGACGGAAGTGTTCCAAGGCAGTCCCAGATGAACAATTTTTCAATAAAGGGCAAACAATGACCCTCTTCAACGAAGAAGGAACACACCCTTCCTCCAAAGATTTTGAAACTACCTGGGAAATCGAGGGAGAAATAGCATCCATCATAGAAACTAAAACCCCGGGAGGAAAAGGGTCTAAAGAACAAACAGCCTTGCTCAAACCCTCAATAATCACTTTTATATCAGATTCAGGCATGGCTTTAAAAATCCGTCCAACTCTCAACACACTGCCCCTCCACTGCTGGTAATGAATTTCCAAAAATTCAGGAAGAGTGTGGCACAGTGATTAAAAGCTAAAGCCTCAGCACACTGGGGTTGTGGGTTCAAACCCACGCTACTCCTTGTGACCCTGGGCAAGTCACTTAATCCCCCCATTGCCCCAGGTGCATTAGATAGATTGTGAGCCCACTGGGATGAGACAGAGAAAAATGCTTGAGTATCTGAATAGACTCATGCAAACTGTTCTGAGCTCCCCTGGGAGAACGGTATAGAAAATGGAATAAATAAATAAATATAATACAAAATTGCAACTTTCCGAACTTTAGTAGTAAAATGATGCAGAAAATCCTGGCTATCGAAAGTAGATTCAATATTCCCAAGGGGAGCCGCCATAAGACAGCAAACCACATGAAACAATTCCTGGAGGTTACAAACAATTTTCATCTCCCGACCATCTTTTTGTTCTGGCCAGTGCTGTCCGCTAGGGCAGGCCAGCTTCCAAGGCTACCATTTCCAGATGGAGCCGTATGGCCATTTCCTCTTCTTACATAGCGGCCGGAAAGAAGCCCTCCCCCCCCCCCCCCTCTTTGCGGTGAGGGCTCATTCTACCAGATGCATCTTGTCTTTTCAGGGCCGCTACTTGCCCACCAGACTTTCAGGGCTGCTGCCTGCCATACATTCATCAGGTTTTACAGGATCAATGTGGCGGCCAAGCAGAATGCTACTTTTGGGTTCCTCTGTTTTGTCAGCAGGCTCATCAGTCCTACCCTGACTCTCCGGGACTGCTCTGTTACATCCTACTAGTCCAGGAATAGAGTGGGATTGTACAAGAATGAAAGATTAGATTCCTACCTTTGCTTGTCTTACTTGTAAATCTACACTCTATTCCTGGAATCTGCCCTAGGATTTGCTGATTCGACAATTGTCTGCCTTTATAAGCACTGGTAAGCTGATGTTGAAATGGAACTTGAGAAGTCATGCTTGTTTGAGAGCATGATTACAGAGTAAAGTTTGGGGGAAGTAAAAAAAGCTGTTTCTGATAAGGTGGTGTTGCCTCACAAACCTAAGAATACCAGAAGAGTTAAGAATTACTGCTTCTGATGTAATTAAGAATAACAGAAGAGTTAAGAATCGCTGTTTTTTTCTAAATTTGCATAATCATAGGAGAACTGTGGGGAACCTGTCCAAGTAGTGCAAGCAGGTTACAGGTTCCAGGACTTGAAATTGAAAAGTTATTTTTATGTTTTTCTTGAACTTTATTAGTAAATAAAACATGATGGGCTAACAGGCTGTTTAGCCACCCATGAGAGTTTTTGTTTTGTATGTTTTGGAATTGCACTACAATATAAGACCAGAAAATAAAGCCATCTTAAAAATTCACACTAAACACCTTTACTGGACCTTATTTTGATGCAGACACCCCTCTACCTCTCCATACCTCATTCAACCACTCGGCTGAGGCTTGGATGACCCAGGTCAGGGTTCGGGCTACTCCAGTTCAGATCTTATCCGGTCACAATACATACATTCATATTTCACATATTCAGTAATTATTAAAGCACACAGCGAAGATTTTAACATACAGATTTTCTTCTCTACCAGTAATGGAATGCAAGATCATATATCTTCATTACAACTAGACCAGAAGTCAGAGGCCCTTCTACCAGTCTCTTAAATAAAGAAAGAGGCACAAGTATGGGAAGCTGAAGTGTGTTCTAAGCTAAACAAAAGGAAGGAGGAAGAACTCTTTTAATTTTAAGTCTTTATCTCTATAGATGTCTATGCACTTAATCTTTCCTAAGCCTGCTTAACCAGTAAGTTACACAATTATATATACTGTATTATTATTCCCTTTTTTCCTCTCTCTATATAATTTCATGATCTTTTGTTAATTATTCTTTTAAGGGTTTTTTTATGTTCACATATATAAATATACACACTTTGTCCAGCTGGAAAGGTCTCTGCCACACCCTGCTATCTGTGTTGTTCACGCCAGACAGCGCCATTGCAGTTTAAACAGTAATTTGGAGTAAAGTTAGATGCTGTTTCCTACTGGATTACTTTCTCTAAAGACAGCTCCCTTCCTAAGGTTCTGGCTTGTGGTACATATTACTGGTGACCTGTTGTATTTGGGTTTTTTCCCCTTGTTTTCTCTGACCCTATACCTTATCTTCTTTCAAACTGATAATTTTTACTTCTCCTTCTTGTTCCTTTGCTATTCTTTCTCATAAAATTTACCAGTTGGCATTTTATCCTTACTATAATTTCATATATTTTAATATTTAAGGCCATAAGTTCTCATAATCTTATTTCTTATTCTCGTGGTGATCGCTCAATACACCTCATTTTGTCTCTTGGTAACCACTTTCATATTATCTATATTTTAAGTATGGTAAACATTCTATATTCTTATATAGTTTTCTGTTCCTGACTTAGAACCATGGGATAGTGCAGACTATAAGACTGTAAGACCACGATTCTATAAAGGGTGCCTAAGTCATGCCTATAGTTAGGCATGCTTTAAGTGTCCAATCTTAGTAGTTAATGAGCCAATTAAGGGTCTTAACAAGCGATTATTGCTACTTAGGCATCCAGAGAGCATCTCAGACAGAGAGCATCTCTGATGCTAAACATCACTGAATTTGTGCATCCGGTTTCAGGACAAAGGTTTAGACTGAAGAGCAATACAACCTGCATTACAGAGGGGGTTATTTATATCATCATATGCCCCTGTTCTTTGTTATATGTGGGACAAACCTCACGGAAATTGAGGGTCAGATTACTGGAGCACAAGTCATGTATACATACTAAGAGAGTGGAAGAACCCCTGGTGGTGCACTGCCTTGAAGCCAACATGCTTTTAGTTCACTGCAGTGTGTGGTGATTGATCATCTCCCCTGCTGTGTGAGACGTGGTGCCTGGAGACGTCAGCTACGTCAGAGGGAACAAAGATGGATCTACAATCTATAAACCATCCACCCAGCTGGGCTGAATGCCCGAATTGAGTGGGCGGCATTCTTTGGTTGAAGCTGGCTGTGGATTGGTCTGACTGAAAGGAGAAGAGTCTGTACTCCATTTTGAAGACACTAGTTGCTGGAGAATCCCACGCCTCAGCTTCTATGTGTGTGGATGTGAGCAGTTGGAGCACTTGAAGAGCCTCTACAGTTGCTGGTGGAGTAGGCTGGAATCATTCCCCTGACGCAGCTCAGCGAAAAGGAGGCTTCCCCGTTTGGAAAGAATGGCTGCGGGGCCAGGCAGGCTTGCACTTTTTGGATGCATGGAAGACAGCCTGGTCACCGTCTGCAGCTAAATGTTTGTTTTTTGCCATATGAAGATGAACTGAGGCTTTTTCTCCACTTTTTTCCTTTTTTCTTGTTGTTTGTGTGTTAAGTGAATGAGCGGGTCTTTGTATGAGTGCAGTGGGTAGACCTGGTAGTGTCTAGGTAGGTCCCTCCTATGGTTTCCAATAGGGCATAATTCATTAGTTTTAGGGACTATCATTGTTTCCCAAACAAAAGAAAAACAAGATCTTGTTCTGATTTGTTTAGAGTTGTAGTTAATTCCAAATGGTATAACATTTCAAGGCACGCAATTGTAGTACAATTTTTCCATCTGTTAATGGCAACTATATTGAGCCAAAACAATGCAAAAAAATTTGACATCGCTTTGTACTAATACTGCTAATTGAACAGTGGTCGGAAGACAAAATCATGTGTGTCTATAACTTCATTCAATCATTGCACATGTCTGAGATTACCCCAATCAAATTGTTAAAGCTTGGGGCAATCTCAGACATGTGATTTCGGGCTTGACTTCTGAGCACTGTTCAAATAGTAGTATTAGTACACAGCAAAACAGGGCATGCCAGATTTTTGGTATTGTTTTGTTATTAGTATTTTTTTTCTGGCAGCACATTAAGAATAATGTGTTTCCCAGTGATTTTCTTGGGTTTCCTGCAATTTTATTGAGCCACCAGAAATCTTATGAATGTAACATAATTAAACATGGCAAAGTGAAGCAGGAGGACACTATATAATGAGCAAAGAGGTATCCAAGGAAAGACATGCCAAGAAAGAGATAATACTCTTATCAGCCAAATGCTAACTACGAAGGGGAAAACTAGAAGCTGATAACTGTTCAGCCTGAACTTAGAAACTGAGCTTTGATATATCATGGGTTATCTTACGGTTTGTGATTAAAGCTTTTGATTATGATGAATCAAACCATTAACACTTTCAGTATTTGCTCAGTGAACCTCTTTATTCACTTTGGGAAGTGTTAATGTATCAGATAATGATGAAATCATTTTCATATTTATTGTATTGATTTCTTCCAAACAAAGAAAAGGCTAATGTTATTCTTGTGCCATCCCTAGATAAAGAAAACAACAGAGGCCACATTGCAGACAATACAAGATATGGTCACTATTGAGGACTATGACGTGTCTGAATGTTTCCAGCACAGTCGATCCACGGAGTCTGTAAAATCTACAGTGTCTGAGACATATTTAAGTAAACCCAGTATTGCTAAAAGAAGAGCAAACCAGCAAGAGACAGAACAGTTTTATTTCATGGTGTGTTGCAAAGCTAAACCCCAGCTTTTTTATGCTCAGGATAGACGGTCAGAATTAACTTTCCCCGCTCTTCCACAGCCTCCCAAGATTTGTTTTTTGAATGTGATTTATCTTACATAATACAGGATGCACTAAGGCTATAATATAAATATTATTAATATAATGTAACAGTAATTTTTTAATATGAGAAAAAAAAATTACTCGGGCATAATCAAACTGATATGTACTGCAGTAGATGCTGACATACCCCTCCTCACTCTCATCTATATGTGTACTTCAGCCAGGTGCTTTTACACTGAGCAATTAAAAGGCCTATTTTTAGAGCAATTTTAGATATAACATACCACCTAAATGTAAGCGCCATTTGCAAGCTAAAATTAGTTATAGAAGATTAGTACTTAGGCAGGTAAGTGTACAGTTATGTAAGTGCTATATGCATCCTCAGTGCTATTCTATAACTGATGTGCTAAAAAAGAAATTTGACGCCTTCAGATTATTCAGAACACCGCTGTCAAACTTATCTTTAATGCAAAAAAATTTGACCACGTAACGCCTTTGAAAGTCAAACCACACTGGTTGCCCATCTCTCACCGCATCACCTACAAAATACTGCTATTAACTTTCAAAACTATACAAACAGGGCAGCCTGAATGTATTAATAGACTTCTAACACCGCTTATTTCTCAACGTGCTGTACGGTCATCCAATCAAAACCCATCACTAAAAATTATTAATACTATGCGCATTAATATTTTCTCTGTTACCGCCCCCTCGCTCTGGAATTCTACACTGGCTTACCTATGAGAAATCCACACGTTAGATAATTTTAAGACCAGCTTAAAAACAATGCTTTTTAAATATGCCTTTATTGTATGATTGACCTTTTAAGGACAATTTATTTGTTCATTAGCGCAGTCTCTGTGGCAATTACAGCAGTGCAGAAAAAGGGAAAATCTTTAGTAATCCTTACCTCTTGTTTTTTCCTTAAATGTCCTTTTCTTTCAACTTATTGTAGTTCTACCCTTTTCCCTTTCGTGTCAGTTGGTTTGTGTGTTTTTGTACCCGTCTTTATGGGATATTGATTAGCCTTTAATTTTAACTTGTCAGTATTACCTTGTTTTTACTTTTTATTGTAAAGCCGCTTTGTAATTTTGAAAAGGCGGGATAACAATTTTTTAATAAACTTGAACTTGAAACTACAAATAGTATAGTCTTGCCTTAAAATTGATTATTGTATAAATATGTACATAATTGAACTGTGGTGAGCTATAAAATTTTATTAGTAGATGACTGTTCCTTCCTAATACTCTTCTCCTCATCTGACACCTGGAACAGCTATTTCCTTTGACCGACCTCCCCCCCCCTCTAGTCCTAGCTCTTTTATGTTGTCTGCTTTCTCTATTGAGATATATAATTTTTATCCATAATGTAAATGTTTTCAGAGAACATCATGTATTTAAGTTAAATAAAATAACAAATAGTCTTCTGTCTCCACAGAAATTCAGAGAATATCTAGAAGGGAGCAACCTCATCACAAAGCTTCAAGCAAAGCATGATCTGCTGCAGCGGACGCTTGGGGAAGGTAAATCATGATAAAGTGAATCCTTTTGGACCTAGAAATTTCCTTCTGCTTCTTTGTATTTCCAGCTCAGTTGAAATTAGGGCTGGGATTCTAGCAACAGCTATTTACAGCTATCTAGACATTTTTTATATCCCCCACCTACATACCTAATCTGATCACTGCAGTAATCATTCTGATCAGGGATCATGTACCTGAGCTATTTCTGAGAAACCTGCCATCATGGATCTAACAGTGACTTAGTAATGTGCAGAAGTAGATGGAGACTGTAACAGGATTTAATCAAAGTCTTGTAGGCATGAATAAAATGAGTTTTTGTACCCTGGTAAAGGAAAATCCGTTTTTCAAAAAAAAATATCACTTCTCTTTCAAATCTGCAAAAGAACTAGGTTCGTTTTTTTTCTCTGATTTATCACATTGAAGCAAAAAAAGGATTCTATGTGAACTGGTCCAATTTCAAAGAGGGTCCCCGCTTGACATCTTCTGTGGATACAAAAAAGTGACCCAACTAAAGGGGCCCCTAACTCTGGTCCTGGTTGAGATCATGCCCCTAAACTTTGGATATCTTCTTTGGAGGTCCCAGCGTATCCTCTGAAAAAATTTCAGCAATTTCTGAGATGGTCATGTGGGGAGTTCTGGATCACTCGCAAGAAATTTATCCCTAGAAAATTAATCAACTTTAGAGCAAAAGCAATGCTGCTGTTCTCAGCGAAATTAGGAATGATTTATCAAATTACAAATACTTACTGTTTTTTTTTAGTTCAAAATATTTTTATTGATTTTATAGGTATAAAATAAACAACAATAGGCTTCCGAGAAAGCCCAACAAGAAAAAGAAGTGACAGCTCCTTTCAAGTACATCACCACAAAAGATAATATATCGGTAACAAACATATAAGCATCAAATAATACAATACAGTCTTCTAGCCACAATAAATAGCAAGACAGAGAAGTTGATAGGGCAATGGATGTGCATAGGAAACCATAATTTAAGCAAATATAGAAAACATATAGCTACAAAAGCTATGTAAAACCAATTATCATAAATGTTGAAGGGGTCACTAATGAGTCCTGAGAATGCAGTAGATAATAAACACCAATTAGAAATGCAAGTGAGTAAATCAATTAGATGAATGATATTATGCTGGTAAAGGTCTAATAGATATTAGTTCAAAGGTCTTGAGTGCAGTACTCCAATAGTATCGACCATGTTTTATTATAAGTGGATAGTGATTTAGAGCGTTCTGCCAAATGTCGTTCATATTTAACATGAAGACAAACCGAATTCCACCAATGAGTAAAGCTGAGATTAGAAAAGTCTTTCTAATTTTGCAAAATTAATTGAATAGCTAGAAATAACAAAAGGGTCAAAAGGTGGTCATGATACAAAGATAAAGGTGAGGATAGTGCTGAGGATCCCAGAATTAACACATCTAATGTAAAGGGGTCATTAATAAGAAAAATTTTGGTAATCACATTCCAAACAGAGGACCAAAAAATCAGTTCAGGGAGTTTCCCCATACCTCTCCTTCATATGTGTTTCTATATGGGGCTATCGCCTGCTTTGGTACAAACTGAAGGGGGCAGCAGAACCCTCTAGTGAAGGAAGAGGGATTCAAAAGCTGTAGTGCATTCTTTCTGCACAGCTTGCGAGCATGGGGATATTACCCATCTGTCCAGAAAGATACACTTGTCTACTAGAAAAGATATTAGCAAGGTAAGAACCTAATATCTGTATATCTATTTTCATTCTTGAAGTCCCTTCCTAAACTTAACTAAACTAAACCTTAAGCTTATATACTGCATCTTCTCTATAAATATAGAGCTCGACACGGTTTACAAAAATTAAAAAGGAAGTACAGTGGGAGTTGATGGTAGGGGGGAAGCAGAAATATTTGAAAATAGTCA